>NC_051194.1:311400-622800 GCF_015220075.1 Falco rusticolus
CCCTTTAAGAAAAGCACCTTGCTGTGGCAGTTCTGCTATGCATACCTGTGAAGCCTCTGACATGAGGTGTATCACTGTAGATAACAGACACCTTGATTGGTGTTTGCTTTGTATTTTTTCTGTTTTATTTATATATTAGTCTCTTCTGTATTATTCAAAGACCTCTGCTGCACGCAGGGCCCTGCTGTGCTGGGTACATGGGCAGCTGCTCCAAGTGCTTAGATCTGGCTAAGGCCAAATCAGAGGGGGGTGCTGCAAACACACGAGGCAGTAGCCAGATAGCATTACGCAACCTCGTTAGAATCACCTTTTAGTGCTTAAAATAAGTGTAATGCCTGAGTCTTAATTAGCTTTTGGGTGTAATACTGGGTGCTTCTGGCTGACTTCCTACCTGCGACTTGCTGCAGGCTTTTATATTTGTTTGCAAAGCTGAACAAGTAATGTGTTACAGTTTGGAAAACAAGCAGCAGCCAGAACTTACTGGAGGAGGTAAATGGAGTCACCAGGGTTTCAGTTTCTCCGCTCACAGTAATTTTGTGTTGTATGGGGCTGTTTTGAATGTGGGGTGGGGCCGGATGATGTTTAGATGGGTAACTAGATAAGCTGCATTTTTGCATTTTGACTCCACAAAATTGCTAGCCTGTACTCTTGTAACTACAAATGTGCAAATGATACCGCGGGCGGGCTTCTGCCTTTTCTTTTTGAAGGGGAGGTGAGCATCAGAATCGCCCAAGAAGGGCTGGACTGGGTGACAGAGCGCACAAGTTTAGCAACTAGCTCAAGGGGTGCTTGCCTGGGTCCTGCAGGCACCCTGTTTCAGCAATAGCCATGCAGCCCTCTGTCAGCTGGCTGCAGGCAAGTGTTGGGACGACCTGCTCCATCCACACCGTCCTGCTGCTGCTCCCAAGGAGAGGAGCAGCGGGTGGCTGCTGTTGGGAAGACAGGCTGGCTGCTATTTCATGCCTGTGCAAATGGGACTAGAATATGAAAACTGGACACTTTTTTTTTTAGTCCTTGGCCACATCTTTGCACTAATGTTTCCCAGTGGTGGCTCAGAGTGCTTATTTTATTGTCTCCCAACCCTTTTTAATTTTTTGCTGCCACTGAAGGAGTACTCCATTACCACTGCTGAAGTGAAGCACAGCCTGACAGGACTTCTGGGATGTTTCTGAACAGTTGCTTCTTACAGGTTTCTCATGCTCTCTTGAAGGCTTGTTGATTTCTGAAGTTAGTAAGGCTCTCTGTTGGAAGATTACCTAGCAGTGCTCTCAGAGGCAAAACTTCACATTTCTGGGCTGCCTTCTGGAAGGGTGCCCCCAGGAGGACCTGACCATTTCTGTTTGCCTGACCTGTCCTTCCCCAGCTGTGTGCAGGGCTTCATGCAGACCTGCCTGTTTGCCCTTAGCATCATGAGTCCTGTGGTAACTGGCATGCCACCGTCTGCTGCTCTCCTGTACATCGGGTTGGACAGGCAGCCCTCTGCCTGTAGCTCAGCCTGCCTCCATGCCGCTTGCAGCCCAGGTGCTGCACACCTGGCCCTGCGCTGTGCTGAGTAGAGCTCAGAGATAGGAGACCTTCCTGTAAGTCACCCCATGGACAGAGATGGTGCCCTGCAGTGTTGTGTTCTCTGCAGAAGCTTGGCTGTTCTAGCTGTTTTTCCTGTGCAGAATGACTGGTTTAATGCCCTGAGGAGACACCGTGGGTGCAAGGCATGCGTGGGCTGGAGTGCTGAGCAGGTGGGCAGCAGCGGCTGGGGGCTGTGGGGCTGTGATGAGTTGCAGGAGGAGGCTCTACCTGTGCAGAGCAAGCATGGAAATACGCCTTTTTATGTGGACTAGGACTCAAGCGTCAGATGTGTCAGTGAGTGTCTAAAAATAGCAGGGAGCGAGCTATTGAATAGCCTGGACCCCAGGCATGGCAGGCTCAACCCTGCCTAGGGCTGACCCAGCACGACCCTGCTGGCTCTGCTTTGCTTCTGTAAAGCCCTGAGAAGCCCCTTGACATCAGAAGGGAACCCCTGAGGCTGGGAGTCCTGACGCACAAGGAAATGCCCAGAACTAGCTGCCCTGCAGCCCCTACAGCCTCCCTTTCCCAGCCCTCAGGCACATGGGGTCCATCCGTTCACGCTTCCCACCCGGCTTAGGGCAGTGGAGGGGCCTGGTGTGTGCCCAGCCACCAGGCAGCTCAGGCGTGAAGCTTCCCCAAGGCTCTGGTGCTGGCTGGTGTCAGATGATGCCAGCTCTGGAGCACATGGCTTGGCAATCTTGACGTCCTCTTAAAGCTGGGTGAGCTCATGTGCCAGTCAGTGTCTGCTCCCCTCTGTGCCGGTGTGGCAGTTCCATAGCAGCTCCCCTCACATCGATGCCTTTGCCAGCTGTGCCTGGAATAAGCTTTGTAGGTGCCAACTAAGTCAAAAATATTGAATGCAGGAAAAAAAAAAATCACTTGACAAAGGAAATACCATCTGTTGCTCCCTCAGAATGAAATATTAGGCCTTTTTGCCTGATTTCTCAAGAAGATACCGCCAGCCTAATGACACTGCCTGTGCCTGGTGGCGCCTCCATGCTGTCCCGGGCCAGAGGTGTCAGTACAGAGGCAGTGGCTGTCGGGGCTTTTCCCAGATGATAGGGGAGCAGCGCCTGGCTGGGGGAGGTTGTGTGCAGAGCTGAGGCCCACGGCAGGGACAATGGCGGTGCCTGTCCTCACCCACAGGCTCAGGGCGCCTGAGGCGGGCTCAGCCACCCAGCCCCAGCACATGCTGCTTGCCACACCTCCTTAACCCCGGGGACTCTGCCTTAGGGAAATAATAGCTTTGGGAAACTTGAATTTAGTCAACACATGCCTATTTGCATTTTACTTTATTTTCTCATTGACCAAGTATGGCTGTTTCTTGCCCTCCATGGGTATGGAAAGAAATGAGGAGCGGATCTAAGATCTAGTGGTCATGAAAAAAATAACCCAGTTAATCTATGGGAGAGAGGTTATCCCCATGTGCTTTTGATTTACAGGACCAGAATAAATCTTAATTAGGCATCCCAGCTAAAACTTGGAACTACATTTCTCCTGCCCTGCCTGAAAATAAGAGAAATTGCGAGTTATTAATGAATTTGCAAAACGGCCTCCATCGGTGACTTCTTGCTGGGGCAGGCCAAGCAGGCGGGAGGAGAGCTGGGGGTGGCAGCAGCAGCAGAGAGGGGTGACAGCATGCTGAAGCCATGGTGCCAGTGGCCTCAATGTGGTGATTGGAGGATGCAGCTTCTCCCCATTGCCCTGTCCCTTCTTTGCTCTGAAGTTCCTCGCCATCCCAAATCCATGTCTAGCAGCAGACAAACCAGCATAGTGTCATCAGTGTATCACACAGGATAGATAGTGGGTTTTGGAACAAATAATCCCTTGAACATGCAAACAGCTTTGGCAATTATAAGCTGTGACACACGTAAGCAAACACATGCAAGGAGACGTAAATAGACCTTTAAATGCTGCTGATTCCTTGCAGAATTTAAGTCACTTTTTCCACTCTGAAAAATAACTACATAAACATGATACAGCCTTTTTCAGCAGCTCCACTCTCTGTACCCACACAGAATGCAGATCTCTGCAGCAAAAATAGTTTAGTTTTGCTTTTCATTCTTTTTTTAAACTTTTGTGGAGTCTTCAGTAGTAGAAGTGATGTGAACATTACTGTACCCTGCTTTGTTAGTCAAGTTACTGTAAGAATAAATCCTTCTTATTTCAGGATCCACATCCCTACACTGTCTGCAGGAAGATTAGCCAGGTGTAAAGGGCAGCAGAAGCTGGTGTTGGTTAGGAATTCATGGGAGAGTTCCTCTGTTTCTGGGTGCCATGTGAGGCTGGCAGCTAGAATAAACTTATTTGTAGAAAGACCCCTGTGAAGGCACACAGAGAGCATGTCTGGGGATTTACTTGGAGGATGTGAAAGCCTGAGAACTTTTTACAGCCATATCCAGCTTTTGTTTTATTCAGCATAGAGCAGCTGTGAGACAGTGCCATTTTATTCTCTGAGCAGAGCTTGATGAAAGCATGGCAAAGAGGTTACATGCCTGAGTGCTCCAAGGAGCACTTCTCCTAGTGGGTGACATGGCGGTCACCTGGGCACCCTGACTCTTGCACAGTTTGACTTACACAGTGGAAGAAACCTAGCCTCAGGAGTGGATCTATCTTCCTATAAAATACAGTGCTTTAAAACCTTGGTAAGCTTGTGCAGTGCTGGGAAAGCTGAGCTTTCTCATGGCTGCAGAGCTAACCCACGGTTGGTCAGTGATGGTCTCCATGTCTGTCAGCTGCTGTCACAAAATACTGTCATTTCTGCCTTTCTAAAGTTCTAGAAGTGCTCAGCTGCTTTTTAGGTTTTTTTGGTTTGTTTTGGTTTTTTTACAGATAACTTGTGATTTGTGATGTATTCTGTTGAGTGTCTAGTTGGGTAAATAGAGGTGGAGAGGCCAAGGTGGTTTGTCCAAGGGGCAGCAACAGCAGTCTTGATTCTGCCCTCTGTCCTGCCCTGGGATTTACATCCTAAATGTAAATCCCGTCATTATCACACCGGATTCAACAGTAAGAGCCAGGATGGCAGCTGCTCAGAAGTGTTCCATTTCAAGCTAGGAAAATGTCCAGCTGCAGTTGAAGTTACTAATTCTGACACTGGTGTTGGATGGGGTCGGGTGAACCAGCTGGTCTTGCAAGGCAGATGCTAGTTAGTTGCTGATGAGTTTTTCACACCTTTAAAATGCAAATGAAGATGGTTAATAACAAACTGTTGCACTCACCAGATAACATCTTGCTGACTTGGCAAAAAGGTTTGCCATCCTTGTCAGCTGAATGCTGCTGCTGCTGGGTAACAAGGTCATCCCGTGTGATGAATAAGGGGTATAGCGCCAGCAGGCTGCCAAGGCTGTGGTCTGCACCTTGGGTCACAGAGTCAGCAGCAGCACAGGAGGGTGTTAGGGCTGTATGTGCTCCAGCTGAGTCAGCTGCTGCTCTCATTGTAGTGGGCCACGGTGGCAGCACCACGGCACTGGGGATGTGCTGCCAGCACCAAGCAGGATCAGCTCCAGTCTGCCCTCAGGATGGAGCTGTATGCCTGAGCCACATCTGGTCTAGCAGTTTAGTTTCATCTCTGGCTGTTGCCGCCCTGTTGGCGTGGCCCTGTCCTCACGAGGGCTTTGAGAGCTGGCAGGTTACATATACACTCTCAGTAACGCCCATGTCAAATGCATCTGCCTTCTATTTCTCTCTCTTTCACTATCCATTCCTGTATTCTGCTAGGATCGTACAAATAATTCTGGCATTATCTGCAAAGCCCTGCTAGTTTTGAGGTCTGAGCTTTAGACTGATCCAGAACCAATGCTCTGCAAACAGCAATATAGGATTTATTTTTCCCATTTCTGATGTCCAGGTCAAATTTGCACAGTTTAAAGTTCAGCTGGCTTTTCTGGCTGGTACTGTCATATGCTGAAGGTGGGATCCCCCATTGCAGTCCAGCTGTGTCCTCTCCAGCTTCCACGTCCCTGGAGGCGATGCAGATGGAGCATGGGCATCCTGCATGTGCTGGGAATGTGGCTCCTGTAGCTCTTTTTTGCACATCCCACGTGGAGCAGCAGAGCCTGGGAGCACAGCATGCTGGATGAGCGGATCACCTCCCATAGGTCTCAGCAGCAGTTATGTGCTTAAAGCCATACTCAGCCCCGCTTGCTGATACATGCAGGTAGGAAGAAAGGTGCATGTGCAGTCAAGCCCCTTTGAGTTGTTTATTCCTCTTCTGCTTATTAAATCCCTCCCTGCTGTTTAACTGCTCACAGGTAACTGGTTTAAGAGCAGCTCAGGGTTCAGGCAGCTGCTGGCTCCCCTTGACAGGGTACGATGAGTATGGCAGTGCTGGGGTGTGGAAGAGCCTCTGGTCATGGATGGACCTGCCAGGGAATTTTTGAGCTTATGTTTCCCTCTGTGCACCAGCATTTCTGGGAGGTCAGGCTTACAGGTCAGAGTATTTCTAAGATAATACCTTACCTGTTATCAAATGATGTGAGGTGCAGAACCAATGCACTTCATGGTTTTGTGCTGTATTTTCCATATATAAGTATATTACCCATTTCAAAAGGATGAATGTGGTTCAGGAGATAGGAACCCAGCAATGCTTTTAAAAGGAAAAAACATTATCTATAGACCATCAGAGGATCTGCCCTGCACATGGCCAGGGGAGCTAGCGAACCCTCAGAGCGGGCTGGTGGAGGGTCCAGCTGCCACCCTGCCCAGAGCAAGCTGGTTGGAGCGGGCAGGAGCGAGCAGGCACCATCCTCTGCACTGTGTCTGCCCATCTGTCCTTTGTGCTGTGTCAGAAGTGAGCCCTTAACATACTCAGCTTTGGCAGTTCCTCTCCCTTTTACTCACTTGCCCTTGTTTTGCAGAAGTTTTCATGGCTCTCTTCGCTTTTGCTCGTGGTGTTTATATTCCTGAAGAATAACAGCAATTAGAGGTGCAGAAAGTGCAGGAGCAGGTCCCACCCTCATCCTGCCTTCCTGCCAGCTACTTTGGGAATGTCTGTCTGAAATAGCATCACTGGGACTTCTTAAGGAATTTTCTCATAAATCAAATAGTCCTTTTCCTGAGGAACCTGGATTCTTACCCATTCTCCCCTCACCCCAATATTCAGCCCCACTTTTAATTTGGAAAAGGACTGGGAAAATGCATTGGGTTTTTGTATTGATGTGTCTTGCTATAAAAAATGGGGTAGTTTGTGCTCAGAGAGGTGGTCTTCCTCCTGGATGGGAGAGCTGGTACTCAGGAGGGTGTCCCGGGGACACAGCCAGTAGGGATGGGTCTGCCAGCCTGTTTTGTGGGGAGTACCACGTTGCATTGAACTCTTAATGACATCCAATGGTGCTTGTCCTAGTAAAGACATTTTTTTTTACTTTAGCTTCATTTTCTGATTCTCTCTTGTTCATACAAAATTGCAGAGAAAACCTAGTGGTGAGCACAGGGTGCCTGGAGTCTTACACGGTATAGAAACTGCCCGGTGCATTTAGGGTAGGTGAAGCAGGATCACGAGGAAATAGGAACTTGATTAATTGCAGGGCTTTGGGCTAAACAAAGCTGTTTCTTCTTCCTTCCACTGCATTGTGGCCGGCTGGCCGGGAGCCACTGCAGCTCTAGTGAAAGGGAGGAGCCGGGAGAGGCATTGTCAAGGCCAACAGCTCCGGGCTGGGATTCCCCCCAGGCCCTCCTCTGTCACTGCGGGTCCTCTGCTGCCCTTTATCAGGGGGATTAAAGCCCTGAGTGCCTGTGTGTGCCTGGCACCGTTATCTGATACAGCAAATCACAGCTGGTAACTGCTTGGGCTGGGGAGGTGTGTCTCCCACCAGCCCTGCTCTGTGCAGCCATGCAAAGCTTGGCCCAGCCCCCAAATTGCTGGGCTTTTGCCTAATCTGGGTTTTAATAGCAAAGGCCAGCCTCAAGGGACAGATCTCCTGACTGACAAACAAAAAATGGCATTTTTTAAGGATTAGGTAATATCTTGTAGCCATAGCTCCTCCGGAATAACCTTATGTGCTGAGACAGGGGGGTTTAGGCTTGGCATTTGGAGTCCCAGCGGGGTGGGGTGGCCTGAAGCTGGTGGGAGAGGTGCCCTGGCTGGGCCCCAACCCCAGGCCCCCAGGGAAATTGTTGCTCAAAGTATTGCCTTCCAAGCAGTGTTACGATGCACAATTATTTCATCTTTCCTTCTCTCGATACCGCCTTATGTGGCTGGTCAGGATTTGCGTCTTTTCCGTCTCCTAACAGAGCTGTGAGGTGCTGCCACTTTGCTCACAGAAATGGGGAAGAACCCTGGGACACTCCTAATAACAGATCTGCGCATAATTTTGTCTGGAGGGGCAGAGGGTGCTCAGCCATGACATGCCCTCTGCAGCAGAAAGCCTGTGCCATTTGACGCAGATTGGGGTGAAGTTACCCCAAATGTAATTGTTTCCTCTCCTGCTTGGAGTCACAGGAACTATTAAAAGGTTACTAGAGTAAGATTAGGGACAGCACAGCAAAAATGAGGTGTTAGGTTCTGTGCCAGGAAGAAAAATGAGTTTGCTGCAGAGACTCATCATAAGCATGGCTTGAAGGGCACTTGGCAGCACCGCAGGGTGGGCTGGGACCTGGGGAGAGGGGAAAATGCCAAATTTCTGCAGCAAAAAGGCAGATAATCCAGCTGGCAAAGCAAGCTTCCTACTCCACAGTTATCTGCCGGAGGACCCAGGGACGTTCCTCTGTGCTGAGCCAGGCAGGGGGATTTAGGCAGACATCTCTGGGGGTGCATTTTTTATTTTAGATGTGGGTTTGGCTTTGTACTCAAGAAGAGTAGAGATTATTTCCAGTTTAAAACAGAAACTGCTCATCTCCTAGTTTTCTTCTTTGAGAAAAGATCCTAAAATTCCTGGTCTGTTGCTTGGCTTATTCCAGATGACATAACGTTCACAGTTATGACTGACTGATTTATTTTGGTGCAGACTGTTATAAGGGTGCCTGTATGTTTGGTTTTTTTAAAGCAGTTTTAACTTGGGAGTCCCAGATTGTGCCGGCAGTTAGAAAGCTCCATAAACTTTGGTGGTTCAAGGGTCTGGCAAACATCTTTAAACCTGTTTCATGAAAAACACAAGCAGCGTACTCAGTACATGAGATGTAGTTGCTGATGGCAAAACATTTTAAAGCTTGCATATATATATACATGTGTGTATATATTTCGTTAATTCTTTCCTATGTTGTGTTTAAATAATCCTGGATTTATTTTCTAAGCATCTGTATGTTTCCATGAGGTATTTTAAGATACGTGAAAAAGAACAATGCTTGTAGGCCACAAGAGCAGTGATCTTGTTTTGGAAGGTCAGAGGGAAGTTACAAACTTCCATTTGAGATGAGATATTTAAGGCTGTTTGGCCAAGAAGAAAGGTCCAGCAGTGAAGGGTTGCCAGCCTCCCCCAGTGCCTCCACATGGCAGGCTCATTGTTTTGGGCTTGCAGAAGGAAAAGATCAAAGATGGAAGGTTTATCTTTTTTTCTGCTATGTGGGCTTTTTGTATGCTTCAGAGTTCGGTGTAACAACTTTTCAAAGCTTTAGCTCTTTCACTTTTTAGTTGGCTCTTGATCTAGAAACTTTCCACAAATTGAGCTTGAAAATTAAGCCAAATATTCTCATAAAATAAGTCTCCAGTTCTGTGGCTAACTCCACGTGAACTAGTAGTCATACATCAAAATATTTTCTACTCATCCATTAAAACAAAGGTAATTTGTCAGGCTGAGCTCTTTCACTAATGGGATCAAGTGCCTATCTTCCCTTTCCCAGCAGAAATGAGTTACATGGTTGCTTTGAACCTGCTGCTTTGTGGTTACCATGGGTGCACTCCTCTGGGTGCTATCACCTGCGTGGGGTGTGTGGGCTGTCAAAGATAGACGGACGGACAGACAGACGGCCTCTTCAGAGGCTCCATGTTCCAGGCTGTCCCTCAGCTCCTCCACCCTGACTCCCGCTGTCCATGGCTTTTCCCAGTGCTGCCTCTCAGGAGACTTTTCAGAAGTATCTGCCTTTGAACAGCCCCACTCTGTTTGTGTGTTTTGCTCTGAGAACATCTAAGAGCGCTCTCGCAAACCGAATCAAGTTAGATCTCCCTCCAAGAGATCTAAAAAAGTGCCTTAAAATTCAGGGGCATACGTTTAAAAGACAGCTTTCTTGAAAGCCCAGGAAAGAAAATACAGACATTGCCCTTTCATTGCTTTCTTAATTCATGTAATTAGTGTGGAAATAGCTACATAGCAGTATTTTCTTCAAAGAAACTGCCTCAGACAAATATTGGCTAATGGAAATTTTACTTTCAAATAAAGCAGTATTTGAAAATACATTATGGCCATTGTGGGGAAATGGATGCAGGAATCGAAGATACTACAACAAAGTCTTCCCTGGGGCAGCTAGCAGAACAGTCTGTATTTTGTTATGAACTGATGTACAGATCTCAGCCTCATCTTCCTGCTGGCCAGTCCTTTCTTTTTCAGTTTCTCCTCTCCTGCCTGCTGTCCCCCTTCTCACTTTTGACTTTGGCCAGCTGTGGGTCCCAGCATGTGTTTTGCTCTGTGGCTGCCATGCAGTGCTTGCCCCAGCCTGCTCAGCCCCTGCATCCCGGCTCCACTTTGAGAACCTCTGCTCCGTCTGCATCTGAGTTTCTTTTGGGCAGAATCTCTCAGGCGTGAGCCAAGCCAAAATTTTTATTGAGACTGCTGAAAGCAAAATGACTGTAAATTAGATCTTTCTGCCATCTATAAATGTCACCACGGACAAAATATTTTAAAGAAACAGCTGAACACATTATTTGGTTCCTCTTTCTGCAGGCAGATTTAATTCAAAATCAAGGATGTAGCCCAGACTCGGCCTTGTAAAAGTCTTTTGATGAATGTGGGAGTCCTTTTTTTTTTTTTTTTTTTTTTATGGCAGTGCTGGTTTCCAGCCGTACTACACAGGTACTCAAAATGTTGAAAATGTACCAAACCTCCCCAGTCACCCAGCAGCTACAACTGCCAGGGCTGGGAATGAGCTGGGGCGGGCAGGGGAGCTGCACGTGAGCAGGGTTCAGATGGGGACCACCTCCGTGGGGTGGCTGTCCTGGGGCCAGCCACCCCCTCCTCCCACACAATCCAATTTCCCAGCAAAAAGCTGACAATGTCCCCCCATGGGGCAGGAGGCAAACAGGGCTGCTCGCTCACAAAGACATCCTGTCTCCCTCTGAAAGAAGATCCTTGTGCCTAATTAACTTCATAAATTAGCTGGAGCTGTAACACCACCACTTTAAACTAAAATGGAGGTAACTCAATCTCCCTGGCCCTTTCTGCTGCCGTAAGGGATCTTGCCTGCCAATTAATTTGCCCTGGTCCACTTTCTGTCCAGCTGCGTGTTGGCTGTGCGCAAGCTGCTGTGCAGACACTGTTGACAGGGCAGTGCTAAGCTGGGAAATTATCAGCAGCATAAGAACCACCGCCAATTATTTGTCTGCCCCCGCATGCTGGCATTGCTCCCCGCTTTGCCCAGCTCAGCCCTGCGGCTGCCGGCACCTGGCCACGGTGGCAGCGGGCTCTGGCAAGGCCGACCAGGTGGGAAGCCATCCCCAGGCTTCCTGCAGTGAAGGTGTCCCAGCTGGTTTACTGGACAGTAGGAAAGGAAATCATGGGAGGAAGGAGCACTGTTTCATCTTTTGTTGTCGTCTGCGCCGGGGCTTGGAAAAACATGAACACAAGCAGCCGTGTCCCCTGCAGCCATGTCCCCTGTGGAGGAAGAGAGGAAAATCCCCTCTGGCTTCTGCCCACACTGGGCTGAAGAGCTGGGAGAGGGGGAGAGGAGAGCTAGCTGCAGGCATGGAAACAGCTGTCTGCTTAAACAATGCCCAGACCTCGCTCCTGGAGATCCTGCCAGGGAACTCCCAGGAGCAGGGAAAACTTATCCCCTCTTTAAGCACAGCCAGGGTGCCCGTCCACGCACAGGCTGTCACGTGGCATTGTGGTGGTGGTGGGTGCAGGAAAGCTCCAGCAGCTGTCTGCTTGCCATTCAACAGCATCAGCCTTTAGGTAGCAGCACAGATCTCTGCCCTGCCTCGCTGATTGCTCTGATGTGGTTTTTGAGGAGCAGTGCCATAGTTAGAAAGAGTTTGTGCCAGCAAGTTCACATGAGCTTGAAGGTGAAGAGGTCTCTATATGACACAGCCAAGGCTCAGCCTCAGCTGTCATTGAGGACCACCGGGGAATTGGAGCTCTTCCAGCCCATGCTGGTTTGCCCCTCCGCTGCTGCTGCTTCAAATAATGACACCAACTAACCATCTCTGTCCAATATATCTGCAGCTTTTAAATAAGGCAACCAAAGATGGAACTTAAAATTATGTGCTTTTCTGTGGCTTTAATTATGTTTGACATGCTAAAAAATGTTTTCCAGGTCTCATGCAAGAGCCAGGCTCTTCCACATGTAATGTTGTAATACTAACGTGGTACTGGTGCCTGCAGTCTTCTTCCTTGGAGGTTTCCAAGCCTTGGTGAATCAACCAGCTCCAGTGTCGCAGCCACCCTGCTTGAGCAGGCACTTGGGTTAGAGACCTCCTGGGTCCTCCCCAAACACCTCAGGGACTCTGGGCACAGCAGTGGGTGCAGCCCACAGGGAGGCTTGGGAGAGCGCGTGAAATGTTACAAAGAAGTGAGAAAATAACCAACCAAAAAAAGAGAAGTGAATCAAATGGATTAATCTTTACTGTATTTGATTAATGGGAAGGGAGAAAAGGGTATATTTTCAGCTGGATTGCAGGCAGAGGAATTGAGTTTGGGCCAGTAAACTGGGAGGGTTGTCGTGCTCACACCTCCCAGCTGGGCTGCACTGGGAGGGGATGTGCAACTGGAGGAGGAGGATTTTGCTGATGAGAGTTGATGAGGCAAAAATGTTAAAAGTTTGGGTTTAAGTGGAAAAAAAAAAAAGGTGAAAAAAGAACAGAACAAAAATGGAGCTTCTTATGATAAATATGATCTAATTGGATCATTTCAGTAATGTAGTCTTTGGGGTTTAGAGTGAAATGCTCTGATCAGCTCTCTATAACTGATGTTTGCAGAATCCTTGCAAAACAAAGCAGCACAAGAACAAATACACAAAAGGAAATCAGGCAAATTGAGTAAATGCAGGGACTTTACTCACCCATTTTTTTCAAACAATTTTTACAGGCCAAAATAATCCTCATTGTTTTTCCCACTGTGTATAACTTAGGTGGACAGGTGTTATGCACGATACAAAAATAAGAGTTCTAGCTCATGATGCTATTTAAGCCTTCTTAAATGAACTGTCTCTGTGTTTTTTAGGATTTGAGTCTGGAAATGGCCTTCTATCAAATTATGTGAGGAAGATTACTTAGCCAGGAATGAATTTTTTACGGTGTGGAGTAACTTTTCTGACCATTTCCAGAAATTACTTAAAAAGTAGAAGAAAGTTTTCTTCCTTCAGAGAGCTGACAGTAACAGCCTGTGGGGTGGGTTGCTGCTGGCCACCCCCTAATGACTGATCTTCTTGGGTGTTTGCAGAACTTTCCTTTTTTGGGGGGGCTTATGTTAGGGTCTGAGAGCATGCAGGACAAAACAGTCAGCTCCCAGCATCTCCCTGTGTAGCTGCCCTGGCTGCACTGTGGGCAGTCCAGTCATCCTCTCATTGGCGCCTTGCAGCAGAACATCTCTGCCTGCAAAAGGGAGGTTTGGTTTTGGGAAACAAAGACTGATTTCCCCCGCCCTGAGCCTGAAGCTGGGCTGCTGCAGGTTCTTGAGGCCGGGGCAATGGGGCAACATGGGGCTGGTGCTACGATGCAGGCTCTCCAGCAGCCTTGGGCAGAGGGTTGGGGGCAGTCCTACCCTGGGTTCAGGGTGATAGTGGCTGGCAGTGAGAACAGCCTCGTTAGGTATCAGTCAGCTTCCCTGCAGCTCCAGCTTCCTGGAACGAGGCCACCCTCAAGTGCATATGGCAGGTTTCAGCCACTTAGGGTTGGCAAACGCTGCAAAGCATGGGGGCTCTGTGCACAGGCTTTGTTTAGATCAAATATTTGATCCTACCAAACACACCCCAGCTGATCTGGGAGCTGTGATCCCACAGGGACTTTAATTTCCTTCATTTTCTGAGAATCCCATATGGTTGCTGGGGTAGCAGATGGGAGAGTTTTCTTTTCTGGGGGATGTAAGATAGCAGTGGATTGAATGCCAGAGAAAAATGAGAGATTTCTGGAGGACTGTCGAGTTCTCCTTAATTGTGAATACAATTTGTTGGTGACTAATGCATCCAGACTTGCTGAACTACCTCATGTATTAGAAGCAGTGGTGCAATGGAAAAGATGTGACTAAGATGCTGGCTCCTGAATTACCAATACTTCCCTCCTAAACTGCTGCTTAGCTTCCTACTGTCACATTACAACTTTTTCTATTAATAATTAAGAGCATTAATATAGTTTGAAAGCACTTGGTTCAACGTAAAATGCGCCAGCTTGATTTTTGGTCTGCTGAGAGCATTTTGAGCAGAGAGGAGTTATTAATGGAGCAGAAAATACAGCTGCCAAGCAAATGGTGGAGCAAGGCAGAACACATTGTGTCCAGGCTTGGTGTTGTGCAGGACCTCAAGACACGTTGGTGTGGTCCCATGGTTGCCTCTGCCCTGCCCCATCTCTTCTTGCCTGTCCTACTTCCAATGCTGGTACGACATTTCTGTAAGAGCGGTGACTGATGGGTTGGTAACTTGCTAGTGAAACTGCAAGTTCTCTGTTATAAACAAGTTGTGCAACTGTTAATGAAATACTGTTCCATATTAAGATGGCATGATGCTTCTGTTGCCTGGATCCCACCGGCTGGGGAAGAGGCCTACCCAGTGGTTGTGCTGGCATATGCACCAGCCCAGCACTCCAACGCTTACTCATGCTGAAAATGCATCCATTTCTTATTCTTTGCTTATTCACTTAGCCTTTCTCCAACATTAACATCAGTCTCTAAGCTTTATGCCAGAAGGCTGTACCAATCCAGCAATGTCATTGCATCCCTTTGAAACATCAGGCATCATCTGCCTGTACTTGGAAATGGAACTGTCTGTTTGGGACAAGAAAAACTCCAGCTCTCCTTCCCAAAGTCAGAACTCTTCCCAGTCTCTCTCTTACTCAAGTGGAAAAGCTTTTAGATGTTTTATGACATTACTAAAGTGGTGAAATATGTCTACATATGGGAAATAAGACAAGCATCAAAGTGACAAGACAAACGAATGGGCTGGGTATCTTCAAGATTACAGAGAGGGACACATCCACATTATTGAAATGAACATTCTGTAATCTGTGCTTGTGGAGACAGAGGAACTAGTAAATGGAGATGTGGGAAAAGTCCGTGCTGAAGAAGCTGAAGTTTTTTGGAACTGTTTGGTCAAGTGATATTGACTGCAGTGCATTTTTGCCGCTTATTTCCCTAAGTGTGTCGTTACTTTCCACCTGAATGATTATGCAGTAAGATAACTCCCAAGAGAACAACACTGGAGAGAGTTTAACATCATTTTTCTTGCATTTAAAGTACCAAACAGAGAAATTATCCTGCCAGTCTGAAGCCCTGTGAGCTAATGGTCACCTATAGGTCATATGTGGTCCCATTACTAATCTGCAGTGCAACCAGAGCCTGGGGAATTGCTTGCTAGAGCCCATCCATCTGCGCTTGGAGCTTTGCTTGGACCTGCAGCATTGCATGAACTTCATGAGCTCAACTCAAGGCTGTCTCCCCTTTCTTTTAGGCAACAGAGTCGTGTCCACTGATGAGCTGTAATCTTGTCCTTGTTCTAGCAGAGTTTAAGTGCCCTAGCACTAAATAATCCTGTAATCATTCTTTTTTCTGGTTAGCTTTGAGAAGAGCCATATGCTCTGCAGCTTTGTTCTATAGGAACTGATCAGGAGGTAAAGGGCTGGGTGGTCCTTGATGTATTTTAATGCAGTCAGTTATTGGAAATGTCAGAATGGGAAAATTGTTATTTGTTCTTGAGGTGATTTCATGAAAGGGCTTTAATTCATCAGTAGACTATGTCCATTCATAGTTGTTAGATGTTCTGTATCAGAAATAGCCCCGAGTTCCACAAAAGTAAACAACAAGTTGTAAACATTTTTGAAGTGGGACTGATACCCTCTCAGACAGAAGAACAAAGCAGCAGAGGTTGTCTAGAAACCCTGTGGAGAATAACTCTTCAGACCTGTAAATGCCTTAAGGAGTTGAGCTGTGTAAAGGAAGAGGCAGTCTGGGTAGGCAGGTTTAGAGAAAGAAGAATTGAGAAGAGGCAGGTTATGGGAAGGGATTAGAAAAGAGATGTTTTGGCTACAGCAACTGAAAGGGAGCCTGGAGCCTGGAAATGAGAGTTGCTGCTTTTATTGCATGTTCAGGCAGCAAATTATGCATCAGAGTGGGAAAGGCAGTGTGTACAGCAGGCATGGGAAGCAGAGACTAGGATTTAGCTTCTGAATCCGTTTTGAAGTACGCTGGTTTGCTGGAAGAGTGGGGTTTCCAAAGGGGCAGACAGGATTTGAAGGCACAGGTGCCCCCACAGCCAGTGGGCTGACCACCACGACACGATGTCCTCCTGCATCATGCCCTTTCCAGGGCAGTTTTACCTCGTCGCTGAGTTGCAGGTCATGGCCACTGCTTTCAAGGGGTACAGACGGACCGGCACAAAAGGCAAGAGCCTCAGGACATGTTGGGCCATGGACTCGTGGAGTTCTGTCAGCTGCTTCTGTTGGGGAAGAGTCCATACCCACCTTGGAAGACTCTAATTTTACCCACTTCTTTGTTTCCTGCTTCTGGTATTTTTGGTTCTCAGCATTTTTTTCTCTGTTTTGTTTCCCACTATGCACTGAACAGGAACAACCCCTCGCAAAGTCCTGCAGAATAAGAAGAAGGAAAAAAAAAAAAAAAAGATCCAGATGACATTTGGTTTCTGCAGGCAAAACTGAAAGCAGGCAGCAGCCAACATTTCCCCAAAGCCCCTCACCACCGCTGCTCTTTCCATGAGAAACAGTAAGGAAATTGGATCCTACAGGAAAACTCATTTTCCAAAATGCCAGAGACCTCCGAATAGTCTGTTTGCTCTTGTGCACTGACTTCTCTAATGAGACAGGACTTGGGTCTTGCAGTCACGTAAGCTCAGAAAGTGATACTTCAGCAGTATCTTGAAAATAAATACCTGTGTTTCACGGAAGGAAGATAAACCCTTTGTGCACATCATAGCCCCATGGTCTGTAGGTGCTGGGAGGGCCAGCTCCAGCAGGGTCCTGAAAAGTCCATTTGTTCTTCTTGAGGAAATGTGCTGGAAAGACTTGCAGAGCAGGACTGTGAAGCTGTGCAGGGGTAGCTCAGTCATCATAGGACCGCATTCATCTCTTCAATGAGCAAACTGATTGAAACAGGATTGTCATATCTTAAAAATCTACACGCTGTCATTAGTTAGTAGTTCCCTCTGTGGTTTTGGTGGGCATGGAGAGTTTTCTTTGCTACCAGTGACCCAAAGACACCAAAATCCTGCTCCAAATTGTTGATAGTTTCTTAGATAGAGGCCAGCCAGAGTGCTGATTCTTGCTGTAAGGCTTTTTTACTGCAACATTGCAGAAATAACTCTCTACTCTGAGAATCATATTGATTGCATTGCACACTGTAATTAGTGTAGCAGGCTGTGCAGTTGGTGGAACAATGACAGAGCCAACTTTACAAGTAGTGAGAGCTGCATTCTTTTAAAATTATTTCATCTCAAAAAGTGCATTGGGAATTTCTAGTCCTGGAGCCCTGTGTGGCCAGATATTCCTTCCATTGCAAAGTGGGGAGGACTGGGGTCGGTAGTGGAGGCAGTGGCCATCCCACATTGCTGGCACACTGAGCGAGACCTGCCTCTTGCACCCAGAGCGCCGCCTGCTGAGGCGGTGGGAGCTACAGCGGGAGGGCTGATGGGTGTTGGTGGCCGCTCTCAGGGGGGACAGGCCCAGCCACATTTCGGTCACCAGCTCATTGGGACTCCAAGTCCCACCTTGGCCAAACTCCAATTGCTGTGCCGTTTGTTTGCTCTCTCCTACCCTGGTGTGGGGCCTTCATGGTCTGTTAGAGGCTGCTGCCCACTGGGTTTGTGACAAGCAAGAAGTTGATCTGATGGCTAGAGGTTGCTGAGCTGTCTTAGGACTCGTCCTCCCCTGCAGACAGTTCAGTGGAAAGGAGTCTTGCTGGAGCCAGGGGCTGGAAGCCAGAAGGTTTGCTTCCCAGTGCTCCTTGCCTGCAGAAAATCCATGCACGGAACAAGGTAATGTGCATTTCATGAAGAGATTTTTGAGATCACCAGGATGGAGGAGTCTACGTGAATGGTGAGAGGCCATGGTAAGACGAAGGGTGCACCTAGCAGATCCTCTGCCTCCCAGGTGATAAACCCATGCATTCATATTTCATTTGCTGTGCAGACATGTACCATCTTGGAGTCTTACTGTAGTAACTTAGCTGTATAAAGCCAGAGAACATTGCATACAGGTGTTATAACCGACAGGCTCTGGCTTCCAAAATACCAGCTGCTCTTGCAGTACTAACAGTAAAGGAAATGTTCTAGTTCCTGCTGCTCAGAGGAGAGCGCTCTCGGCGTCTTCAAATGCATCTAACATGCTCTCTCCATTAGAGGGCAGAAGCATGCTTATGCACAGATAAAATAAACCAAAATTACCTGCCCTGTGTGCTATATAGCTTGTTGCCTTAAAGGAAGGTAGGACATCATCACAAATGGCCAGACAACTACACCTGCTAGAAAGAAAAAGAAGCAAGAACTGGTGCTTGAAGGGTTAATTTCTGCGATCTGGGCTAACCTGTTGGTCTTTGTAGCACCTCCTTCTGTTTAAAGTTGGAAATAGATTTATGGTAAGTACCAATGTCTTGACAGATTTGTTAAAGGCTAAGTAGTACAGGTAATTACTAATTTTTCAAAAGACTGACAATTCTGATGATAGAAAAATGCAAAAAAGATTGCTTTTAAATAGTGACAATTATTAGGAGAACATTTTGAGGATCTGTTACTTGTCTGCCTGTCAGTGTTCCCTGTTTTACACCCCTCTTGCCAAAGCTGTGATGCACTGCTGTATCTGTATGCATTTAATCCTCTGTCGTAATAAAGGTATTGCCCATAATTACAAAAGGAAATCATTAGTTTCTGTTGAATCCAGTGAGACAGCTTTGCAAAGAGTAAACAAGCCAAGAGTTTGGCCTTCAGCAGGTATGGACTTCAGGGTAGTTCAGACCAACAATTTAACCTTCTGTAGTGTCCTCTAGGTGCCATTGTGGTGCTGATATTTATGACATGGACACTTTCCCCCTAGAAACTGGACCAAATCCACAGACCTGTCCTTTCAATTTTGATTTGTCACCGTCAGAGAATGCCAGGGATTGCCAGCTGCCAGCTTTGCTCGTGGGGTGCGTGGAAGGGCACGCAGGAACTTCTGGCAAGAGGCACTGGCCTCTTGGCAAGTGCTGGTGCTGGTGGAAGACCCAGATACAGCCCAGAGGTGAGCCTGCTGCAGGCAAGGAGGGCTTCAGGGTGTTGGCTGCACAGATGCATGAACTGGAGGGAAGCTGGTATGCCAAGAGTGATGTTTTAGTTTTTAGTTAGTAATTTGCAACTCAAACTGAAGGGAAGAAAATTACAGGAAAACACAAAATTCAAGATTGATCATAAATATTTCTTGGACATCCTCTTAGATGTTAGGGGAAGGTTGATTCTTTTAAATAACAGAGGTTGAGGTTTTACATTCAGCTTGAAATAGAAGAAAAATGTTACATTCTCTTCTCTGTTAATATATGAAATATTTAATTCTGGGCTTAAAGAGCAGAAGCCAGGGGCTGAAACAATTAACTTCTGCTGTTGTGATCTAATAGATATTGAATGATCATGGATTAACCCATTATCCTTTTTACAGAGACTTCATCTTTTTATTAAAGGTTTAAGAGTTGGCGTAGGCTCCCTGGCTGCTGCCTGCATGTGAGCCTGCCCGTGCTCCATCCCACTGTGTGTGTGCTGGTGCTGCCCATTTTGTTTGGTTTGGAGAGAAGGGGGCTGCTTTCATCCCTTCTGGAGGCTGAGGGTTTTTTCCAAGTTGGCTACTGGTCCATGCCACGCTCCTCTGGAGAATTCTCCTCAAGTGTGAAGGAGGCACATTACGGCACACTGCATGATGACTAGAGGAAATCAGAGTTAAACATACCTAGAAAGGCATTTTTATAATTCCAGACAGGTATTTGGAACAAATCGTATTTACAGCCTGGAGCTGAGAGAGACATGGACTGCAATGGACCACCTTTCTATACCCTGGTGCTGTCAGAAAGCAGCTCAGCAACTTCCTTCCATTCCTCTTGGAGAAGTGCCAGTTCCCTGAGACGAGGGAGGAGAGATCAAGCGATGGCCTTTGGCATGCTGTTGGTCCTGGTGCAGTCTTTTCCCTCCCTCCAATGTCCATTTGGCCTGGTGGGACCCATAAACACTGTTACTGCAGGGCTGAGGTTTTCCCTGCATGCTCTGCAGTCCCCCTCCCAATATCCCTTCCCTCTCCCCTGGGAGCCCCCAGCTTGGGGACAGGGATGAGGATGGCCCGGGGGTTGCCTGTGGGGTCACAACCTATCCCCACCTCATCACAGACCCATGTGATCAGAGGTACTATCCCTCTCTCAAGAAAAAAACTTAAATCATGATGCTTTTACAAAACGTGTTTTTACAGAGGTATTTTCAGTGTGGAAAGGGTTTTCTGGTGGTGTACCAGGAACGGAGTTTACAATGTGAGTCGGAGTACAAATGAGTTGCTGAGCATAGAAACAGTAGAAGATGAATCAGACTCAAATTGGTATTTTAGTACAGTAATTGCTTTTCGGTGAACCTCAGAATGACCCAAATCAAACAGTTTTGAAGGAAGCAAACGCTTCTTGCTTGACTTCTCCAAGCATTTAGTAGTTCAATAGCTTGATTCAACTTCAGTTGACAGCAGTAGCTTAAAAGTGAGGAATCGAGAACAGTTTGCGTCAGGGGGAGAAAGAGTTCTTCATTGTAAAATGTGGAAAACACATCAATTAAATTTTTACAGTTCTGAATGTATAAGCATGGCAGAAGCCCTGGAGTGTTGGTTACCGCAATGTGAGCTGTTTGCATGAGCTGTAAGGTGGCTGGCTCATGCTGGGGTCCCTTCATAATCTCATGATGTGAAGCTCACGCTGCTGACCCTTGCGAGCTGGAGGTTTGCATGGAAATGCCAGCCCTGGCCGGCTCCACCTGTAGATAACAAATTCCTCAAGGCTTCCAGCCTCTGACACCTGTTTGGTTAGAAATGTAAACAGGTGGTTGTGGCCCAGGCTCTGACACTGCAACAACTGACACAAAACAGGGATGAAGGCTGCTTGCAGGCACCATTAACATCCAGGAATACCGTCAACTGTTTCTGGCAGCAGTGGGGGAAATAAAGCAAGGCAGGTAAGTGGTTGGGCTGCTAGCGGTGAGCAGCGAGACAGCCCTCTGTACATGGGGTTTGGTCTTGCTGGATGGGATGATGGAGCAGGGGTTAATTGGAAGATCCAGCTCTTGTTGTCCAGAGAAATGCAGATCTGGCCTTGAAGCATTTCCCAAGGTCTTGGCACTTCATTTCCTAGCTGTCTCATGCTCCAAATATTCCCAAGGCATTTGCTATCATCAGATGTCATGTGACTGTCTCTTGGTTGCTGTTTGTTTCTGTGGTTGCATGTTGATAAGGTATCTGGTTATGTCTTGCAGCCCTCAGAATCCAAGCCCAACGTCACCCCTCTCACCGTCTTGGCCCATGTTCTCTGCGCCATCAAGTCCTATGCCCACCTCCTCTACGTCCAGCGACTCATCCCCCATCAGGTCTGTTGCAGAATTCACTTTGCTTTTTGTTGCTTTTGCTATTTTCTGTTTAATTTGCTTGGTTTCGCCCACTTCGCTTCCCTTTTCCCTTTGCATCCTGCTCAAACTCCCCCAATGCACCTATCTGCATTCAGCAAGAGAGGAGCTTCCAAATGTGGCCTGCCCGGGAGACACCCTTTGAATCCCCACTTTGAGCCCCCCGGCAGGCGCCCACCAGCCCCCACAGTCAGGCAAGCAGGAGCCAGCACTCGCAGTGCTCAGCATTGCTGGTGGTTTCTGTGGTTTTGCCCAGCCATTTCAGCTCCTGCGGTTCGCTTTACTCCTCTCTGCAACAGGTAAGATATGTACTGCCTTCCTGGGTGCTGCAAGGAATAACAAGCCTTTGTAAAATGCGGTGATACCTCATTTTCTGGCAACTTCCTTTTCTTATCTGGAATCTAAGGAGGGTAAAGAACATGAGGTGATGCAGACATTTGCCTGCTGTGTGCCCTTGTCTCAGGCGCTTCAACATCGCTGGAGTAAATCAGTCCTGAAAGTTGCAGACAAACAGAAGGTTTCCAATGGGGCCCTGAGCAGCAGGTTAGGCTGTGCTGCACACCAGCCCCGTGGGGCAGGATGGTGCATGTCTCCCCTGCGCCCCAGGCTGTGAGATGTTGCTGGCTGTGGGGCAGTGGGCATAGGTACTTTCTGGGGGCCCTGGGGCTTTTGGCACTGGGATGCAGTTGTGCCGTGAGCACACCATAGGCAATGTTTGGGCTCTGCACTGCAGGTACTGGGAGATACTCACAGTGGGAAAGCCAGGGCACATCAGCTCTGGTCTGTGTGCAAGGCATCCTCGGATGGGACTTCTCTCCCCCGAGCCCAACCCTGGCACAGCAGAGCAAGAGGCTGTTGTCATCCCCAGCAGATGCAGCTCCCAGCCCCTTGCAGGTGGCAGGCATCTGGGCCCGGGCACTAATCTCCATCCTCTTAGGGAGATGCATCAAACCTGTTTGTTCATTACAGGCGCAGACCCAGCTCTTCCCTACAGCCATACAAATGCTGCCCGTATAACAGCTGCCTGCCTGGCAGGGTTATTTATTTGTTTTGCTATGCATCTGCAAAGGCTGACAACGGCGTAATACCATCCAAGCAGCCTTCCTCCTCTGGGGGAGAGAGGCTCATCATCCCCGAAACTGCACAAGGGCAGATGGGTGAAACTCCTGAGTGCTTTGCTGGCCTTGTGCCATGCTTGGAGGCAGAAAACTGACATAAGCTATCGCGGGGTCCAGCATTTCACACCCACAGGGCTCTGTGCAGTCGCAGCCCAGAGGGCAGCCATTGGGCAAGGGGCTGGCTGGGGCCATGGGGGTACCGGGCTGCAAAGGTAATTTTTGGGGCAGAAAAACAACAGCTTGAATTATTCAAGGTAGTAAGCCTGAAAATACATTTTTCATCTGACAGTCTCCTCAAGCACTCTGTGGGAGCAGTGCCTGCCCAGCAGCAAAGGACCCTCTCTGGAGTGGGAGGAGTGTTTGCCCATCCTGGTTTTTAAGTGTTTGGTGGCTGCTTGTGTCAAGCAGTTGGAATTTGGAGAGTGGAGACCTTAGCTTAGGAGCTGCCTTCACAGCAAAACCAAAACCATTCATAGCTTCCCTGGTTTGTGGTTTCTGTGTGAAGGTGAACCGCTTTTGCCATGAGGTGAAAGCGTGCCGCTTCCCTGGGCTCACTCAAAGAGAATTCAGAATAAGTTCAAGTCCTCAGAAAAATAAAAAGCTGGTCAAACCACTGACCTGAGAGATGGCGACACCTTGTTCCTTATCCCAGCAGCTCCTGGGGGTACGTCCATCACTTTGCTTGGCAATACCGTAGACGAGCAGCCTGCTGCAGTGCTGAATGCAGCTGGCTAGTCAGATGGCCTGGTGCCTGGGCAGGTTTGCACCGTCACGGTCACCATGGCCTGGCAGTGTCCCAGCTTTCCACCAGCCTTGCTCAAGCCCAAACCCAGAAAGGATGTGTGGGAGGCTCCGGGTGCAGGGGACAGCTCTGTGTACCTGTGTTTGGCTGGGGGGGTCCTGAGGTCCTTCATTTTCTCCCTGTGTCTGCTGGCCATTTGCTCCATTTCTGGCTCTCTGCTCTTAATTCACTCCCCTGCAGCACAGGCACACTGGCACTTCCCGAGTAAAATCTAATAGTTGTTAAATCTTTTTCTTTACGTACAGTCTCTAAAGAAGTGCAGAAAATTCTTCATGGACCTACTTGTTTTTCTGTTTTGAAATACCCTTCCCCAAGTGCTAATTCTTTATTGTGAAATCCTCCTTGTGGTTGCAGCTGCTCTTGGAGAGTGATGGGTTTGGCAGTGAGTGGGGTCGGTGGGCAGTGGGTCGCTGCCAGCGCCTGCTGCCCGCCTTCGCTCCATGCTGGCCCTCCAGTCAGTTACGGCCTTTCAGAGACTCACAAAACACTTCCAGCTCCCTGCTTTACTTCTCCCGCTCTCCTGGGGACCCACGGCTCAGGGCTGCCTGCTGTGCGGGCACCAGGCACAGGCTCTGGTCCTGGCAGTGCCAGCTGGCTTGGACTGGGGTTTGCAATGCAGTGCAGTGTGGTGCTGGGGGCTCATCCCTGAGAGCCTTCAGCCTCCTCTGGAGTCTTCCTCATTCTTCCCTTTGAGCAATGTAACGTTGGACCCTTGCAGAGCAGTAGGAGGACCCGTCTTCAACATGGACCCCTCTTCAATGCAGTGAGGAGAGGAGTGTTGTGTATGAGTGGGGTATTTTTTTATACCAATAAATGCTTTCTTTTGCAGCTCACCACTGCGGAAAGCCCGAGCTTTGTATGCCTGTAAAGCAGAACACGACTCAGAGCTCTCCTTCACGGCAGGCACTGTGTTTGATAACGGTGAGTCCCTGATTCGGAGGGAGGGTGCGGGGCAGTGCCAGGCACCTCATGGGAGCAGGAGTTGGGCTCATTTTTCAGCGTGGTATTCAGGCTGCAGTTCCTGGTGTGTCAGGAAAATGGGATCGTGAGAGCTGTGTCCAATGCCACAGGAGCTGTGCTTGCTCCATGCCTGGTTCTGGGCTTCCCTGGAGCTGAGCCTGGAGCAAGGTTTGCTGCTGAGCGAGGGCAGAGTGCAGAGGGAGGGTGGGGGATACACCAGGGGTGTTTGTAACTTACCACCAGCTGGCTGCCACCCAGCTCACCTGCAGGGGAAGAAGTGCTGCTGGATGCCTTGCCCAGAGGCTGCTGTTAGCCTGGGTGGTAGATCAGCAGGAGACTTCCTCTTCATTTCAGAATGGCCATTCTAACAGCATCTCATTTCATGTAACGTACATGTGGGATGCTACAGAGCCAGTTCTAACAGCAATATGAACAAAGCTACCGAGAAGGACACTTGGCTATTACTTACTTTAGCACTGAGTTTTGTTAAATTACTAGTTTCCTTCCTGTGATTCAATGAATGATTTGGACTCTCAGTTCATGCGTTTCTTTTCAGTCTTCTGTTTAAGGACTATCCCATTTCCACCACTAGAAAGTAGAATGCAGAAATACTTGAAACAAGCATTAAGTCTGAGGTGTATCTTGCCTTACTTTTTGTTATCCCTGCTGAAAACAGCTGGTCATCCAGCCATCTGTAGGATCAGCGTGAAAACTGCCTTTTCAGGATCCTGGTTTATTTCCTAAGGGAAATAAATCCTAAGGGAGACTTGTAAAATAAGGGTGATTGGTGTTTTGGCCCCTGCAGTAGAAGTGGCCACCAATCCACAAGGCACAAGGCAAAGACATGCACAAGTGACCAGCTCTTAGTGACCACGTTCTTCTAGATCAGAGCCATGTTTCGCTGTGTTGGTAAGGGAAGGTGCAGCCTTGCATGGAGGGCATGCAGAGGTTCTCCAGACAGCTCTTGGGAGTACAAAGTGCAGGGTCTGATCCAAAGCAGAAGATAAAAGGAAGAAGTTTGATGGGGCACAGCATCACCTTTGTGCCCTCCTAGGTCAGTGGCAGGCCATGGAGCATGGACCGGTGCCCAGTGCTGACCCCAGCTGCCTGTGCTGTTTGCCTTCCTGGCAGCTGCTCGAGGCTCCAGCTGGTCACCGGGGTTATGCAAGCCCGTGCAGTACGCATGCCCCAGCTCTACCACGGAACGCAGCGCAAAGCCTGTGCTGTAGCTGGCAGCTCTGCCAGCAGAGCAAGGTGCTTGCCCTGTGCCAGTGGGACCATGCAGACCCCTACATGCCTGTGCCATGTGAGGCTGCGTGACCACGCTGTGCCCCTCCTGTGGGTATGGACCCCTAATTTAAACGTAAGGGAGCAACTGGTGAGTAGTCGACTGACACCAGTGTTTACCATATACAGAGCCATTCCTCAGTGGTCTTCTGGGTAGGAGAGATTAGTTTCCAAGTATCAGCACCAGAAATACTCTGTGCAGTTGCCATAATGTTTCATGCAGGGGATGGAAAAGTAACATCTGCTTTTTTTCCTCTGGATACTGAGAGCTGGAATAGGTAGGCTCTGGTTAGTCAATTTTTTGGAGAGGATGTTAATAAACATAGACTTTCTGTTTCCTGCATCAAGGGAAAGAGACTGTGCCCCATGGAATTAAGCAGCTCTGGTTTAGATACAATCCCAATGTAAAGAAAAGACTTTTTGCTACTTTCCAAGTAGTTCTTGGCTTTTATATGTTAAGCAGTGTCATTCGGGAAACGGCTACCACAGGCACTGGTTTTGCCCTGGGATATATACACGAATACAGCAGAAAGAGGAAGAGAATGAATACATGTGAATTAAAGAAAACAGTTTTCCTAAGCAGCTCTATAGATACCTTATAAATAAATATGGTCTCCCCTTTGAGAGCCTGTGGGAATTAAAGCAGCTAGGAGGGGAACAAGTTTGAATTAAATATATTATGTTTGCTAGATAAAAATCAATGGGTTAATCAAGGGAAAAAATATACAGCATGTTCTAATTACTTAGCAGCATAGCCAAGCCTCATGTTAGCTGGAGCAAGCGAGCTAGAAACAGCACTGCTTGGTAGAAGTATTATTATGGTGAAGGGGTTTTATAAAACCCAGCAAAAGCAGATGGATCTTGGTACTTAGAGACAGGTTCTTGTTCGACTTTAAGGTTCTCTGAGGTTGCACATGGCAGAGCAGCATCTCGGTCTGACTGGGAAATTGGGGTGCTGTTGCCCACACTGAGTGACATCCACAGTAAATTACACCATGTTTTAAGAGGTCCTTTTAAAATCCATAGCATTGTTCCTTTTAGTTACATGAAAACCTGAATTTTCCAGCAGATCTTGTGCACTTGGTTTGCCCTTGTTGTGATGCTAAATGGGAGGGATGTCCTGGATCCATAGAGGTCTGAAATCAGGAATGGTGAGAGTTGTGGGTCAGGAAAGGAGTGCTCACCTGCGCTTTTAACTAGCGATCACCCATGAAATGGAAAACTCTGTATTCTGAAGCAATGAACCCACACACACCTGAGCTGCTGCTGACAGATACTGAAGTTTTATGGTACATTAGTTAGGAAAGTCGTATTGCATTTGTGCTCTAATTTGGTAAATAGAGAGTGAGATTCTCCTCCCTGTCTGCTCATGTGCTCTGCTCCGTCTGACGGTACCTACACGGACATAAATGGCTGTCTTTGGGACATAAGTGATTTTTTTAAGACAAAAGCAGTAGCTGGAACTCACGTGATTTTTGGTTCAAGCACTTTCCTGGCCCATTTGCTGAGACCAGAGGGCTGAAGACAGAGACGCACACACACACACTCCTTACAATTTCTTTTCTCTTGATGGCCACTGTCCACTGGCAGGGGCACTGTGAAAACCTTACTCCCACCCAAGGCAGATAACCCAACAGCTTTTAGTGCAGGTTTGCCTGCGGGAGCTTTCCTTGCAGGCTGGAGGTGGCTTCTTTCCTCTGAGCGGACTGCTTTAGCCTTTGTGATAGGAAAGCCCCAAGACTTGGGTGTGAGAGGGTGTAAGCATGAAAAAAGAAGTTGGCACAAGTGAAACCACAAAATGTGTAAACCTAGGAGCAGGAACACCATGGTTTTTAAAACTAGTTAGTTTTCCAGGGGTTATATTTTTCATTAATGGATTACTACGTAGTGTTCCTCTGCAGGCTTACCCAGGAGTGATGGACTGTGCCATAGTGGTGAGGACTGATGTCTCCCAAAGCGTGAAGATGCTGGGTTTTAAAACACTTCTCTGTTTCTGAACCTTTCTGAACAGTCAATGTCAGTCATGACTTTTGCACAGAAAATGGCCATCCTACAATAGATGGGACTGTAGTAGGAGAGGGAGCACACAAAGAAACCTGAAGCCCTGCTCCTCTGTTGCTCTGCTGCTTTGATAAGCAGAGCACATGTGTTTACCTTTGAATGAAAATGACTCTGATTTTAAACACTTGGTTTCGCTCTGAGTCTGCCAGAGCTTTGGTGTGGCCTGTAGCTGCTGGTAGGATGGCTGGAGGCTGGCTGCATGCATGGAGGCCGTCCCCACAGTGGGGACCCTGCACAGTGGTCAGTGCCGCTTCTGGGGTACACCCAAGAAACGGTCACGCCTGTACTGAAATGTGAATTTTCCACACATTTCCTCTGCTCCAGCAGAGTGAGGGTGGGCTGGGGCAGGAGGGGGCCTAGATGGAGATGTAGGGGCAGTGAGGAGAGCAGATACTGTGCTGGTGGGGTAGGGGAGCAGGGGCTCGCACTCTGCAGTTGATGCCAGACAATGTGTAAGCAAGCAGACCTGCAGTCACAGGAAGCCTGAGTAGCTCTGAAATACTGACTTGCCACCATTTATTGTGGGAAGTGTGAGGAATGTTTCTCTGCCTGCATTGGCATAACCCTGGTGCCTGTAAAATCAGCAAAATTTCAGTGGTTGATTGACAAAGAAAGAACGTCAGTCTTTTGAGGACTGATCAGGCTTCTCATTTCACAGAAGTAAGATTGCAATGTTTGCTTTCCTGCCGGGAGGGTTTGCTAATGCATTTTCTCTCTCAGCCTGGTCCAAGGCCAAGCCTGGATGTTTAGGGTTATGATGTGATGGAGTTAACCACATTCTCTCAAACTTCAAAGAGATTTTAACCCAAATCTGGAGAAAATTTTGAGCCCCTGGTTTCATCCCAAACCCAGTCCGCAGCCAAGTGTGCAGCTGACTTGGCCTTTCTGTTGGTTTCACAGTGTGACTGTCTGTCTATGAAGGCAAAGCAAATGAGTCCCATGGGTGAGCAGGCACAGACAGAGAGAACACTTCAGTTTTCTCAGCTCCTTAGCATATGAGTTTCCTTACTTCAAAATTAACACAAATTAAAGGTCTTGCTCTCTCCCAAGAGCAACTTTGACATTGGCAGCACACAAAGAGCAACAGCCCCTACACCATAATCCCCCTTCTGTAGTAACCTGCCTTTTCCTTCTTTCCTCCAGTTCATCCATCCCAGGAGCCTGGCTGGCTGGAAGGGACCCTCAACGGCAAGACAGGATTAATCCCCGAGAACTACATTGAGTACCTATAACTTTGGGTGTAAGATTGCCCCACTGCTGATTTTTACATGGTATCCATGGCAGCCGCTGGTGGGAGTCCTATAAACCATTTTGCTCTTTGCCACTGTGTGATGCGGGGTCAGGACTTGCCCAAACCGACTGAGCTGAAAGTTTGTGTGGATAATAGTGTTCGTCTGTCCTCCTGCACTCCAGTGCATGCTGGGGCTGTGTGAGGAGCAGTCCTGGGGAGATGGCTGAACTCCTCCAGCCCCAAGTGGTGGCAGGTGTTGCCCAAAGCCCACGTGCCAGCTGGGAGCCATCACAGCAGTGAGAAAGCCAGCAAAGCAGCAGCTCTACGCCGCAGCCCAAGCACTCTGTAGGGGCCAAGCCTGCAAATTGTGAACCAGCATAACAGAGCTCCAAGCCTGATGCTCCCTACAGTGAGACTGTTGGCCAGCTGTAAAGAGCATTAGTGGAAGCTGAGGAACCCCAACCCATCAGCCTCCCTGCCAGAGGAGGAGCAGTCAGCAGCAAGGAGTCGTTTGCTCCCAGGCCCTTCCCCACTTTTCCGACCAACCTGAGCGAAGCTCTCCCATGCAGCTGGGAGCAACCCAGCCCCATCTCACACTGCAGCAGCAGGAGAAGGGGTGAGGTGCTTTCAGCTGACATCAAACTACAAGCTGGGTCTGCAGCAGCAGTTTGCACAAGGCTGAGCTTCTCATGACAGGCTGGGTGCAGCCACAGCAGAGCTGTGCTCTTGCAGGCGAGAGCAAGATGTTGGGATGGGCTCTGTGAAGGTGGGCACAGTACTGGCTGGGAGCTGTCAGGACTCAGCAGGCATCAGCATAGTGGAGGGGAGAATACTTTGGACCAAACCTCTCAAACTTTTTTTTTTGTAAGATTTAGATTTTTGCAAGGTAAATGTCTGTGATCTGTGCAGCCTTAGTTTCCTTCCTGGACAGCAAGATGTAGCTCCTTTTGTTTGACTGGCTGTTTTGTGTCTCCACTTTCCAGTGCACATTGCACAGAGATGTCCATGCTTTCGCAAATGCCCAGGCTGCTGATGTGCCATTTTGGAGCTGCGTTTGCCACTTGCCACTGTTGATTTTCAGGTGGTCTCCTTGCTTGCAGCCTGGTCTAGTCTGTCTGTGCCAACTCTGTGCAGTTACTGGCTGTGGAAGGTAAATTATTTCCATACTCACAGGACATTTGTTGTTAGTGTGGCCAAGTTATGGTCTACAGAAAGCAAAGGATGAGCCCCTTGGCTCCACCACCCCTCTGTCCCTGCCCTGGAGGGGATGCTCATGTCTCCATGGACACACAGCAAGTGGTTGCAGAGCAAGTTTGCAAATCCCTTGCCATTTGGGGTCATTTTTAAGGGGGAGGGTGGGAGAAGGAGCCCTGTGTGACTGCAGAGCCGGGCTGGCCAGCTGGCATGTCAAGAGCTGGAACAATTATATTTTGTAATAGAAAATCGTGAAAGAACCCCCAGCCCCTGACAGAGAGAGTCTCTTGTGCAGAAGCAATGCTGTCACATGCTGCTGGGGGGTGGATGTTGTGTCTTTTTGTAATAATTTTAAAGACTCTGAGTGACTGAATTGCTGTATGTGTCACTTTTTATTTTTGAGAGAATTAATGTATAAATAGAGTATCTTAAAATATTATGATGGAAAGATCTATATTTGATATTTTTAGAAGACCTGTAACAAGAGAAGTGAAGGACATTTGAAACCAGTTACAGAAAAGCACTTGCAAACACACTCGCATCTACAACCACCCTCTGGGCCTTGGGCTGCCTTTTCATTCACTTCATGGTGTCACATAGAAATGAGGGAAACTGACATTTCAAGCCTCTTTATGTTTCTTTCACAGTAATTAAACTTCCTAGACTTTTGTCCTGGGGGGGGTGGTAGTGGTGGGAATTAAAAACAGAAGTGGAAGGAGTTGATCTTCTTCCTGATTTCTAGGGTGGGTGCAGTATACCTCATCTCCTTGGGAGTGTAGCCCTGCTGTAAGTGACACCCTGCCCTCTCTGGGGACATGTGGGGCACATCACCTGACATGACTGGTATTGTCTGGGCAGGGGATGAAGTCTCCAAACTGTCCCACGTTTTCTGCTTTAAGGTGTTGGATGACGAGAGCTGAGAGGTTTGTAGGGATGACAGCCAGAGTTTCACCAGCAAATTGCTGGTTCATGTTCATCCTTGGATTTAGTAGTGAACATTTATTGATTTTCCTGAAGCAGAGGATTGGGCTGGGCTTTCTTCAGGCCCAGCCGTCGCTGCAATGCTGCTGGCTGGTGCTGGGACCTCAGGGAGGCTGCTTAGAGCCTGCCCTGGCACCTGCACTACTACAGAAACCCCTTTCCAGGGGTGTAGGAGAGGGATGGGAAGGACTAATGGAAAGGAAGGGGTGGGAAAGGCTTAACAGTTCATCTGTCAGCACTATTTGCTTGTGTTTGGGACTGTCCTGTCCTGAGCCACTCCTCCAGCATGATCCCTCCTCCTCTCATGGGATGCAGCCAGAGCTGGCAACTTTCAGCTCAGGCAGGGGTTTCCCAGCACAAACTTCTGTCTGAAATGTGCCTCTTTGAGCAGAGAGCATACTATGGACAAATAAGAATTTCAAACATGTCAAAAAACACTCTAAAAGGCATATTTAAGGGGTATGGTATTTCAGGACCTCTTCAGTCACACTGCACAAGCACTAGCACTGGCTGCTCCGTGCCCAGAGGCTGCCGCCAGTCCTTATGCCCACAAAACCTTTTAGTGCAGCGTCCCCTTTGGCTCTTCAGATGCTCAAGTTATTCCGAGATGGGAGTAATTTCCTTTTCCTAGCTATTTAGGAGCTTTTGGATATGCTACCTAGAGAATTATTGGGAACAAGTCCCACACAAATGTACTTACAAGATGTCTTTTAGAGGAAAGGAAAATAAAGCATAAAAGACCTAGTGGATTTTTTTTTTTTATTAAAACTTTCCAAAAAGAAAAATTTGGCTGAAACACTTACTAAACATTCCCATTTTGGGCCAGCTTTAATACTGGAGTAAACATTGGTTTACTCCAAGGGAAATGAAAGAAAGAAAATACTTTTTTAAATCAGCTTGACATGGCATTTGATGCTTAATGTTAAAGTCATCAGTCAAAAGTATAAGAAGGGAGAGTGTTCAGACCTGCCAATAGGTAAAGTCTGTCCTATATTCCCTGTCCCATCATTTTAGGCAGTAAACAAACAAAAAAAAAGATATGGTGCAATAATATCTGTTGAAACAGATGTCAAATGAGTCTCGGGGTGCAATCCTGCTGTGTTTCAAGTCAATGGCGCAAGTCCCATGAGCTGGCCACAGCCAGGCTGCTGTGCGCCAGCCACTGACACGTGTGGCCTTTCTGAGGTCCTCACAGGTCCATGGTCAAGCTTCTGGCCCTTTTCTCTACTGATTTTGCAGTGTTTTGAAGCAGAAAAAGTGAAGCACCTCGGATGATTTAAGAGCACCCATGCTGCAGCCAGGGCGCCTGTCACACTCCTGGTGCCCTGCTGGGGGCTTGGGCTGGGCTGTGTGGGGCTGGAGCTGGACTGGGTTGAGGTTAGGCTTGGGCTGGAGTTGGCTTCGATGCTTTTTTTTTTTTCTAGCAGGCTATTACTCAGAGCAACATTTTCAGACTGTGGCCATGAATTTTTCAGATTCCCATCTGGCTCTGCAGTCAGACAAAACATCCTCCTGGTAATTGTCTTGTCTCAAGAAGACTTCTGTGGCCTGAATAGCAGCCCAGACCATTACAGCTAATTACAGCCATCCTCCGCATCCACACACAGTCCTCAGTTATTGCTGTAACATGGGGGTATGCAGATGGTCTGTCCTCTGCACCAGCACTTTAAGTTGCGGACAGGCTCCCGCTGGTCCTTGCTGCTGCTTCACACTGGCTTCGACTGAACAGCCTTGGTTAGATGCTGTGACCATAGCTCAGAACACTATGGCTTCTCTGGGCACCAGAGAGGTTGGACCATTCCGCTGTGGGTGTGAACTCCAGGGTGCATCCGTCTGTGCTGGGACACAGTGCTAGAAACACCTCATTTCACAGAATGGGCTGCATGCTCTAATCCTGAGCTAGAAGTTTGATGATAGTGACTTCAGGCTCTGCTGTCACTTTATGTCATAGACTGCAGGTGAAGCACTAGAATTTTCCCTCAAGGAAGGGTATCACTTATTTTAGTTTTACTTCTGCTGACAGCTTAAAAGAGGGTGGCTGTGAGGAATGGGAGGAGGATGTTTATTAGAGCCTCTTAACACCATCGCATCTGGGTCCTGTAATAGCCTGCTGATGGCTATGTTTAAATACTGAAGAGGAGTTGTTCTGATTTATCTGAAGTATTGCACAGCACAAATCCAAACAGCTTTGAGTAGTATTTAAGTCCCCCTCCAAGAGCTTTTCCTTTATTTCTGGCCAGTCTGCCCCAAGGAACCCTGGGGCTGCAGGCAATGCTTGGGCAGGAGGAGCTGCATCCCCTCATCTCCTCCTGTTAGATTACTTTTCAGGAGGTGTTTTTGTTTGGTGTCAGGACTGTCCTCTGCCAGCCTGCACCCTTCTCAAAGCAGTACCAGCAGGAAACCAGGAGTTTCCCAGGAGCTGCTGTTTGGGGAAGGGTGGGATTTGGTTAGTGGGCTCCTCACAGCCAGCTGAGGCTTTGCCTTGCTCCCTTGGCACCTGAGGCCATTCTGGTGTGAGGGAGCTGCAGCAGCAATGCCTGTAGCTCAAGGCATAAAGGTCAGGAAATCAAGAATGAATCACAAGTTCATGGGAGGTGCAGCAGGTAAGGGCTCATGGGAAGAGGGCTGTCACAGAGACAATACTTCTTCCAGTTGCTGTTTTACAGAAATTTTCATGCCCAAAGGCAGACCCTCACTCTGTGTGAAGCCCTTTAAGCTGTAAGCATGAGATGACGGCCACTACACCAAAGCTGAAGATGAGTAGCATCCTTTGCCATAGGAAAACACAAAGGGTTCTCTGTTTCTCCCTGTGTCCATGCACTCTATAGCAATATTTACCTTTACAGGCTGTGTTTGCTGAAAGGGGACTCAGCACCCCAAACCCCACCAGGGTTCAACCAGCCTGTGCCAGGCTCCTGACCCCTGCAGGGCCCCCACTGCTCCCTAGCACTGCTGGGTGTGCCAGGCAGGTATTTTGAAGAGGTGTCTGACTTACAGTTATTGCTCCATGAGAAGGAAAGAGAAATAAGCAAAAAATCCACCCCAAAATCTGATTTTTCTTGTCCCAAGCCACTCTCGGAAAGGCTTTTCCCTCTTTGCAGTTTTGATACATCTTTCCTATAGAAATGTCATTTATATTCTTTTCATCATTCAAGTGTGTAGTCCTGAAAAGGCAAAAAGCAGAAGTTCCTCAGCACCCAGGAAACCATTTTTCCCCCCCATCAGGCCCAGCACTGTCCCTCTGTTGCCCAGCAGAGCAGCCCCCCCTGGGTGCCCTGCCTCTGCTCCCCATCTGAATCAGCCTGTGGGACATCAGACCCCATCCCTGCCTCTTATCATTTGGTGCAATCTCCAGAAATGATTGAAATAGCACAAAACTTGTGCTACCAGTGCTCTCTGGAGCAGTGCACAGTAAATCACAGCCAGCCTGGAACAGCACTTGGTAACAAAATACAGAGCACAGGAATATCCTCCTGGCAGGGCCACCTGTGAGCAGCTGTGCACGCTGTGTGCAGCCAGGCTTTGGGACAGAGACCCATAGGAAAGCAAACTGTGTTTCTACTCAAAACACAGAAACTTTACCTCCCTGCAAGTGCAGGCTTGATTACACATAAGCTTTTTTCTGCTGTCCAGGAAAGCATCTGCTCAGCATTTCTGAGGTGGTTTCACAAGCCTCGCTGGGGGCCAGCAGGGCTCTGTCCCCCACCTCAGCCCACAGCTGCCCCCAGGAGCCCCGTCCCCTCAGCAGGGCCTCCACAGCTGGGGGCAGCTGAAGGCATCTGCCCCATGGGGTCCAGGGTGCTGGTCTCTACCTTTTTCTTTATTTTTTTTTTTTCCAGCAGCATTTCAACATTGTTTCTTGCTTTGCAGAGAGGGATGGAGGCATGACCAAGGGAAAAGATGCCAGTGGGGGAGGGAAAAAAAAATGTTTGCATGTTTGTCACACCATCAAAACCAGCCAGCTGCAGCAAGGCTCTTACCGCCCCATACCAGGTTAGCTTCAGTAAGTAGCTCCTACACCTTGCCCCAGCACAGCCAACCAGTCCCCCACAAGGTTTCAACAGTTCATCTACTGCCCATGCTGTTTCTCCATCCTCTTTGGGCCAGTCCACCCTGCATCTTACCTCTGCTGTGTCTGGATTCTTCCTTCTCTGAGCTCCTCTTCCAGCCAGCCTCTCCTCATCCAGACCCCCTTCTCCTTGCTTCTCCCAGAGCCTCTCCTTGTCTCTCTTGCATCCAGGGTACTCTCTTCTGCTTCTTCCTGGTCTCTCTTCATCCAGGGCTCCTCTTCTGTACCCCTTAGAGCTATTTAACTACTTAGCAGGAACCAGCCACAGCTGCACCTTATCTACATCAGCCAACCCACCTCCCTGAAGCCAGCCCACAGCTGTATATTATCAATGTTAATTAACCTGCCTTCATTCCCCTATAATTCCTTTACAATTCCTCTACACGTTACACATGTTCAGCCTGCAGTCTGTGTCAGTGACTCAGAGAGGGCTGTGCACGATGTGCTTTGAACAGCATTAAAAGGCAGTGGAGCCAGGGAAGGGCAAGGTGTGGTCTCACCTGGGGCCCTGGGGCTGGCTGCGCTAGCTGCAGGCAGAGACCCGAGCATCCTCCAGCACCCTTCTGGGAAGATTTTTGAATTTTATTTTCATAACTGTTTATATTTAAAGGCCAAGCAAGCCCAGCATCTAATGTCACCTCTCCCAGATTGGAGGGCACGCTCTAGAATCAGCACTGGGGTACTGTTTGACGCTGCAGCAGGGACATCCCATAGACCCACTTGACAAGACACAGGCCCGGCCCTGTGACCCACACTGGGCTGCGGGGCTGCAGTGGGTGCTTGGCCCCACTGTCCCCCAACGGCAGCTGCCCATGGCAGCACCCTGGCAGACCCACATCCCTGCGGGTAGCTGAGCAAGGTGGGAGGGCAGTGGGGTGACTCAGAAGGGGGGATGGGAGCAGGAGCCAGCCGGGCCATTCCAGAGGGATGATGCACTTGGCAGGAGGCACTGGCTGTGGCTGTGCCCTCCCCATCCTCAGGTTAGTTTATCACTGCTGGGGTGCTGCTCACTTGCTTTTCTCCTGAAGAAACCCCATTTCCCAGGGATTTTTAAATCCCGTAAATACATGCAAGACTTTGAGTGGGTGCTGGCAGCTGTGAAAGGCCGTGCACCCCAGCAGCGGAGTCTGAGAGGAAGTGTCATGTCCCTCCCACCCAGATCTCCGGGAGCAGAAGGGAGCTCAGCACCCCAGCAGGGACCACGCAGCTGCACAGGGTTTAGTCAGGCAGATGGGACAGACAAAATGTGCATGTCATTGCTGGAGATGTGAGGAGCTGCACGTGTTACTGCTCCATCCATCCCACCCATGGTGACACACAGGTCAGTGGGTGCTTTCCAGCCAGCTCAGCGTGCAGCTCATCCTCACCGATCTCTCCTGCATGGCTACTCCTGCAGCACCCAGCAATACCCCCGCAGCCATCCCACAAGGGCAGGGCCAGGCTGCCTCCCTGCGCTGCTCCCAACGGCTCCTGGCCACCTGCTCCCACCACTCTGTAGGAAGCGGGATGGCCTGAACCATGCGGTTTCGCCTAATGCAGGGGTCCCACATCCTGCTGGATGGGGCAGCGTGGCAGGCTGACGGCCAGAGCCCCTGCAGCACCCACACTGCTCAAGTTGTCACCAGTTTGATGCAGTGCTGCTGGGTCAGACTGGTGTGTGGCTGAGGAAAGTCACCTACACAAAAAAAGAAAGCCCAGCGCTGGAGGGACATGTTCTGCTTGGCAAGTGCATGGTATTTTAATTATTCTAACGAACCAGAAACCTCAAAGCAATTATAGTTTGTACATTTGGGCTAATCCAAATTTTTAGCTTTTGGGAAATAAAGATTAAAAGTGAGGGTTTTTTAAAGCAATAGCTGTTTAAACTTCTATTCTCTGGGTGAGGAGCTGATTATTTGGAGACAAGCATGGCAAAGCAGCTTGTAATTTAGCATAACTGTTTGATGGCTCATGAGGTAGCACCTAGCTATTACTTATTATAAATCCTCCCTTCTGTTAATGAAGCTTATTCTTACTTCTAAACCTCAGACAAAGGGGTCTAGAAAATCGCACCTGTGCTCTAAAACTTACTGACGCACTCAGGAAGGGGAAAAAAAGCCCCAGTAGCCGGGCACCCTGGAAATCTGCCACAGGGCTCAAATTCTATGGGGCAAGGCAGGGAAGATGATGTGCACGTGGGAGTGCTGGTGGAGTTTAAATGAACCCATTTCCATAGGGGGATTTTTGGGTCTTTGCCAACATGTGGCACATCTCCCCAGGAACCCTTCCCTGCACCGTACCCAGGTCCAGCCAGTTCCCCTAGACAATGAGATAATCAAATATCTGCAAATTGATCAGAGCTTTTGTTAACAACCGCCTGTGAGTTAAGAACAGAGAAGAAAAAATGGGCATGAACAAGGCATCACACATGAGCACCAGAACAGCTGGATTGTGAATCGGAGCAAGGACAGACCCCCTGCTGTGAGCATCTTCATGGCACAGGGGTTCGGTGCCCAGCCGGCCCCCTCTGCTCTGCTCAGTTTTAATCCCTGCTTCCACGTCTGATGAGACCCTGCTCCAGGGCACGGGGATGCTCTGCCCAGGTGGGAGAGGTGGCAGGGCCGCTCTGGTGCTGGCTGTGGCTGGCATGGTCACCACCGCCTTCGTACCAGACAGGGCTCCGTGGCGTGCCTAGTGCCCCCCACCCTGGAGCACATGGCACGCCGGGGTATGTGTGTGTGTCTCGCTACAGCTGCAGCAGACTCAGAAAGTATTAAAAGAATGAGAAGCAAGGTCTCCTGTTAACCACAGCAAAAGGGTAGCTTAATGCAGAACTTGTTGGGAGAGGTGAGGTTCAAGAGCCAACTGCTGGAGCCCTGCCCCAGCACAAGTCCGTATTGCTAGTGCTGGAGCGCCGGCAGCATCCCTGGCTGGTTCCTGGTCATCAGGCAGCCAGCAAAAAGGTTCTCTCACCCGGCCTGGAGAAGTGCCGCTCGCTCTGGGGTGGCCGGAGGTGCCCAGGGCTGCCCAGGGGTGTTGGGGCCAGTGGGGCCGATGACCTGCGGTGGCCCCACAGCCTGGCCAGCCGGGACCTGCTGCTGCTGGTGCAGCAAGTGGTTGCAGGTTTTGGTTTTAACTCGTATTTCCAGCTGCTGTTGGAGCAACTCTTGTGCAAACAAGCTTATTCTAATGTTGTTTACCTATGGCTCACTCCTGAGGGAGGACTACCATTCTGGACAGCAGCCAGGGCAGGGCTGTTGCAGCAGAGCGAGCTGCGCTGTGCTGTGCCACACTGTGCCGTGCCAGCCTGTCACCCTCAGCTGGAGCCCAGGGTGGTGGCAGCTCTGCCTGGGGCCGGGTGGCGGAGAGGGGCTGGGGGGCGTGCCAGGGCAGCCACCCTTAGCCCTGGCTGCCAGAGCTCCCCGTCAGGCATAGGAGAGGGATGAAAAAACTATGCCTGTTTGATGTAGAGCTGCCTCTCATTTCCTCCTCAGATAAGAGTTTGTAAATATTTTGCATGTGCCTTTTTAAAGCTTACGCATTTTGCTGTAGTCAGAATCTATAATATTTCTTGGACAGGGAAACACATGTGCTGCCTCTGGCGTGCATCTTTGTTGGTTTTTTGTTGTTTTGTTGTTTTTTTCTTTCAATTTGGTTTTGGTGGGATTTTTGTTAAATAAATGTCACTCTGTGTTGGCCTGGTACCTGAAATGCCTGCTCCTCCGAAACACCCAGGGACGGCCCTCCAGCCACAATAAGGAGAACCAATTAAATCACAAGATCATAATTGCTCCTCTGTTTATTATTTATTTCCCCAGCAACAATGATATATTTAGACAAACAGCTTTGAGCTTTTTCAGACCCATTATGCTCAGCAAATCCCAGCAGCCGCCAGTGCTGGCCGTGGCGGGGGGACACCGAGGGGTGCTGGCACTGTGAGACCCCCAGGTCCCAGTGGGGATCCCTGGCCCGGCAGCCCCTCGCCTGGAGTGGGGCAGGTATGGACCCGGGTGGGGGTGTGGGTGGGCGAGGGCCTGATGCACACCTGGGAAGAAGCATCTCCACAAAAGCGGGTGGGTGTGAAAGCAACATCCATCGGGTTTCTTTTGGCTTGCCAAGCGTTGGGTTGGATTTTTTTATCTTTTTGGTAGTTACACCGGTTTGAACCTTGTGGAAAAGCACTTTTTTTGTTTCTGGTGGGAACATGTGCAGTTCTGCTACAACTCAGCTATGGAAGTACTGTCTGCAAGCCAAAAAGGATTAAAAAAAGAGAACAGGGTAGGAGAGAAATGAGGAATTAAAAAATGCTGGGGTTTGATTTAGGATTGCTTCTTGCAGAAGCATAACCATGGGCACAGTGGGGCCGGTGGCCAAGGCAGGTACCCGAGGAGGGATAGTGGGCTCAGCCCACTGGGATCTGGTGGCAGTGATGTGTTTTTGCCTGCAGACCTCCTGTTCTGTGGTGGACACAGAGTGTGTGTGCACTGGGTGCAGATCGGACACAGCTGCGATTAAAGTGTGACAGATGGCTTGGTAATTTGAAAAACACAAGTTGACCGTTTGTAGAGCAGCATTAATGACACCGCCTATAAGGAGACACGGCAACAGCACTGTACTCCTGGCAAGGGAAAAATATTTGTCAAACTATTTGTTAATATTATTTAGGTAGCTAATATTACTTAATCGCTTATTGGACAAATATGGTTTCAGAGCTCCTAGTTCCCTTGGCAGCCTCTGTTTTTCCAAGTTCATGACTTTATCAGTGACTTCATCCCAGTCCATCTCACTGGGACAGTCCATGTCCCATATCCCCAGCCTTGTGCAGGCAGCGGCCAGGGCGGTCATGGCTGCACAGGTGCACTGCTCCTGGGGGGCAGGGAAGCCCTTCCATGCCTATGGCCTCAAAGCACTGGCAGCCCTGAGTCCTGCAGGTAAAGCACTTGCCTGATGCTTGCTCTGTGGTCCTGGTGCCCTCCTGAAGACACCCGTGGCTCCCTGCACATCATCAGCGCTGTGCAGGCAGCAGTGCCGGTGCTCTGGGAGTGGGATGGAGCTGGGGTAAGCTCTGTCCTCCCTCTCGGTGGGTACAGCCACCCAGGGCATCCCACACAGCTCCCCCAGGCCCAGCTGGAGTCAGAGGACTGTGCCTGGCTGGGATGGAGCAGGCAGCTTCCCGCAGCAGCCAGGGCACTGGGGTTTGAAGGACTCTGTACCTTGCACACAGTCTCATTAGCTGCCAGGCCAATTAGCACCCACTCCCATGGGATGCCTCAGGCAAACCTGGAGCCTGGGGAGTGGCCTTTCCTTGGGGCAGCCCATCGATGGGCTGGCTGCTCAGCAGGGCTTTCATGTGACCGCAGAGCTTCTCTGGGTTTTACCCTTCTTTTTGCTCCTCTGCTGAAATGAAGGTTGTTCTGGAGGTGTTTGACCACCCATCCGAGTGTTACCATACCTTGCTGGAGCTGCTCTTTGGCTGAGCTGCACAAAGCCAGCCGCTATGTCCCTTCCCAAGGCCATCACACTGCTGCTCACCAGCACCATGCACACCCTGCTTCATGCTGCTTTACTGTCAGCATTTGATTCTGAGTGGGGCTGCTTTCGTTTTAGTGCCTGCTTGCAGTCACCTGCAAATTCATGCAGCACGTTCTATTAAGGTAATTAATTAGAAAGGCATGCCTAGCAACTGCATACAGCATTCACCTGGGGCTCACTGTGGGTGTCTCACAGCCAGGCAGTGGCTGTTCCCACTAGGAGGACAGTCTCTAGGTGGGGGCTGGGGTGGCTGTGAGATGTGAGCCAACAGGCATGGGGCTGCAGTGGGGCACAGTCCATCTACCAAACCCTAAACCCCTACAGAGAGCTCTGATGAGATGTATGTAATGTAATCTGTATATACGCTGCATAAAACATTGAAGATATTAATATTATTCTTTAGTAATAAATATTTTATATACACACACGCACTGAGCAAGCAGGAATGCAAGCTATGGGGTGTGACCAGCAAGAGGATGGAGTGCAAGCACTGCACAGGAGATGTCACGGGTACCTGCCCTTTATCTTCATGGCCTCCCTCCTCTGTGTCCCATCCTGTCCCAGGCAGTGACCAGGGATGCTGTCCTGCAATGGCAGCAGTATGATGCGGAGGGGCTTCTTGCCATTGTTTGGCATGGTTAATGCTCAGCTGGATTTTGCTGCATTATTCATAACGACTGGGATTCAACATAACGACTGGGATTCAATTCATGGTGCCTTAGGCCAGCGTTTGTTTTTCCCCCCTTCCTCCTCCCTCCTGCAAATACTGTCAGGGCTGAGGTACAGGCACAAGTGTGCGCAGCTGGGCTCTGGCACTGCTCGCTGCTGCAGGGTGATGCCCAGCACCAGGGTGTAGTGGGAGGTACAGCCCCCACGGTCCCTGCACAGCTCCGCCACCCAGGAGTGGGGACCAGCTGCGCAACGGTCATGGGATAAATACATGTATAGCTGTGACGAGAGAGATATATATAATGTGCACGCATATATTTGTGTGTGTGAAAGCCTTGTGACTGCGGAGCACTGACTCTGTCCGTGCCCTCCCCCAGACACCATCTGTGAGCAAACAGGACTTCTCACAGTTACTGGAATTTGTCTTGACTAAAGAAAAAGGGACCAGGATGCTGCGTGGCCAGGGGAAAGCCAGGCACTGCTGAGTGCTGGATGCAGCCTGGCCTCCTTCACTGAAAAGAAGAGAATGAAAAGAAGATGGGGGGAGGGGGAAGGGGAGGAAAATGAAAGGAAGGAGTTAAAAATAAAGAAAGAAGGAAAAAAGTCTTGACAAGGATTTAGAAATGATGCCCTGGCCTTGCTGTGCCTTGCAAGGGGGCACTGGGGCAGCTGAGCTGGCACATCCCCAGCGCTGCGTGGCTGTCACTGGCGATGCTGCCGAGTGGGAGTTTGCCAGCCTCGTGGGCAGGAGCCCACCCCGCTGCCACTCGTGGCCCCCAGGGCTTTGCCCAGGGCAGCATGTGGCCAGGGGCAAGCGGTGGCTGTGTGGTGGGACCAGCACCCCCATGGCAGCCCAGTGCCCAGCCTGCTCGCACTCCTTCTCAAAAGAAACATCCCACTTGAGCCCAAGTATAAAAAACCTTCCAGCAAGTGTTAGGAATGGGGAGGATAAAAAAAAAAAAAAAAAAAGAGAAAAAAAGCAGGCATGGATTTTCTGAGCTGCCGGAGGGAGCAGCAGCAGCGTTTGGCTTCAGGCTGGGAGGGGATCCAAGCCCCCACCCCACCCAGCTCCTCCTGCAGCCACAGCCCCGGCTGCTGAAAGCTGGCTCCCAGACATGCCCACTCCAATTAACTGGGCACAATGGGTCACTTTTTCAGCATGTATCACATCAAGCAGAAAGTATAACCCCTGTCCTATTGCATTAACAACGCAATTAGTGGCCATATTAGATGCTGCATCAGCAGTTTTCCCCTCAATCTTTTCATGTGGTTTGATCTTGGATCAACAGAGCCTATAATTAGAAGGATTCCACTTACTTGTTATTTTTTAAACTTAAAGTTCCCTGTTGTGACCTCAGAGAATATCCTTAATTATGCCTTGGAGCTGTGCCAAGCCTATGATGTATTGAATAACAGTATTTACCGCTGCCACCACTCCTCTGGTTTTGCTTCAGAGCAAGTTTTTGTCAGCTCTTCCCTGGGCTTGGGCATTTGAGATCAATGAACCTCTGATCCCCTTCAGAGCATTTCTCTAGTTACCGCTCCTCTGGTCACACTTTGACAAGTCGAATAGTCACACTGCTTTATTTTAAAATGTATTTACATTTTTTTCTTTTGAAATGTACATGTGCTATATATGATATTTTCAGGTCCACCAATAAATGAAATAGCCAGTAGCCTGGTAAGGACACATGCTGGACCTGGCGCGCATCCCCGTGGAGCCCGGTGGCTGGCAGCGGTGCCGGGTGAGCCCGCTGGCTCCTGCGGCCCCGGGGCTCGGCATGGCGGCAGGGGGGAGCCAGGCAGGGCTGGGCCTGTGGGCAGGCTGGTCTCCAGGAGCCCACAGCATCAGAGAGAGCCCCAAGCATGGTCAGACATGACGAGCCACTTCTCCTGGCAAGGAGTCACTGTCCTGCAGGCCACTAAGTCGTTCAAGCTTCAGTTGTCACCTCCCAGGACCGAAGAGACCCAGGGCAGAGCTGGCCTCGGGGCAGCGGGTGTGACCAGAGGGTTGCTGGAGCCAGCCTGGGCATGGAGACAGCCTGAGGGGCCAGCGCACTGGGACCAGCGGGCCGAGGCACTGGGGCAGCCTGGGAGCCCCAGGGGCCTCGTCCTGGGCTGCTGGGAGCACCGGGCTCCTTGGGGCAGGGCAGGGCAAGCGGTGGGAGCCTGAGGACCAGCACAGAGCTGCTCGCTGGTTCCAGGGGACAGGGCACAGGTCCCAGCAGAAACAGGCATCCCTAGGATGGGGGCAGCTGGATCTAAAGGAGGCAGCAATGACTAAATCTTGGGTTTATGGACTGGAAACAGTTGGGATCCCTACGGCAGCTCTGCAGGACCCGAGCCCAAGGGCCCTCCAAGGCCAGTCCCCCCGCGGGCGCTCGGCAGGACCAGCGCAGGGAGGCCCCGGAGCTCGCTGCAGGAGCACTAGCAGCTGCGCTGCCACGGAGGAGCCTTTGCTGTGAAATCCCAGCGCTGGTGCCTTACATAGCAAAACCGTCCCTGCGTCAGGAGCACTGAGCGAACACACTGAGGCGGGGGAATGGCCAAGGATAAACCAGCATGTTGTGGACTGTACCAGAGGCAAACACGACCGGAGTGCTCAAGCTGGGAAATCTTAAATGGCAAAACTGTAAAAATGGCATTTAATGGCATCCTTTCCTAACCAGTTTGACAGTCCATCACTTTATTGGGACAGGGTGAACAAAATAAAAATCACAAATTTCAGTCTCATGCTGGGTTTCATCCAGACGTCCCAGAAGATGAAGACAGAGCCCAAGACCTGCTGGCAGGTGAGAGGAGGGCTGCCCATCTCCCTGAAGCTCAGAGAACCGTGTCCCCTTCAGACATGCTCCATGCAGCAGCTGTCATCATGGGAAGGGAACACAGGAGTATGCTTGGGGAGATGCAAAAACCCTACAGCACAATGGATTCTGTCTTTGTACCACTTATTTTACAGATACTTTTGATGTAAATAATTTTGTAAATTCAACAGGACAAACTGGATTTCGGGTGGAACGTGAAGACATCTCGTAAAGGATGCATTCTGCCACGAAGGGTACTGGAGACTGTGAGCTGGTGCTATAGCCATAAAACAGTTACTTTATCTTAGTATCTGGTGTATCTCCTTAAAGCATCATCTCATAATTGTTAGACGAATAAACTCAGTTACCATAAATACTGTTCCTGTAGTGCCTCTGACCCCAATCTACAGCCATCTAGCCTGGAAATTACCAAAGTGAAATTTATGTAAGTCTTTGTTTTAATTGCAAACAACTAAAAGAAATCACTCCCTGCTGGGAAGCTGGCGTTTCATGTTGCCATTAAATAAGATTTTATTACAGCACAATCTCACACTGCTATTCAATGGGGGTAAAGGCATCAACTATGTTAATGAAAAAAAATCAGCAGTTTTATTTACTGGTAATTTGAAGATACATTGCTTTTTAAAAACTCAGTCACATGGCAGGAAAGGAACTTTATGACAGCGGATTTTGTTCTGGGGCCACAAGACTTTCTGAATACCAAGTGCAGCGTCTTTACCACCATCCACAGCTGAACAGACATTTTCCAGTGCTGCTGACTTAGGAAATACTTTTTCACACGTCTGGTTGCTATTGGGAAGTTATGACCTTGTGAAGCAGGGTGCCGTCATGCTGGCCCAAGGGCAGCTGGACCCCTCAGACTGGATTCCCACAGCCAGGCAGCCCTTCCTGGGATCAGTGTCACAACCCTGTGCCCCCAGACCCACTTCCTGGCCCCTCTGCCCAGGTCAGGGAAGCACACTGCACAGACACATCACATGATCACCCCCCACCCCCCCAAACAACCCAACCCAACCCCCTGGAGCAAACCCACTACTGTAAGCATCCCACCCCCAACAGGAGGGTTCAAAGGCAACGGGAGCGGGGACACCCCAGGGGCAGAGCACCGTGCCCCACACCGCTGCCATCCTGTCACTGTGCGGTTTTCAGCCACTCCACCAGCTGAAATCCCAGCTAAAGAGATGCAAAGGCAGACACGCACAGCAAGCATGGAGATTTACCAGGTGAGCACCCGGTGCCTTGCATTGTATTTTGTTTTCCTTCTATTACTAACATTTTAGTGTCCAGTACTTGCCTTGTAAGGAGCTTTTACCAACATTCTGAAAAGCATCAAGTAAGTTATTTGCAGTAACAAAATAAATTTTCGATCAATTCTAATTTTTTTTTCTAAATACACTTTGTGCTGTTTTTCTCAGTTTAGTTGTCCTGACAGCTTTACTCCTGTCTGTTTGGTATGTGTGCATTTGCACAGACCTGCTTTTGATTTGATTAGAAAATTATGGTACTGATTCCCCTCTAGAAAATGGATGCTATGAATGCAATGACAAAACTGGCAAGGTTTGGGAAATGCAAGTAGTGATTTTCTATGAAATTCTTAATCTGAACTTAATTATCAGAAATTCTCCCCCTTTAGAACTATGGCAGCAATTAGCTTTAGCATAAATAATTTTTGAGTATGAGCTGAATAATACAAACAACAGAAATGAGCTCAGCTGTCAGAACCAAGCCTCTCCGAGCACACAGCAAAAACTCTACAAAAGCATTTTGGGGCCATTTAATGAAAAAAGCAGAATTTTATTATATGGTTTCTGTCCATTATTTGGCATTGCTGTAAATGGCTCACATTTACTGCAACTTCTGTACAGATGTGTGGCTTTGTATTACCAGAACAGCAAATTTAAATGAAAAAATAAATGTTCAACAATTCCACACAAGCTTTTACAGTCCAACATTTCACTGAGTAGGTGAAAACTACAGACTTGTTACTACAGAATTATTCAGCATGAATAAAAAACTACAACTTTTATTTTTAAACAGGAGTCACGGGTTTAATTTTTTATGCTGTTTAAAATTACTGTGATAAAAATAATGATTTTTTAATAATGCCATACACCGGTATGATATAGGATTTGTCCCCAGTATATATCTTTTGTTTAATATACAAAATAGAATAATGACACATTGCTGACTCTATGCTGTTATGCGAATTAGTTTGGAGGTGGGGATATTTTCATACACACAGCCTTTCATCAGAAAGCGAGTGCCTCTTGCTGGTTTAGAGGACCTAATCCTTTCCTGAAAATTTGGTTCCTATGTAACATTGATGGCTTGGCAACACCTGGTTGCAGACTGGACTAAGGATAGAGCTTGACTAGTATGTAATACACACAATCTCTTAAGAAACTCACTCTAAGGTATGACCCTGAAGTCCTCACTCGCTGAAGTTTGACTATGGGAAACAGGATTTTGCTGTCTTTCATCCAGGCACTTCCTCCTGTTTTCTACCTTTTTCCTGCAAAAATGGCGAGGTCGTTTTTCGGCTTCAATGGGCACCTACTCCCAGCCCCCTCCCTCCTCTGCCAGCTGCAAAGCTCCTCCGTTTCTGTCGCTGGGGGCGATGCCCAGGCTGTGTGAGACTGGCAGCAGCTCCTGCTCCATCCCCGCTCCCTGGCTTCTCCTACATAAGGCCATCGCTAGCATTTGTCGTGTGCAAGTCCCACCACACAGCACGTGCGTGTCCTGAGCTGCTGGCGGCGGCCGTCCCTCGGTCAGATGCATGCACTTTGTGATAAGGCACTGAAGAGACGAAGTCAGAATTCTCCCTGCTTTATCCAGAGTGCAGATACTACCCACTGCTACAAGGACTACGGATACACAGGACATGGACTTCTCACTGCTTACTAAAGTACTACGTATTTTTAATAATGAAGTTTAAAACTTAACAGCACATACAGGGTGATTGCTTTCTTCTAACATCACAGCTTCCTTTTTTTTTTTTCCTTAAATCCATAAACTAAAAACGAATATACAGGCATATAGACAAAAAGGGGGTAGAGTGCCTCTCTTCTCCTACATTATGAGTTCTCTCAAGATGGTGATAATTTGCTCGTGTTCACTGTAGTTAACTTTCCTGGTGGCAAAAAAAAAGTTTTGTATCTCTGTGTATACAAATGCACAAATGTTTGCACGTGTGCATACATGCACACACACTCGTTCTTTCATACAAGCTCAAATTGAGGTATCTGGGGATGTAATTCTTAAAAACAATTCTCTGAAGTAAAACCAGTTTTCCTTTTAACTGAAGAGCCCACCTGAAAGCAAAGTGCATGAAACTCCTATCTGTATCTCAAATGGGTCGCGTGAATATTTTCATCGAGTTGGGCTGAAAATTGTAATTAAAATACTGAACTTTACGTTAACTGTTACAAAATGTACATATTCTTTACAGATCAAAGAGAAGAGAATGCTTACTTTTTTTTAATTAAAGATGATATTTTACTCCAAAGTACTGAATATAGTATCTTTTTTAATAGGTATAACGTTCAAAAAGAGATTTAAGAAAGGATGAAAATTTAGTTTCCTATTTCACTTGGAAACAAACTTTTGCTGAACAATAGAAATGTGTTAGTGTATTGTGAACAACCTATGCTCTATATTTACATATTGCTGGTACCTGTATGTGTATTATTGCCAAATTTTTCAAGCTGTTTTTGCTGTGGTATGTGAGGCTGTATATGAAATTAACCCCGTATGTTCAGAGGTGGATGTATGCATGCATACACACGCATCTTTCCGGCTTACATTTTTTGCAGCGGAGGTCTGATTTAGCGATTAATCGTGAATGGTAACTAACCATACAGATAGGAGTATTCCACCCAAACGCCAACTCGAATTTTTACACAGTGATTTGATAAACATAAAGTCAACCCTAAAAACATCTACAGAACATAGGTTTTCCTTTCTAGACAGAGTACTTCTTTGGATACAAAACACCGATGCCTTCAGTACTACCTCCAGACAAACCACAACTTGTACGAGTTACCATTCAGCATATTTGTGACCCCTACAAAAAATATAATTACATGTATCATGATAAAGCAATCTGTCATCTAAAAATCATCCTTATTATACACTATACAAGCTATTTTACAATCATTTAATAAATTGCTTTTAAAGCTGCAGTAGCCCTTCCCTTCTTTTCTTGGATCAGCGAATATACCGATTATACATATTTGAAACTATAACTAAATATAAAAATATATTAGGTTTTTTATTTTATCAGATGATCTTTCTCATTTCTATTACACAAATAATCTGGCCACTTTAAGTAAAAATCAAATTTTTAGAGTGGCTTAGTAAATATTTAAATTTTGTGATACAGAAAATTGTTAAGGTGCACATAGAAAAGGCTACTACAGCTTCTAAACGTTTTAAAATATAGTTATCAATGGCAACAAGGAGAAATTCACAAGACCTATGGTAATTTTATGGCACACTAGTAATTCAGTATGAAGGGATGCAGCCTTACAAAGACAGAAAGTCTGACGTACAACTCTAAGACCACAATATCAGTAGCGGAGCCTTCCTGCTCTCCAGGAAAGAGGATGAACCAGTCAGTGACAGGTGTTGTGAAAATGGGTCTCTAACCACAGGAGTTTGGAGCCTGGATATCCAGAGTTACGGTCAGCTGGTGCAGCTGCTCTGCTTTACTGCCTGCATGACGGTAAACATTTCACTGAAGAGATTTCTAGATTCGATACAGGAAAACAGAACAAAACCAGACCACTGGGAATAATTACACGTCTGCCTCTTCAGTCAATGGTATTTTTCCATATATATACTTGTACGATGATAGATTTAAGTGTATAGAAAATGTGAGTTTCTCCACATAGAAGTAAACTTTTCTTAAGCTATGCATATTTTCCTGAAAATTTCCTGATGGGCAGTCAGGACTGATCTTCTTGGCATCAATGCAGCCCATGACTCTTATAGTTATGGCTGTTGCATTTTATGCAAAAATCAGGCTTTTTTTTTTCCCCCCCCAATATATAAAATAACCTGCTCATTTACATCCAGTTAGGATTGGGTTAACTTTCTATGAATCTGCATATCCAACACTTTTTGCACATATACCAAAAGTATTTGTTTCATTTGCCTCTATCTAAATTAGATTTGAGTGTTCTCCCACCCACCCTGGACCTTAAAAAAAGGCCAATTTTTTATGGTCACTTTGACAGTTGAAAGTTATTAGGTTAGAAAAGCCCATCCCATTTTCACATGAATATACTCAAGGATTAATGTCTAGAGGTCATTTAGGAAAGCTACAAGCTGCCCCACCTTAAAAAACCAGCTGTACAATAGGCATCTTGAAGTATTACAAAAAAATTATGTAAGAAAAAATGAACAAGCCTAGTTCACGGTATATAAAGTTAAAGGAAATTGCTAAAACCAGACAGTAATAGCTATAAAAGGCACAACTTCCCTTTTCTGATATACACTTGTAAACTTTCTTAAGGTTACATGCATAAACCAAAATGCTACCTTAACTTTAAAAAAAAATATCCAAAACACTTTACTAAAAAAAACAAAAAAAAAAGCCTAGAAAATTGTCTCCAGCCAACTGCAGAAATTAATTAGCAGAAAGTTTGTAACACAGCCTCAGATCTTGTCACCGGTGGTTTCGATGCATCCATGGATGTTGCACGAGGGGAGAGAGAGAATTTCTGACAAATAAGATTTATTTTCCTTTCCTTTCTCTCCAATAATTTACCAAATGTGAGAAATACGCTGCTTCTATAGCCTAAATCTTGGCCCTCTGTAAACCACATGTAGTGCATAATTACAAAAGAAACACCGCTGCAAGGACAAAATTAACAAGTTCTGTCGTTTGTTTTTTTTCTTTACAAAAAACCCCTATCATTTGACGTTTTCTTAAGGCAACCCTTTTGTATTAAGGCAGTCACTTTTGATGAAATAAGAGCTTCTTGATATTTCCATTTGAATATTTTGGTATCTGATTGCTGATGATTTCTGCCAACATTTCTGGGAATTCAATACTCATGGATTTATCCAAAAATGTCTGGAAGCAAAAGCTCAGAAGATTTTCAACCACCTACAAGTGACAAAGCAAAGAATTACTTTCACACGAACACATGCAGAAGAACTATAAACCTACACTCTTCCTTCCTTCCCAACTCCTGCACGTGCTGCCAGCCACCTACCACCAGCACACCTCACACCCTGCTCAGATAATACTTGCAACTCAGGGCAGACATGCACTATTACCCTCATTTTAATTAGTAAGTCTTGTAAATGGAATTCTAAAGTAAGACAAGTGAACAGATCCTGCAAGGCCTTTAGAAATACTGAAGCGATTTTTTATCAATTCCCAGACTAGCATATAAACATCATACATATGGACAAGCTTAGTAAGATCCTTCCAGGTGCTTGGTGCAGTAACAACAAAAAGTAATTCTGAGGTCTCAAAGTTTCCCTTGCTTTATCCAGCTTAAACACTACTTGGACTACTTTGTACTATACACACAATTTGGAGTACTATACCACAGAAGGAGACAGACTGAATTCTCAAATTCCTTGCAAAATTAGACCACTACAATACTAAGAATAGAACTAATGCATTATTTTAAACATAATTTCAAATAAGTCCACAGATTCTTGAATAGTTTGCCTCTGAGGTAATAGTGTTTTTAAACTTCACATCTCTGCTACTGCTGCAAAACCATTTACAATTTCTGAGTTCCTCCATTTTAAAGCAACACCATTTTTAAAAGCCTGAGAGACTGAGAATTACATTAGTTATAAAATTAATTGCTGTGGAGTCCACTGTAAAAGTAGCCTGAAAGCACAATGTTCACCTCTTTTAATTAGCCTTTAGTTAGAGAGTAGGGGAGCACAACCACCTCTTCCAACTTCCCCCCCCCCCCCCCCCCCCCCCGGGTATTTATCCCTTTAAATTAAAAAAAAAAAAGAAAAAAAAAAAATAAAAGGATAGGGGAGATTACTGTCACGTCCACAAACTTATTTATCTGGAATGTCTAAAGCATTCATTTAAGAACTTACATCATGCATAGAGTCCAACAGTTTAGTCAGTTGATAAAATCGCTGCCAGTTCTGGCTTGAGTTCCCTTCTCTTTTCACTATGGCCTTTCCCAGCTCTTTAATGTACGTCATACGAATTTCTTCAAATAAAGACTGACTCTTCAGGCCTTCCTTGGGAACTGTAACATTGATATGAACCTTTAAGACATTATACATCTATGAATTGTGTCATTATTTAAGTTCTCTTACCTTAGTTACACAAAAATGACCAAAGGAAAAAGGACTTGGACTTCATGAAGTATCAGCTTAGAGACAAGGAAAGGGAGCAGAAACTGAGACAGTTGAAAAGTTGAACAAATAGCACAGGACTGCTGGCAAAATACAACATAAAAAAACCCCAAAGGTAACCCAACAAGGAATAGAAGGAAGTGAACTGTACCACGGAGGCAACAACACTAAGCCATGGAACTGCCTTGCTGAAGGACCACCAGGGATGGTGTTCCACTGTTCTCCACGTCTGGGAAAATGTGACATTGGAAAGATTCCATAAAAATTCTCTGTGCCGAGGGAAGAGCAAGGTTAGGATCACAAGATGGCTTGGCTTGGCAAGGATCTTGAAAGATCATTTAGTTCCAAGCCTCCTGACATGGATCAAATAACGCATCCAGGCAAGGCAGTAACAGAGAGACTGGGCAACAAACTGAGTGCCCAAGCCAGCAAGGACTCAGGTCTCGGGCACAGCTTCTTGGAATAGGGATGGGACATCAAGATAGTGCCAGTGAGACGAGGAGCTGTGGGCTGGAAACCCAAGGAGTGAGGACTGAGGCCCGTATTCAGACTCAAATCTATGTTAAGTCCCTGTGCTGACATCGTCCTACTAGGATGATCATTCTTAAAGGCCAAGAGCCAGTAAGCAAATCAGGTCAAATCAAGCATATGGACCCCAGTGGTCCTTCAGATGCTTGATTGGAAGCCTTTCATTATCTTGGCAAAGTGAATAGAAAGAGCTGGAGATAGAGAGAGCGCTGAGACAGAGTTAACTGAAAGCAAGAGAGGAGGAAAGAGGCCCCTAAAGCACACTCCCTTCCTTACAGACCCCAACCCTCACTGCATTGTCAGCATCTCCCTGATGTTGGGAGTGAAGATCTTTTCTGCCTTGTCTACACAGGAGATGACAACATGTCAATTGTTGCTTCAGTAATTTAAATGGAAAAGGTCCAAGAGCTACATCTATGTGAGCTACACATCTAGACCCGCATGGGATTCTTCCTCTTCTCTTGGAAAACTTACGCAGAAACACAATAAACATAAATTAAAATTGTGAAGTAATGGATTTATCTATACAAATTTCAGCTATTCAATTTTCAGAAGTTCCACAATATACCGCTTACAAGACGTACGTACTTGAAATGTGAAAATATATTGTCCTTCACCTTAAATACAACAAAGAGGCCCTTCTGCTGGTTAACGTCAGTGCCTGCCGTACTCCACTCGTGAATGGGCTTAATTCTACAAGAGCTGTCTGTCTCTTCACCATCTCTGCCGTGGAAATTCTTTAAAGGAAATTTCCAGTTCCTGTAAGGAAAATTGGCCTACACCACATCAAAAACTCTTGAGGAATTTCTGGGAGAGATTTCAGAAACGGCTTTGAATCTGCAGTTTCAGGGAAGTTTCAAGCTCCTACAAAGCCCACAGTAGTGTGGAACTGGAAGCTTCCTCTGAAAAGAGCCCTTGTTCCAGTCCTGGGCTTGGCAGGCGAGGTGTGCTGGTCCTGCGGAGGAGCTGGTCAGGCGGCGAGCTGTGCCCGACACCGCTCCCACCTGCACCTGGTACCCTGGGCTTCCCTGAGCATCTTATGCTTTGTGGTGACATCCCCCTGCTTTCATTAGGGAAAAGCCACAGCTAATGAGTTCTCATTTGATTGACGCTGTCATTCACTGGAAATACTTAAGATCAGGAATGTTTGAACCCTCGGTGCAATAAACTGTTTAAACTTCTAAAAATACCTACTCTTCATCTCGTAGAAGTACTACGTTGAACAATCTTTACTTGCATTGCTGCTCTTACTGATAATTCGAAAGCATACCAGCATACCTGCCACCACACTAAAACAAAAATAATCTGTCAAGAAGACTCAGCAAAGGCTCCAGAAAATGACAGTCACTGCTTCAGATTCGGCTGTCTCGGTCCTGGGAGGCTGCAGGTACCACCGTGTCAGCCACGGCACAGGCAGGAACACGCTCTAACTGCTCAGACGCGTGGAGCAACACCTGGCTCACACCTACTCACAGCATGCACACGTACTCTTTGCTATGGCGAGCCCCTTCCTCGAGGGGCTACAGCCCTACAGTGCACGAGGAGGAAACAGTCACTAGGTACCAGTGAGTGTCAATACAGGGTAAAAACAACAACGTAAAAGTTAATTTACATAATGTCTCATATTAGTTTATTTCTGTATATTCTAAAAGGATTATCCTGACACCCTACTTTGACCTTTCATGCAGTACAGACAACAGGAATTTACTAAGCTGTGACTTGTTTTAACTACAGCATATCCTATGGAAAGACATAAACCCCACCATGTAGTGTACTATATAAATCTATCCTATGATATGTATCGTAAATCTGCCATATACTTTTTAGAGGCAAATGCAAAAAGCCATATTTCTACTTAACAGTTTTTAAACAACTTCTGGAGGAGTTTGATAACTTTTTTTTGGGGAAGCTGCTTCACTGGATCAGAACCTCCTTACAGGTGGTGGTGGTTTTTTTGGGATTTTTTTTTTTTGGTTGGTTCGGTTTTAAATATTTTATGGGCATGAAGTTATAGCTTTGCCCATTTCTCTGTGTCCTGAACTACTCAGCCTGTTTGTGATTTACATATTTTTGAAGAATTTTAAATTGCAATTCTGAGTTAGGCACCTCTGTTGGAGTTGTGAAGTTTTGAACACAATCTATAGTATCTTAGCATAAACGTCTTATCTGCTAAAAGCAGAACTTCCTTCACTAACCCTAAATAGTCAGGTGCCAAGAAACACGTTCTACACATCCACACTCATAATACTAGCAAGTTAAAACTTAAATTGTCACATAGGCATTTAACCATTCACTTACCTGTAGAGAGGAGAAGTAATGTTTTCATGCAGAGATACTCTTCATATGAGACCTGTAGCCGTGATAGCTCTCGGGCAACCATAAGCATGTGTTTGCATTGTTCATACATACATGGTAGATTCATTCTCTGTCTGATAAATAAAAGCATAAAAAATAGTTAAAACATCTAGATATTTAAAAGTTGTATATCTAAGTTTTTCCATGCTTCATTCAGGAGCAGCAGCATTGTAGAGGAAGATGATAAACTAGTACATGATGTATCTCACAGCAAAATTACGTTCGGTTTTTCTCCAGTGAACCAGTTCAGGTCGACTGTCTTGGTCGCCACTACAAACACTGGCCCACAACTGCAGCACAAGGGGAGCATGATGTATTAAATCCCAGTGTTATAAAGGAAGCCTGTCTTTACCAAGTACCGATCAATAAGCTGTTATCCACAGCCAACACAACAGTTCAGCACAAACTCAACAAAGATCAGGTCGCTGTGAGACAAAGCTCTCCAAGTCTGGCAGTCTTAAAGTATTTAATCTGTGTAAAGCAGAGGTCCTCAAACTACGGCCCGTGGACCGGATACAGCTCCCCAGGGTCCTCAATCCAGCCCCCGGTATTTACAGAACCCCCCTGCTCCCCCCCGCCGGGGGCTGGGGGGGGAAACCAAGCAGCCGCAAATGGCTGCCTGCCACTTCATCCGTGCCGGCCCCCTGTTTAAAAAGTTTGAGGACCCCTGGTGTAAAGAAACATGATGGTATACTACACTAGAGAGATTTCTCTAGTTCTTTCCAGACTTTTGAGAAGTTCACTTAAATTGAATACATATTTGCTTACTAGTGATAGCATCAACTTTCTGTAACTTCTCAATTTTCAAAGTGACTTTATACTTCTCGTATCCTTTTACATTCTTAAAACAATGCCTAGTACTGTAATTAAATTGAATTACCTTTGTACTGTAATAATAAGGTTTCTAACCATAAATGGAAAGACACATCAACAACCAAAGGAAAAATCTTGGAAAGCACTTACTTGAAATCAGAATGACAAACATTACGTATTTGTATATTCTTTTCATTTTATATTTTCTATTTTAATGAAACCCTGCACCAAGAAAGGAACTCCTCCTTTTATTTAGTACCTCACCTGATGCAATGATCCTCTTTACACGAGGTTTTACGGCAGGTTACTGTGAATACTGCTGGATTACAGTTTTGGGTGGGAAATGAACAAGAAGAACAAAATAATTCTGAAGGGTGTATGAGAGATTGATGCTTTTCCATGTAACTTTTGTAGAGAAACAGTAAGCAAAATAGTACTTTTCAAATGCAATGACTACACAATCTCTCTACAGTGATGCTAGCAATTTAATTTTCATTGTGTGTCAGCTTTTATAAGACATCACCTATTTGATATTATAATCTAAACAAAGACACAGACAGAACTGAATCCCAGTATAAGTTAAGAGTAAGATTTGGTTTATTAAACTACTACAATTCCTCCAAAGGTGCTATCATTTTCCAGTTCTCCCTTCCTTCGCCCTGCAAGAGAATTCTGTAATTTACCCTCACAAGCATCCTTGTGATGAATGAAACGAAAACAAGAAGAAACATGCACCTTTCTCAAGGTGCAAACGCCTAAGAATTCAGATGGATCTTGAAAGGCAGCAAGAAATACAAGCTACTGAAACTGTGTTAAAACCAACTCAAATACAAGTCTAAAACCCCATCATTTCCAAACGCATGCTGTTGGACATTTCCTTCAGTGGAAAATGATCCTGTGGCACTGCACTGCACACAAATGGTACCTACTGCTATACATACATGCATGCATGTACACAAATCTAGAAACACTGACATTATGTTTTGAGTTCAATAATCAAGGAGTAACAGTGAGAATACAAAGCACACAGGAGGTAAACTGCATAAAATAGGAATAAGCGTAAGAGGTTCAGTTGTAGGATTGTTTCCCAGGGCACTTGATACAAAGCCACTCCTTGGCTGTTTGGCAAATTTTCTCCTAACCCCTCTGGGTCATACTGAAGGGCATCTTACATATTTCGAATTGAGTAACTTGAACACATCCTGTGACAGGGCTCAGCAGTTTTCCTCATGTAAAACTATGACCATTTCTGGGCAGAAGGTTAAAATAAACATTATGAAATGGGTCAGCCTGTGATTTATTTCCATCTGCTGTATATACAATCGCATCCACAAGTCTGAGAATCTGTATGAAGACATGCAAATTTCTGGTAATACCAAGGCTATGCAAATTGCAGTTCTCAAAAAACGAGAGTGAAGCACAGCCTCTCTCCCTTCAGAGAAGCCTGAGCGCACAGATGAGCTCTGCACTATGCCCTCAAGGGCAGCGGATGCAGGCTGTGTCAGAACAAGAGGGAAGCTGATTCATTGGATAGTCCTTAAGGCTGGCAAGTGGTCTGGGAAGAGGTCCCAGACATTGCCCTCGCAGATCTCCTGGCTGGAGCACATCAGATGATCTCAGCTGCCACAAGGCTGTGTGTGGAGGGAGGCTGTTCCAGGACCTGGGCGAGTCACCGACCAAACATTCAGTGAAGAGAAGTGGCTTCAGGGCACTCTCCTTGCCCCCTGCTCTGTTTCACCGGTACCCCTCCCTACAAAGCGCATTTAGCAACTTTCTGAATTAATTTACTCACACAAACCAAATGCAATACTTAAACTAGGTACTAAGCTAATTAAAATAGATGCTACACTTAACGATGACATCACATATGATTTCTTCTTAGCAGAAACTGTCTACAGAACCATATGGACTTTGTGGAGTCTTCAAGTAAAACTCTGGTGGCCACCAGGGCTGGCAATCAGGGGGAGCTGTAGGGTCTGGCAGCTGCCTGTACCCCACAGAGCCAAGCAGCTGCTGGCACAGGAGGCAGAGCCAGTGTGGAGCCCCTGGGAGATCCCAGTGACGCCAGGCAGGTCCCAGCAGTTCAGTGCTTTAGCAGTTATCGCTATTCCTATAGATTGAGACTAACTGACTAACGGTATTTTATCACTTTTGAAGTGATCCTGCTTTAGTGATTGTAAATCTAGTCTGATTTGAATTGCCTTCTTGCAAGTATCCAGTATTCCTCTGCTTTTGTAACCAGCTGCCTTGGCAAGGAACATGCTAGTTGAGCTGAAAGTTTTAGCTCTGTGAAAGCCCATGTAATAATGTACATGGGATGTACATACGCATTCTCTGTGGGATGCATGTTGATGATAAAAGCATGTGATTATTTTCAACACTGCTGTGAGTCATTCAGTTCAGCTAAGTCTACAAAAGAATAAAAATCAGTAAACAAGATGCTGGTATTCTGAAAAACAGATGATACCAACTCCACAGAATTAGTTACAAAAGAATGTTCGGAAACAATTCTGGGAATAAGAGAACCGATAAACCCCTGCTTATAGAACCGTAACCACTTGTTATTTTCCTTCTATTCAAGTAACACCAATACAGATATTCTGTATGGCATGTAATATTATAATGGCAAATGAGACCATGGAACTGACCTCAAACCTAAGAGTAAAGAGCTAAGATGACGAGTATGCAAACAGAGTCAAAATCCTAAGACACAGACTCCCAAGAACTTCTAAAGCTAGGCAGCAACTAAATGACATTTACTACTTGATGAACACAGTTGTGCATTAGTTAGTTGCTCACTGTAATTTCATGTACACCGTGACATAATGAGAGGCCCAAAGATGACACAGTAATAGTGCCAGTTCCAACAAAAGCATGTTTTGAATCATGAACTGTGCAGTTATACAATAGTAAAAAAAATCACAGGTTTATACAATCTCCAAATACTAAACGATAGTCTAAAGCCTGATTTATTAAGCTGCCAAGCTTTTTCAACAACTTGAATTGTTTTGTGTGTGTATAAAAATACATACATTAGATATAAAACTACCAGCTAGTATAGACATAACTCCATTAAAAAAATACCATTTTTCCTGTTCTGAAACATAAAATTATGAGCTTACTGAACAGTCACACACTGATCCATTAAAGCATGTTATTTCTATACAGAAATGAAGTATAGAAATGTAAATCTGAAATATTTTCTGAAGACTTAAAATAACTCAAAATGCATTTTTGCCCCTCACTTGATGAAGAGTAGGAACCCCCCCTCCCCCCAACCTGCCTGGAGATGGAAACCTGTCAAGGGCTGCTCTGGAGTTTTTACCTGAGCAGAAAATGCAGTGGGGAGGGCAATGGCAGTTTTACACACTGGAGGTGTACTTGTGCAACCCAGAGGCAGCTTTTCTGCTGATTGAAGCGCAAAGGGGGTCGGGCAGTAATTGCCATTCAACAGATCACTGAATGTAAGGGAGCACTAAATGCTTCCCATTTTCCTACCGAGGCTTACCAGTGCCAGCTGTTCAGGTCTGCAGCCCTTGATGCTGCCCTGTTCAGGTCTGCAGCCCTTGATGCTGCCCCCTCCCTGAAGGCGAAGGCAGGAAGCAGCCGAGGGACCACCGTGAACTTCCCTGCTTGCTGGGAGCACCCGCAGCGTGCTGCCTGAACTGCCCCCCTGCCCCTAGTTAGCTCCTGAGAGAGAGGCCTTGGCGTCAAGACCTGGATCAACTGGAATAGCCAGGAGTTCAAAAAGCTGGACGCAGGAGGAATGAAGTGACAATATGAAGTAGAAACAATAGCTGGACCTTCAGAACTCATCTGGTCTTTCTGGTTTTTGTGGACAAACAAATTAAAAGCTCCACTGTACAGATGCAGCGTATGCGTATGAAGTGAAAACAACACGGTGTGTACATACGGTGAACCTTTTCTGCACTTGACAAATGCTATGGGAAATAATTTATTTTCCTAGACAGCAACTTCATAATCTGCTCTATCAGACACGTTAACTTAGGATGTCCAATATGTGATAAACATTATTCAAATATATTGGATGACTGACCTTCTTTTTGGTTTGGTGTCGTGCCACCCATCCCCCCACCCCTCAAAGAAATGACAGGAGTACAGACATAAAAATGGAATACTCAATAGACTGGTGAAATGACTAGGCTGCCAGCTTAAGACTTAAGAAGAAGAAGAGTGTTTAGCTCTCTTTCCCACCACAGACTGCATCGATCATACTTGGAAAATTCAGTTATGGAGGAATCTACAATAGTACTTAGAATAGCAGAATAGTGACATTCAGCACTACTACAGCTGAAGCTACCTGAGCACTAAGCAAAAAAATATCCATTGATTTCTGGGAAGTTTTTTGTGCATTCACAGTAAGGTATTTATAAAAACTAAGGATCTGTTAGCTGAAAATGTAGCATGACAAACCTTTTAATGGATTAGACGGGTTCTTTATGTACAGCCCAGTTACACACAGTTGCCTGAAAAGTGCTGACATGAACTAGTGGATCTTGCTACTCCATGTATGTAAGCAGTAACTACTCAAGAATAATACTGGACAGGGTCAGTGCAAGGATAAATGCATGAAAGACTGATGTTGCTCAGATGGTTGAGCAGATACATAAAACTACAGAAAGTCTTATTATCCTCGTAAAGGAATCAAATCTCCCAATATTTTGCAGTTATGTCCATTTAAATCACCTAGGCTTAGAGAACCCCTCTAAAACAGTGTTTCTCTTCCTGAAGGTGAAGACACTGAATTGTACCAAGTAAGAGGACAAGTCTTCAAAGCTCAGAAACTGAATAAAATAAATGGTTTCTAGAAACCTATATAAAACCCAAAGAAAATTAAAAGAGAAGTAATTGCACTTACCTGTAATCATACAACTAACACAGTGGAAGGCACTGTACGCTCTGTTGTTATGTATTATTCCCCCTGCCTTCGTTAACATTAGCTGGGCAACCTTAGCTCTCAGTTGCAGATACGAAGTATTACTGACTTCTTTGCAACCATTACTCAATAACTCACACTGCATTCACATCCCTGAATACTTCATCTGAGTTAAACTGCTGCAAGCTACAGATAATGATGGCAGTAAGGAAGCGGTTTGAGACCAACTCTAGTTTATTGCTGTAATGAAGACACAAAGGAATATAAAGAAATAATGTGACAAGATGCCAGTCTGTTTCATTTCTTGATTTACGTTGTACATAGTAGCACTCATACTTTTCTTATGACCCTTCTGAAGGCCAATTGTTTGTAAGTTAAATTAAAGGAATTTTGGGGGTGAAAAGTAGGCTAAATGTATTTTTAAAAAATGATACTAATTGAGATCTGAATATGTGTAATTCCATATATACAGTGAGATGTTTATCACTTACACTATCATAGTGTATCACTATGTGATACACTGAATTTTGTTTGATGTGTAAACTCAAATTACACAACACAACTGCAAACCCATCCATGTCACTATTTGCCACTATTTTGTAAGGCTGAAATAAGTCTGTGTGAGGGGTTCACGTGAGGCTTGGAAGTTCTTTTGCCAACTCCTCCACTTGTTTGTACTTCCATTTAAGAAAAACAAGCACATCACCAATCTAAAAGCTGTGGCTTGAAGAGAGGAAGACTTCCTGCAGTTATTGTATTCTAACACAGTATGGGTACAGACATACAATTCTGTTCTAGTCCTCCACTGAAATAATGCTTTGAATCTGCGATTAATAGATATGAAGCCAGAACAAATTCTTAGTTACAAATGAAAAATATTCATATAAAGAACAGACCTACAGAATTGAACTTATGTCTCTTTATCTGCATGCAGAAATCTGCAACTATTGAATAGGAATCACAAAAATCTGATGCCGACTGCTTCAGTTAACTGTACAAATGACCATGATCCTAGACTTCAGACAATCAAAATTAAGGTTCCAATTCTGTTACACATGCAACACCTACGCCTAACTGTATTTAGTGGAATCAAGCTCTAAAATTTACAAGGAAAACTGACTTTTTCCCTATTATTCCAGAGAATTCACTGTAGTGTTACCAAATATTACAACTGTTCTTAGAATTATCAAACAATGAAGTTTTTTTGACTTTGAGAGGTGCTACTCTACCCATTTATTTTATAATGGTTAAATTAAGAAATATCGGATTCTTTCATCAAATAAAGTTAACTTACTACTCTACCTTGGACCTGTTTGTAGCATACCTAAAATGTTAGGCAAGAGCTTTAGGGGTGGTGGTGGTGGTGGTGCTGGGAAGGAGTTGTTTGGGTGAAAGGTCACAAAGATGTGTATCAGAAAGTAGCACTGAACAAAACCCCAGAATGGTTTAGGGAATATCATGTACTGCAGCACTGTCTTTTGAATGATGTATCAAGCAGAGAGAGTGGACACATCTGATCATTAAAATCAAAGTGCATTTTTTTCTCGATGACTGTGATGTCTGTCGTCCTACCCAACATTTTAGCATTAGTGCTTGGTGCTTCCCCAGTGGCATGGCCCCTCTGGCTTTCCCTGTGGTACTGTGCTTCGTAAGCTTCTTATAACTCATGCAGTGGTTTTATATATTATTCAGTATTTGTCATGTTTAACTCAGAGGTGGCTATATTTTATTGATGAACGGTACATAAAAAGTTACAACCAGGGAGAGTTTTATTGGGAATGTGTAGAATAGTGGAGAAGAAATTGCAGTTCTCTCAGTCTACATATTGTATTGAAAACAAATGTCATGTTGATAAACAATTTATGTACCGAACCCGTAACTAGAATGAAATTGAGAATATTTACTGTAATAGGATTGCCCTTGCAGGATTTTTTAGGAGTACCTAATACTTACTTGGAAAGCTCTGGTTTTGAGCCATGGATAAAACAGCAGGAGGCCTCTGACTTAAAGTAAATTAGATATTATTACACCTATTAGTGAAAACATCAATTACTTCGATTCTACCAGAGACCATTTTACTCCAGAGACATATTCTAAGAAGTTTAATGAACATAAGTACACAGATTGGTCTTCACCTGTCATCTGTTCCTCACTTTTTAAAAAAAAAATACTATTGTAAAAAAATGGTTACAGTTTATAAAAGCCTGGACAAGTATTTAAATAGAAAAAAACCCCATAACGGGAATAAAGAAACATGAAAAAGAAGTACTCTGAAATGTAAATGTCTAATTACATAGAAACCATAACAATTATTATTACTTTTTTTAAACAGAGAATAGATTTGGGGCATCTGATACTGAAGTGCAATAGGAACAAAAATATTACAACTACTGTCCCAAAGCATGCCAAAAGCACTAGTATTGCCTCCATTTTAAGCACAGTAAAATTGAGACATGAATAAAACCTTGTCATACCTGCATCACTTCTTAAATTCTTGCTGGTGAAACTGCGATGCCAAAAAAAGTTTTTGATTGTATGTGTCAAAGGCCCTTTGTAATCATATTTATTAGTTACAGGCCCCACAAATGGGCTATACCATTTCATGAACAAAAGAAATGGCAAATCCATAGTGATAACATTGCTTTAATTGGAATCTACAGATGGGTAAACTAGGTTTTGAATGGCTCTGGCCAGCAACCTCGAAGATTTACATCCACAAAGCATTTTCAGCAACTAATTCAAAATAGAGACAAAATGCCTTTATAAATATTGCTAACATCACTGGCATTGCAAGACTGAAAGTTCACTTGAAAGGTTTGTTACAGACTACACAGACAACTCTTCCACCTGCTTGAAGAAGCAGCTTTTTAATATACGCACTGAAGGACACAGCTGCTGAAATGGCTTCAAAGGCAGGCAAGCATGACAGCCCATCGGGACCAATTCCCAAATACATCCCCATGGGAGAAGGTTGAGATGGAGGGTTTGCTCTCCAGACTGGAGGCAGAAAGGGATAATCTAACCTGATCTGCTACTACACCTTTGAACTATGCATATTTCTGTGCAAAACGTTTTTTCCTTCTGCATGTCAAACTAAGGCTTCTGCCCATCACCTTGACAATCCCAAATTCCCTCTCTCACTCCTCTACAGTACAGAATTACTGCACAACACAAGTTTGAAAAATACAAGGAAAAACGATACACAGTACAAGAAAAAAGATGTCCAAATATTCTAGCAAATTCGACTTTCCTTGAAAGGTGATAACAAAGTTCAACAAATTAATACAAATCAAATATTTTTTGCCATTTGTAGCTTTGTCTTTTTAGCCAGATTTTAATCAGGCTCAGATATAAATGTTTAACTGATCGAGAATTCCACGAAACTGGTAGGACCGTACTATCACTTTTACACAATAACCATACAGAACATTACGCAATTTGCCAAACTTTTCTCTCCATCCCAGATATATTTTTAGCTTCAACTGTGTCGGCTCTGATAAAATGAAGGATTATAATGAATGCTGCAGGAACAGTCACAATATGGAACATTTCAATACAAACATCTCCCACAAAAACTTCTGGATATAAATACACTTAATAGCAAAAATACCTTTCTTTCATTTGACTTAAAAACACTAAGCAATCTCCTAAAAGAAAAACAAGTTGCAAATGCCAGACTGATTTGTGATCTGTTCCAAGAATTTGCTACCCAGAGATTCACCCCAAGTGCAAACCCCAGAAATACTGCATGGAGCATGCAGTATCACCCTAAGAAACTATGAAAATGACTAACGTCTTACTTACTCGTTAATAATGAGATCTGGTGCAAAGCACAGGAGATTTCCATTGGATTGTTTATATGATCTCCATCCTAACGCGAAAGCCATTAGGAACATCCACGAGTACTGCAGAAGGGTCATTTGGTCATCCAGATGTAAATTTCGGAAACCTGGGAAAAAAAATAAAATTGAGCTGTGACAGTATCAGTGGCAAACAAAAGACAAAAACCACCCATAACTTGGAAAAGGACCATGGTTATCAAAAGTCCAACTTCTGCATTATCAATGCAGATTATCACTTTTACAAGTGTACTTCATAAAAATTTCTGTTACTGTGATGACTGTACCTGAAATAACAAAATTTCTTGCAATTTTACAGTCACCTGATTCAGTCAGTATTTTAGACTAGATTTTTGGTGGAAGAAGAAAAGAAATTACAACAGTAAGACATATCTTATGAGAAAGTTCTTGCTGGACAAAAGAAACGCACTTTAAAAGGGGTGCAGAATTTCAATGCTATTTTCCAGCTACTAAAGTTACATTCAAATACTTAGTATACTATCAAGCAATCCTTTGCCTATGTCAAATTTCACATATGTAGAAATTCAGTGTTCATAACCACAGGACTCCAGTTATGTTTTCTGGACAATATGACTACGTATGAATCTTGAAAGGCTGGAATAGAAAGCTCCAGTATAACTCAATCTTGATCTGGTTTGAATGTGTAACTGTCAACCATACAAAACATACATAACACTGAAAAATAGCAAAAGAAAGCAACAGAAAGAGTAACTCCTGAACTCTGCATTATGCATTATAGTCACACTTAAGATATATACAGTTCAAAATAAATTCTCAGTACCCAATCTACAAAAGTACATGCACCCCGAAAGCCCTGGGCTCTGACAATCATGACATTAGTTACATTCTGGACGGACAGAACACCAGATGGCTAAGTCTTAATAGGTACTACAGGTAGTAAAAAGGGATGTTAATATTAAAATAAAAATAAAATCAGAATACATGTGTGCACTTAATCTGGAACTGATGGTCAGTTACATAGGTTACAGAAGACAACAATTATATTTAATAAAGATACACTATAATTCGTTGGGCTAGCTTCCAAAAATAACAGTATTTTTTACCTTTTGTGAGGGCAGTCCACTAGACAATAAATGGTTTAATGTCAAATTTTGTTCTTATTCAACAACAGTTGTACACTGACCTTAACAAAATATGTATTGCATTACTCACCATCATTAACTGCTTCTAATCTTATAATTCTAATACGTAGCATGAACAGAGCCAATTAAACAATGAGGAAATGTGTAAAATCTGAAAACTGGTCCCTCCAATAGTCTTAAAATGTTGGCAGCTTTTAATTAGCAACACTACTTCCTATTTGCTGCTAAATGTTGGCAGAATCTAAGTACTGTGCCATATTGAATCATTATTAAGGTCTGAATTCAAGTTGATTTTATTTAATTTTATTAAGCATCTGACATCTGAAGAGCTCGTAACTGCTGGTTCCTGACAATGTGCAAACAGACAGCATTCAGATTAATAAATAATGAAACCCTGGTATGTCTAACAACTTCAGAAAAAGCTTCTGGCTTTGGAGACAGCAGTAACTGCCATTTACCACTTCTAAAATACAACCAAAGTGTTTCAAAGTTATTTAAAACTTACTGGGTCAAATCTTTGCTCAAACACTTCTCAAGAAATTCTGGAACCCCAACTACAGGGTTTGGCAACCAATGCTGGTTTACTGTTAGTATGTCTGACAGCATACAACCAGGAGCAGTATATGCAAATTAAACACTCATGAAGAACTATCTTAGCAAACAAACAAACAAGATAAAAAGTGGTAAGAACAGCTCCTATTGATGTCATTGTTAAAGAGAAGATTGGCATTTTCCTTAAGAGCATATGTCCTCACCTGAAGGCTTTGTCTAATTAGGGAAACTTTTCAGAAGAGATTACGAACACACAACTGTTTTACAAAAAGGGTACCTAAATCTGTGTTGGTGAATACCAGATGGTCTCCTAAAGATCTGTCCCAGAAGATAGTGTGTGCATGTGAACTTCTAATGTAGATCTTAGCTAATTCAGCTTAATTCACTATTGCAGAATAGCCCTCAGACATTCAAGTGTCTTTATTCACATCTCTACTGGTCACATATTTGAGTTTACCAGCCTTTCTTTTCCACTGTTAATTTATTTCCCCCTGACTCAAAAGAGGCACCACTACGACTCATAAATTTAATTCTTAGACTTTTTCTTTTTTTTTTGGCAGATTTATTCTGTGATGTTATTATTGGGCCACATACGCATGATGGAGGTCTTTTTGCTAGGGTTTGTGCAATCAGGTAGTCGATGGAACTGAGTAAAAGTGAAAGGGAGGAAAACGCCAGCCTTTTCTCTGCCAGGAATAAACAGATCTACAGCTTTACTTTTGGCCCTGGCCTCTCCCCAGAGACATGCTATGGGATGCTATGTGTTATGTCCGAGGCGGGAGATCTGACATCACTTCTTCAGTAAGGCAGCTGCTAACTGTGTCTTCAGGAGGGAGCCAAGATAGCACCAAACCTTCCACATTCCCCAGGTGACAGGCAGTTTATAATTGCGTAGCTACAGTGCTTGAGAGAAAATGAACACCTTGACTTCCATGCTGAAACTGGACACTCAAATGTCTATTCCCAGCCAGGAAAAAACTACAGATGTGGTGAGGGGTAGTAAAAAAAGAACCATACACAAATGCAGGCCCAGACAAGCCATTACAGCAGTACCAGTCTGTAAAAGTCAAGAGAACCTCATTGCTGAAAGTATTCAAGAAGTAATTATTTAAGAGGTGGAGCTAGAGCTCATAAAAATAGTTGTCTATATTACTTCTAAAGCCAAATCTCCATTTTAATATAAATTTTAACACTCAGTGGTTCAAGGGTTCATGGAAAATGACCTAACTTGTAATTGTAGTAAATACATTTTTGCATCTGTATTTTTTCCTGCTTTTCCACTCCAGTGAGACATGAGTAAGCCCAAACATTACTAAAACTTCATCTGCAAAGGCTCTGAAGGAGACCAAATACAAAAGGCAGATTTTAAGCACAATAAAAAGACTACACTTTGTAATTAATGTATTTGCCTGTTACCTGGTATTGCCTTTGCCCACTTCACTGCAGCTACTACTTGCCGGCCTCCCAACATGTTGAGTGTTGACAGTATCCTCCAGCTGGAGTCTGGCAGCGTGCTGTCGTAGCCCGAGTACAGCACCTCTGGCTCAATCACCTCCAGCAGGGAAACCAGGGTCGGGGTCAGCTGCGGCAGGGACGCAGGAACGATGCTCTTGTTTCCAGGAGTTTCAGAAACATCCCGTGTTCCTGTTACGTTAGTCTGCTGAATTCCTTTTATCTTCTTCTTTGTTTTTCGAGCTGGGAAAGTTTTGGTAAGTCACAGGTTAGATAATGGAAAGTGACTGCACAGCAATAAAAATGTAACAAAGGAAATGCTGCTGACGTTTTCCTGCAGTTGTAGATCAGGCAACTGAAAATTTTAAAGCATTTTTTTCATAAAACTGCAAATAATGTCACACTAATTCTAATCATGCTTCCTGTGAAAATCAGTTTAGTTTACGTTTTAGTGAAAGTCACATTCATGTTAATGTTTCAAAATGTTAGATAACGCCTACAGGTATGTTACAAGGCCTGATCCTACGATTTCTATTACATGCAATTACATTTCAGTGAAACTCCATGTGACAGCATGACACCTGTTCCTAAATATTTTCAGAACTGTGCACTTTGTAAGTTCCTTAAGATACTAAGTATACAAACAGTGCAGAAGAAAGGGACACCCACCCCCAGTATTTAACGGGTAATAAATTCCTCAGTCTCTTGAGCCAGGGAAAATATTTTTTGGAAAATACTGCCAGAGGAGATTTTTCTCTTGCCAACCCTCTTGCATATAAATAATTGCTGTGTAATTAAACCGTAAAACTCATTTGCCAAATAAATAAAACATCACACAGAGATGTTAACTGTAAACTAAAAAAAGTTGGAGCAACAATTTTATGAGCATATTGTCAATAGTGGAGTCTTCTACTTGGCTTTCAGCTCTCCTGGATGCAGTCTGCTACACCGAGCGCACTATTTAACAGAGACCAAAATGAAACCCAGTTCTTTTCCTGTGTCTCAACTAATTTAATTGTTTTCTGTTCTGCAACTTCAGAGATAAATCACTAGCACATAAAAGCATCATGTAATATGGTTTCACACACTGAGTTTCTATTGACCTATTCAGAATCTCTAATCATCAGAAATGCGCCAACTGTAGCTTAACAACATAGAAAATTCCCCTCCTGACCCCGTTTCTCCCACTGGCTGGGATAGAGACTTTAGAAACTAACTGCTAAAGATAAGAAACCCTCTATGGACCTTGTACAAATTGCACTTTCCCAAAGGCTTATACACAGGCCACATCTGCCAAGACTGTCATGGGGGAACAGCAACAGTTATTTCCTTGGGGCAAAGAGCTTCTTGTTGTTCTCATCTGTTTTGAAATGGCTGCTCCAAAATCCTTTCAACATTCTGGCATTTTCTGCCCCATTATCCTTGTTCTCAAAAGCAAACAAACTGCTCTGACTTAAATTTACATGCACATGCCTTCAGCTTAATGCAGACACTTGGTATAGAGCTTTTCCAGTCCAGAAAGTCTGGTATAATTATAATCAAAAGAAACAGATCTGATAAGACAAAGTATTATGCAAGAATTTTTATTAGGCTATGCTACTAGACCCGACTTAGATATATAGTCGTAACTGACAAAAAAAGGTTGAGATGATGTATTTCTTCACAATTTATTTTCAAATAGAAAAATACCACAAATTTAAAAACAGCTCCTCAGGGCAAGTCACAGAAGATAAACCATGCAGATAACTCGGCAGGGAAAAGAAGATAAACCACGCAGATAAATTCTGCATGGAAATAAGAGCATCCAAGATTTTCTGTGAACAGCTCCCCCCCCCCCCCCAAAAAAAAAACAAACAACAAAAACCCAACCAACCAAAACAACCCCACCCAAAAAACCCCAACAAATGAACAACCAAACCAAACGCGTGCCCCTGCAGTCTGGCATCCAGGGAGCTGCAAAGGCTTCCCATCCCGCGGTGGGGCAGATGGCCCACTCACTGTCTGGGGGGGGCGCAGCACCCCAGCCACTGCTCAGGGCCACACGCTGCCAGACAGACACGAGACCGTCCACCTCACTTCTAAAATAGGATTTATCATGGCAAAACCCATGGGAATTACAGAGGAGGGCAATGAATACTGTTAGAAAGAGGAAGAGATCCTTCAAAAAACTGAAAAAAATTCAAAATGAAGATGGCAGAAAAAACCTCATAAATTGCCAACAGTTTAAATATAAAATACAGTATGAAAGGCCAAAAATGTTATGAGATTACTTTTTACAGGCATAAACCCGAACAATAAATCTTTTCTTCAAACACATCAGACAGAGAAAGGGTGCCAAGGAAAGCCTAGGGTCAATTAACGATGACAGTGGAAACGAGAATTCAAGGAAATAAAGGCTGTAATAGAAAATACCATTATTCTACTGCATAAATCTCTGTTAGTTTGATAGTTATACATTTTTCCTGTTGCTACACTCAAAAAAAATCCCATGCAATAGAAACAAGAAAGTTCCAGAAAAGGGTGATAAGCAGGGCTGAAGGTGTGAATGAAGATAAACCTGCCTACAAAAGAAAGTTATCAAGTAATATCTTTCTCTTGTAGAAGGAGCCACTTTTGTCTCAGCACAAGCACAGGCAAGAATCAGAATACTGCATGGTAGACTTTATGTGTACATTTATTTGTTTAAAAATAAGTTAATCTCCTACCCAATATCTAACAGTGAAATTCACTAAAGGTATCAGAAACCTAGAGATATTCAAAATGTGACTGGACAGATTCATGGAAGAAGCCTATCAGCAAGGAAGGCTAAGTGAAAGGGGCCTTCAGATTGACATGGCAGGATATTGTGATATCTTGCTATCCATTAACTGCTTTGCTTATAACCACTATTTATGCACTGAGGATACATCTGATGACTTTTCCTACGAGTTCTGTACGACCAATTCACCATCTGTTCAGAACTGTCCAATAAATCGTTGTTTTCATGGTTGTTTTTCACTGTTTCACACTACCTTGGGTTCTTCCATTTTTGCATTGCCGAGTTTCTAGATCTCCTTCCCCTTCAGAGACACAAAACCCCTCCCCCCCCCGTTTTCCCAACAACTTATGTTATAATATCCATCCTCCAAAAAGTCACTATTCTCTAGGATCTTCTGTGCCAAAATTCGAGCAAACAAACCATCAATGGAAGGGCTCCAAACTACATGTGGAAAAGTGGCAAGTGTCAGACGTCGTTCAATTTTAATTTTCTTTGGTGCAGAAAGGCAACTCAAATAACATGTCCTAGAGCCTGAGGTACCTGTATTGGTGTCTACTTTAAAAAGTATCCACATAAATTGATGCCAGAATGGAAAGGCATACTATTAGGGTAATATACATAATAAAGTGCTTTATTCATATAGATAAATATATGACTATGATACATGTTTTCTGAAAACAATTATGGACAGAAAAAGTAGAAAAAAAACGTCTTCCTCTTCAAAATGAAAATTGTGGGGTTGAGGCTTTACTGTTACCTCTACTTGCTACTGGCTACACCAGCCCCATTGATCTTGAACACCAAGAGTGGGCAAGTGGCCCACCCTGCTATTATCTCTCAAGTGCAGGGTTCAGCCCACTGGGAACATCTAAAAGCTGAATCTAGCTACTGGGAGACATTCACTGACAACCTCATGTACTTTACGGGTTTATGTTAGACACTACTATTGTAGTCTTTGGCTGTTAAGAGATGTACCACCATATCCTGCACACAGAACACTGGCAACATCCCTTCCTCCCTGCAAATCTGTACCCTCAAGTACGGGATGTACTCGTAAGCGTGTCATACAAGGGGTAACATTTCAGACAGTCAGCTTTTTTCCCTTTGCTCTGAAGGAAGGGGCATGGAGAGCCACCTGCGGGGCAGAGAAACTGGTGATTCATCCTCCTGAGAGAGGATGGAAGCAGAAGAGAAAGGATGTGCTGACATAGACTCCAGTATGTGTATCATCTACCTAACTTAGTTAACTACTTACATTTTACCAAAGGATATTATTGTTGACTGAAATGAAACTCTGCTCGCATTTGTGTCTGACATATATTTTTGACATCTTGATCTGACAATTTTGATTATACAAGTATCACCATGATAACTACACTAGTAAGTACTGTGTTAATCTCTACATCTCAAGGAAGAAATATCAAGCATAAAACATAGCTGACACTAATAAAAATGTTTTATGCCATTTTACAACTGCTGCTAAATCTCCAGTTGATGTGGTCTTCAGTTTCTCATAAGCCATCCAGGACTTCGCAGAGAACAAATAAGTACTGGTACATTTAAATTTAACCTATCTTTTCTAGAGAGATTCTGACAGGCATTTAAGAAGAATCCACAGCATGAACAAAAATACATTCCTTTTCAGTTTGAAGATGTACGCCTGACTCCAACTTCCTATCATTGTCTCTGGGCTTTCCCTCTCATCTGTGGTTTCAGTGTCAGGTCACCCTCCTGGGTTAGAATGGGCAGGCATCACACTTCCCTACAAGTGTTCTCCTAGAGCTCTGCCATCTCAGATTCAGGAAAAAAAGCCACAAGATATATATGCTGACAGGAATAAAAAATAACCCTGTTTTGTGTGTATGACTCACTTCTGCTGAATATACTGAGAGACAGAGCAACTGAATATGGACAGAAAAGCGTAGGAGAAATTTTAGTGTAAAAAAACCGAACTTGCTTTTCATTAAAATGCTCATACACACCATAAAATGCGGTACTTACTTCTATTATATTAAAGTGGTGCTCAAATAATTGTATCAGGTTCATAGGCAGCCACACCTTTATTGTCTAGGACTCAAAAATAAAAAGGAGATTTGAACATTTTAAGTTACCTTCAAGGTTCATGCCAGCTTGAAGACATTTCCGATAACGGCATGCTGGACAGTTTTTCCTCCGAATTTTGTCAATAATGCAGTCGTTTCTCCCAGCGCAGAGATAGTTGTGCTGCCCTGTATTCACAAAAACATATAGAATAACTGTATACTCTACAGAGTAGCAGATGAAGTCATTCTTTCAGTAACGTTAAGGATCCAAGGACTATATAACACCTTTGCTTACTGCACTTCATCTCTTGCAAAAATAAGATCAGTATCCACATGTTTTCATAGAACTATACACAAAACATATTTCTCATGTTTAGACACCAAAGCCAATTAATTTAGGTAAAAATTCTATTTTCTATTTGTAAACATCAGGCAAATTCTATTTTAAAAACTATTTTTCTCTTATATTTATTAAAGCTATCTTCTACAGCACATTTCCAATTTTCCTAGTTTTGTAAGAGATGTAAGTAACATCCATAAAGCCATTTATAAAGTATACATGCAACATTTCTACAGATACACAGGCACAGCTTCTTATCATTTTGAAAGTCGTGAAACCTCCTCCTTGTTTAACACAAAGCCTGAACTGGGCAAACCAAGTTCCCTGACATTTTTATGGATTTACAGATTTGGAGCAAAACTGACCCTAGAAACATGGCAACTTGAACCACATTAGCTGTTAAGTGCAAGGCAACAGAAGAGTAGTGTCTATTCTTAATTATTTGAATTATATGAATACATGTATCAATATAACTTATTTAGAGAAAGGTATTACTAAAAGTTATACCCTTCTCCCAGACAAGGATCAAACAACGTATTTCTTTAGAGGGCAGAAAGCTGCAAGCTAGGCTTTTCCACTGTTTTCAAAGTTCTGGTAGTATAATGTTGCGAGAAACAAACATTTTCCGAATACTGACTTATTAACAATGGAGTCCAACAATCTTCTCACAGAAAAAGAGCTTGGTTAAGGAATTTGTTTCATGTCAGCTGTGAAAATTACAGGTATGCAGAGTCCATTACTGTGGCTTTATTCAAACTTCACCAGTGAAGCGTTTCAAGTTGATATTCTGAGGAAGCCTTGAAGGTTTTTCTGAATGAACCTCCTCTGCCTTTTTCATCTGAAGAAGAGGAAGCCTTACTGTCCCTTGTATACTCCTGGTTTTTAACGTAACTCGGAAAATAAATCCATGATTCATGATTCTGTGTGCCATTAGCATACTAGTATGTATAGAACAAATATACATGCATGCACACATGAAACACAAACTGATGAATATATGTCATCATTGCAATAGAACAGAGCCTACAATTTCTTGTCTCACAAAGATGTTCAATGAGCCCATGGTTTCACAGTCTGTACATATGCTTCAGGTGTAGATTTTCCTGAGCTGTTCCATTTCCCCCCCCCCCCCAACAGCCTCATCTCAGTGAAGTTATCGTTTGGCTTCTTATATTTACTGTTTACCTATTATTGCTTTTTTTTAGGTGAAACCTGCATTATTTCTCTGTATTACGTTATATTAAAGACTCCTTGTCACATCAACATTCTGTGGAAGAATGAAGGGAAGTTGATGTCACCTTCTGCTTCACCTCTGACTGCTGCCCAGAGGACGTGCCAGTTGTACAGAGGCATGCATTTCAGTTCTTTGCTGCTCAAAACCCAATGATACTTCACAAACAATACATTGGTAAAAACTGGTAGTGAGCAAACAGAAATGTTTCCAAGGGGATTTACGGCAGACGGGCACTTTACAGAGGTTGGACACTCTTCAACATTGCATCGCAGCTCAAGTCGGCGCCTGGGGCTCTGAAGCACTGAGACTGAACCAAGTCTTTGCTCATTTGAGCACACCAGCATATAGAAAGATTAGAAATTGCAGACAAAGGATGCTGGAAGATGAAATTAAAAATGCTGAAGAACAATCTGGATCACAGCAGGAGGCAGAGGTGAAGTGGGGGGAAGGTGTGAGGATCTGAAGCAGGGTGAGGAGGTGGGAGAGTGGCGAAGAAGGAGGTTGGCAGCAGGGTGGAGGTAACACTAGAGATGAATGGGGTTGGTTCTCCAAATGGAGAAACTGAACCTCAAGGGCTCTGAAGCACCAAAAATTTCTTCACCGAGGGGGTTGTCAAGAGCTCTAACAGGCTGCTGAGGGAAGCGGTGGAGTTGTCATCCCTGGAGGGATTTAACAGACATGTAGATGCAGTGCTTAGGGACACGGTACAGTGGTGGGCTTGGCAGCGCTGGGTTAACAGTTGGACTCTGTGATCTTAAAGGTCATTTCCAACCTAAATGATTCTATTCTAGAAGATGGCTTTGGCCACCCAGGGTTCTCAAAGAAAAGCAGATTTATGTCAAGAACTGTGTTTAAATATACAGTTGCTTTCCCACCTTCATGCTTCCTCCTCTCCTCTAGTTCTGCTCTTTGCTGAAGGAAACACGCTTTATATTGATTTTTTAGATACTGATACTTTCAGTTTCTGTGACTATTTGTATCACAGTACACATGCGTGTAGACAAAGGTACAAAAAAAAGGTTTCAGGCTGGAAAACCAATGTGCAAAGTCAGCTCAATCTGCATACTAACAGGTGCCTGGCAGCTATTAATAAGAAGGATATTGCAGAAACAGTCTTTTTACATATGCTCCCAGTAAGAAAAATGCCTAAAAGAGAAATATCAAATTATTTGTTCCTTGAAGTGAATACGAGAACTAACAGATTCTGGAAGAGCTTCTGAAAACATCCACAATACCTCATGAAAAGGATTGAGGTTGGGATAATTTATAGAACAATAAAAATGAAAAGAGAGGTAAACCTTGGGGAAGATACTGCAATTTTTCAGCTACAAGCCTGCTTACATTTTTAACATTAATACAGCTGATGTAGGATGTGGCAAGTTGTATCAGTGATCTAAAGGAATTACTGGGTTGATTTCTTCATGTATCAAAACTTTCGTGATTTGTTTAAGCTTGAGGACAGGCAAAACCATTGCTATGATGTATCTGCAGCTGCCATATAATAATAATTCTGAGGGGCATCCAGTGACCTTTTTTTAATCAAAGGCACAGATGATTATTTGCTTCACATAAAGAGCCTGGCTCTAAATGGGACCATAACTCCACGCAGGACCAGCTGGGAGTCACACAAAGCCCAAGCAACTCAGTGCTTTGCACTTGAGCTCATGTTGTCTCGTTATACTTCAGAAACAGCTTCAGCTTCCCGCAGAGCTGACATCCTTTCCCCTTGCGACTAGCAAAAACTGCGGCAAGAACTTGACTTTTCCGATCTCCCTGACAAGCTCTGCATTTCCAGGGAGCTCCCTACTGCATCCAGTGTTCTGGGAATTGGGAGAAAGTGCTTCTTCTGAAAAGACTGAATGGTGGCTGTCAAAGCAGCCTTCCCTCTTCTCCAGTGAAACCCAGCTTGCAAAAACGTTAGCAGAAAATGATAGTCTGATTCACTTCAAAATACCCAGTAAAAGCTGCATAAAGAACGTAGGAGACAGGAAACCCTGTAAGGATGTAACTAAAAACGATGTAATTTTAGAATAGAGGAATCTCTACCCTTTCAGAGACACTGAGAATATACTCTAACTTTTCCACATCTCTCTGCAAAGGGTCAGACATTGAGGTACATCCTAGTTCACGATAAAATGACTACTTATGTAGCCCCAAAATCACAGATTACTTATTCTGCTATACACTCCACAGATTCACATTTAGCGTTCCATCATCTCTATTTTCCAGAATTATTTTCTTCCTGTGATTAGAGAAGAATCTCTACAGTGCAAAACCACACACGTTCCCGTTACCTAGTTACCCTTGCAAATAACACATTGGCATGCATGTAATTTAACCAATAATGCTTATAGGAAAAACTGTAAAATGATCATAACCTGCAGGCAACAGATTTATCAAGTTTCATGTACAGCTTTATACGCCAAACAGCTAATTAAACTTAAAAATCACAAACTCCACAAATCTAATGCACAAATATCTGTATATAAATAGGACAAATAAACAGAAACAACAATGAATGAAAAGAAAAGAAACAAAAAGCCAAGACAACAATACATCCTTTTACACTGTGAGTGAATGGGAGCATTTTATAAATGTAAATGGAATCTATGCTTCAGATAATACACCATTATCAATGTTATTTACTATGAAAAGATCAGTGATATAATGGAAGGGATTTTCCAGTAGGATTCTAGCAAAACCATGGGTTCCAGTAAGATCAAATAGACTACTGGATTTGAATATGGATGATATGTGGATTTTGTATTTTTAAATCTTACCTTCCACAGCTCTTTTGAAGAACACTTTGCAGCTGCCACAAGTAAGAACACCGTAATGACACCCAGAGGCCTCATCAGAGCAAACAAGACAAAGCTTGGGAGGTGGTCCCGTAGTTGCTGAGGTTGTGGATGGAGAAGAGCTTACATCTGATCTCATTCCAGGGCTAAAAGAAAAAAAAAAAGTGCAGCATAAAAATACTTTTATTTGAGATCTATGGGATACTGGCAAACATAATATTCATAACATTTGTAACTGCAAGAAACTGATTGCAAGAAATGGTTCACTAGACTAAAACAGTTAATTAATTTTGTAAACAGTAAGTAAGTAGAGCCGTATGGATTCTGAAGTCAAGTTTCTTGCACAATTATCCTAGCCTTTAAAACTGACTCTTAAAACACACTCTTATTCTGCATTGTTTTCATTACTGCCACATTTCCTACACTCTGCATTGAGTCCTACAAGAGCTTCATTTCCAGTATCACTACAGTTTTTTCTACTGAGATACTACCATGTATGAAGCTGTGCAAACTAAGTCATATATTGATACATATTCACAGTAATAAATGATCATTTCAGCCCAGCATTTTAGGAAAAGAATATATATTCTAAATTTTTAGGATATGGTTCTCCTATGTAAACATACAGGCCACCTACAAATAAAGGGTTAGTTCTTTAACAAAAAAAAATAAAATTGTTAGAACAATAAACAATTTATTGTAATCACCTTCCAGCTGCTTCTAACCATAAGGGATGAACCAACAGTGGTTGTGCCGAAGTGCAGAGGGTAATCTTATTCAGCACCTTTAAACTGTACAGCCCTTACCTGACGGACTACCTGCTGAAGGCTACCTCGGCACCTCCTGTCGCATGGCCCATTTTGTTGAGTTCACTTTCACAAAGTTTAAAACTTTTCAAATGCAATTTATATACTGTATGCTTAACTTAAAAGTCATATTCACAGAAAATTCTGTCCAACTGGGTTCCAGACACTTTCCAGATGAAGCTAGAGAATACCACTTTTTTTAAAAGACTTTGGTGCCTTTACTCCTAAACCCTCCAGAAGATCCACGTTCCCTGGGGTGGGCTTAACCTTTGTAAGTGGGCTAGCTTTTCCTTTCCTAAAGAAAGTCTGATCAGATTTGGTCACACATTTTAAAAAAAAACCCAAACCAAGAAAAACAAAAAAAACCCCAAACCACAGTCCTCAAACATTCACAAGAACCTTAAAATTCCAGCCCAAATTAAAGCACTTCAGCCACCTGAGAGGCTTTACTTTAGAACAGGTCACCTCCATATGGCCCATCCCCATGAAGCAATTGAAAAATGGCCCGTCTGGCGACTCAGAGGGCTTTTGCTGTTGTGTTTGCTCTTACTGAGAGTTCGATAAGAAAAGCAGCCAAGGAGCAAGAGTCCTACCACTCAAATACAGAGAGATAAAAGTCAAACCAGAATAAACGTGTCAATGAAGTTCACACTTCGACAAATATGGAACCAGAGGTCAGAGAAAAGCAAAAATTACTTGTATTTGGGGGAAAAAAACGCAAGACAGTACAGGCACACAAAGGCCCAAGGTACATGTAGCGCCCCGCCCCCCCCGAAAACAGGATCTGATATGAGCTAGGGGAGAAGGTGACCTGTATCTAAAATAGAGCAGAGAGCTGAGCAGAAAAATAAAAAAACCAGACAAGAACATAGCAACAGCTCAAACATGCTGGAATAGCTGAGGGAAGGTGAAGAGAAGATGACTACCAGAACAAGGGTGGTGGGAAGGCTTCAACAGGAAAGGCTGGAAGCGGGAATGAAGTAGAATGAGTCAACCTTGAGGACGAAGGGAAGAAAAAAGCCAACCCAGGAAAGAACGTTTCTTTGCAGAAATTGGAAAAGAACTGAAATCCATCACATTGCTCCTTTGTGTTCAGAGAATATTGGTGAAGTGCTGCAACACTTCTACTCTATGACTCTACCAAGTGGCTGACAGCTATCATTAGCTAGTCTGTCAGCTAAAGTGGCAGTTACCAATAGACTGTAATCCTGTTTATGATCCATGTGATGGCTTCTGTATGTTTTCTAATTAAATGATCGTCCTTTAAAGAGCAGAAAGCTATAATAAAATACTAAGGTTGCACAATGCAGCACTCAATATCCAAGTAATGGCAGAATGTAATTCAACTCAGTTACTTTATGTCATGCCCTTAAGAACATACATCCTTAATTACACATTCATCCTAATTTCTACAAAGCACGTCTGTGTCCCTCGGTGCAGCAGTGCTCTAGGAACAAATACCGTAAAGCTGGAAGCTGGCCTTTGCATGGCCCCATCTCCTCTGATGAGGAAATCAGCTGATGGAAGCCAATGGCTATGGGTCTGAAGGAAAAGAAACCTTACAGTTAAGGAAGCTGAGGATTCGTATCTACTTCTGCCTTTTACCACAAAGCTGAGCATGATGGTGTTTGCTTAATACAAACCAGGCTTTTCAGAAATCCTGCCTTCTCAACACACAGCTTGAGATGCAGCACATGCTTTGAAGAAAAGCACGCTACAACCCCAAGCCAACGTCTGCTTGGAGTTGAGGGATGCCCAGCGCCTCTGGCTGAAGACACCCTTCCCCTGCCACACAATGGGAGCTGCTGCAGATGTTCAACACCGACCATGCAAGCATTGCACATTTTGGGTGCTCTGCCTCTTCCAGCAGATCTCAGCTTTACTCTGTATGCAGAGGCAAGGCCTCCATGCCCTCTGGTAGCCCTTGGAGGTGCAGAGCACACCCCCAGGGCTGCCAGAGCGCCCCACCAGGCACCCCAGCCTGCTGTGCGATGCACGTTGCCGCGGGCACGGGGCTACAGCACCCACAGCTCCTTGGGAGCTCCACTCAGAGTTCGATGGAATCCAGGGACGAGAGGGCATTCTCAGGCTTGAGAAACTGTACTTGGTTCTTTGCTCCCTCACAGCTTTCCTGTCTAATTAAGACAAATAATTTTGACTACAAAGCTTTGCTTCCTTTCAGGCAATACATATATTACTTTCTTCCATTGTTTGTTGCAGCATTCCCCCGTTGCCCCCAGCTTACTGATTCATTTGGAAAAAGGAATTAAAATTTTAGTGTCACATGCAATAAAAAAATTTAAAAAAATACAAAATCAACACCTCACAACCAAACAACCCCCCCTGTTAAAACCAGTAATCTCTGGCCAGTCAAAAGCAACTGTAAGTTGCCTCATTTTCTCCAAAGTTTTAGGTGCAGTAGCTCCTTTTCTTGTACTAAAAATCTCAGTTTAAACATTGAAATACAGGCCGGGAGCCTATGATTTTAAATAAGGAATATATAAATTGAGCATACCATTAAAAAGATTAGAGCCAGAAAAAGATGGAAACATCTTTCTATGCATAGTTTTGAAGACAGCCAATTTAGATACAAAAATTAAATTATTTATACCTTATCACTTTCTGACAAAAGCATTTTTAAGGAAGCATTCATTAACTGTCATAGAAACTATGGCAGTGCCAAACATATTCTACTGAAACTTTTCAATCACCTTTAACTTTTAAACAGGGCTCATTTTCTGTACCAGTGCCATAGAAAGTGAAATATGAGAAAGAAAACAGATGATATGACTTACAAAACTAAAAATAAATTATTACATCGATTGATAAAGCAGCAGTCAGCAATCTAATCTGGGCTTCTAGCGTATCTTTTCAGGCCTGGCTATATCAGATAAGGCCAGTATTTACTAACTGTATGGAGAGCTGCCAGACACTGACAGTCCCCTGGTTGTGTACAACACAATTTTGCCTCCCTGAAACATTGAGAACAGGAGGGATTGTAGCACATAGGGACTCCTGCAAGAGCTACAACAACCTAGCTGGAGGTTTAATAAAAATATTTTACCTATAAAGTTACACATAGTAAGACAAACAACCACTTCCTAAGGAAGAGGTAAGGGAGGGAAATTACACTCTGAGATAATATAATAATAAAAAAGTTACCCTTCAGTTATTTGCAGAAATGTTTTTAAACTCAACAAAAACCTGATCAGCTATGATACTTACCTAAATAAAAGTCAAGAAGCATAGATGAGAGAAGAAAAAAATTCCAAATTTTAAGGGTTCTGAATTTGTAAAACTTTAATTAAATTCTATTTTGGGAGACAAGGTGTTATTTGTTTAAGGGTGCTAAGCTCAATTCTAGTTTGCATATAAATAGTTTCTGAAAGTACACAAATTTTTTCTGTTTCAAAGACACATTTATTGTTCCCAGTCAAGGAAATGTATGGGGGCAAAATGGAAAGACTTAAAAGAAGATGCAGCCACAGTAATGTTCTGTATAGAAGCCAATCTGTTTAACCAAAGCCATTTCTGTGTTAATCATTTACCAGAGACTTTCAAACCAGGCTCAAGGTTCAAACTTGAAAGTCGGGTATGGTGACTATGGTGGTGGGAAGCTTTCCTTTCTTGGGGTCCCCGTCCACTGTGGGTCACGTCACCCTTCTGCCGAGGCTGGCAGCCAGGGCCCAGGGGGACGCTCACCGGGGAGGGGTGGGTGAGGCTATTACAGCTGGGATATCAGATACAGATGGCCATCAAACTCACAGCTCTCCAGACAGCTATAAACATCTGAGCAGAAAGATGTGGCAGAGAAAGTTACTCGCTCCTCTGAAGAAACCTTCCTCCAGTGTAGTTGTTCAGTACTGAAGAAAACATTTGCTTTTTCCTTTCTTCTTTCTTTGTTGTGAAGAGCATAAAACCTCCCCAACACAGAACTCCCATATGCTGAACCTAGTAACACTATAATATTATTTTAAAAATATACTACTTTCCAGTTACTTTACATTATTAAATGAGAAAAACTCCTAGTGTGATAATGAAGAGAGGAACACTGTCAGTAACTACAACTACTAGTCACTTACAGTCTACAACTTGCAACTCTACCAGCACGTGAAAGCTTAGAACAATCAGCCTTGATCACATTTTGTCTGAACAGTGGCCAGCCCTAACACAGTTCTCTTGAAGGGTAAATTCTTTTAAAACACATGAATTTAATTAGCACCAATAGCAAGTAACACACGTGCAGTGAGAACTCTGTTAGCAGTTTAAAAGCTAAATGCATTTAAGGAAAACAGCTGCAAGCTGCACAACAGGAGAGACAGCATCTTCAGGAAACCTGTGGGGCTGCCAGACAAAGCAGCAGCTGTCAGATTAGTAATTTTCACCTTTAAAAAAAAAAGGGGGGGGGGGGGGGGAGGGGGATCTACCCTGAAGAAAAGTTCAGGGTAAACACATAATACAAGTTGGTTTTTTTCATATGTACAGATAGCTATGGTATTCCCTGGTGCTACTGCAAATTACAGAAACAGAACACTTGCAACTGGCTCCTGAAAACCTGCAAGAAAATGCTATTCATGTCCAACTGCCAACTCCAAGGAAAGAACTGGATGCAGTACATCTAGGGTGGGAAGGAACAGCTCAGAATTTCACCTCATTTATTATGACTAGTCTTTTAATAAGACTATTCATTTTGCTCCGACTTCAAATCTAATGCTTCAAACATATGAGTTGCATTCACTCATGATATGCCCAGACCACAAAATACTGCACACTGTTAAGTCCTGGTCCTCCAGTATGTCTCATTAGTATTGAACTAACATAGTCTTAAAAGTGAGTTAGTTGTGATACTACTTAGATAATAGTAAAGAAACGATTTTTAATGTCACTGCCATCTGGGCCTCATTCTGATCTTCTAGCAATGAGAACAATGTAAACACTCAGCTGCGTACACTAACTGATTGCATTTTTACAGTTGCTTACTTCTTTATTAACTGGAGAAACTGCTAGGTATGTTTATACCCTCTTAAACACGAAAATAGTTTTCAGTTCAGGCAGGAAAAAAAATTAAAACAAGCCTATTGACACTATACTTGTCATTACAATATTAAAATAAAATTTAAAAAAAGCCAATTGAAAATAACTTCAAATATGCATTTTGCTGAGAACCTAAACCACTGGTTATGATGGTCTCTTCTGTCTCTGTAAGGCACTTGCTTATGCTTGAAGAGACTGAAGGCTGCTCAGAACTGAGGTTTTCCTGCCGGGCTGCCTGCAGCCCCGGGCAGGCGCACACGCGCAGCCCCTGGTCTGGCCGGCTGCCACCCAGGCTGCGCACCGCTCGGCTGCTGTCAGCGGCACTCAGCACACGCCGGTCTTGCCAAAGTCAAAGGTGTCTCGGGGGGCGCACTCAAACATTCCTGCTGACTGCACAAAACACCCACAAACCGAACAAAGCAGCCCTCCAAATAACTCCTATACAGAACCTACCTATTCTGAAGTTTCCTTTCCTGTTTTGTATTTAAAACAGAGAACTGAATTGCTTTAGGAAACGTGCTGTTCTTGATTACAAGCATGTCCCCAGTGAAGAAATAATAAATTAAAAAATCTACTACGGATTACATTATTTAGCCAAAGCCAGCAAGTCAAAGCACCCAGTATTACTGTACTCAGAGGGGCTATAAGCCCCCTCGAGAGCCAAGATGATTAACACCATTTCCTTTACCACACACTCAGATAAATACTCTACCATGACTTGATAAACCAGGAAACCAGGTTTTGAACTAATGGTCTAGTTTTCTGCACATGCCTATAACACAATCAAGATAACACCAACACGAGGAAAGTGTCACCTAGAAAGGCCACGGCCTAATTTGCTTCATTGCTGGATCCAGAGTGCGTGGCAGAGTAACACATTTTAGTATCAGATTAGCAGGTACCATCGTGCCTTCTCCTGGCACTGTCTCCACATCAGGATACATACTATCGCTAATTTACAATGGAGTACTAGCATTCTAATTCACTGAAAAAATTAAGGGAAAATTAAAATTTGAAATTCCTAAAGCAGCAAAGTCTCATAATTAGTCTCTCTGTCTGGAGAACACCACACATTTTACCATCCCTTCAATACAACTAAAGCAGACTGTAGGATTCATTGTTTTGTGGTCACCTCAAACACCATAAGTGTTTTTGCTTGTGTTTCCAACAGCTTAGGTACATTATAATAAGGACATTGATCAAAGTATCTGGACTGAGTGCAGAACAAATAAGTTACTTCAGTTCACACCAATAAAAGGATTTACATACATCCGTTATAAAGTATTTTCTGTATAAAAATACATTTAGTATTGGCAAACAAAATAAATTGGGATGAACAACTTTCTGAAGTATTGCTGTACTGAGCCAGTCAAACCATGTGCTGGTGAGGTTCTGATCCCTGTACAGTCCCAAGGTCTTAAGAAGAACCTGAATTGGAAACCTAAGCCCTATTCTCCATAAGTATATGAAGAAATAATATTCAATAATAACCCCAGTATACACAAGGTTTCAATGTACAGGAAACACTGGCCCTTCCCTGGCTGCTCCAGGTGCAGCCCTCCAGCCCCGAGCTCCACTGGGAAGCGGGCAGCATGGCAGGTGGCTGGCAGGGAAGGGGCACACACCACCCCCCCCCCCTCCCGCCGACACAGGAGCGTTGTACACCCCCCATGCGCTCGCTGGCAGTCTGCCCCTCTGGAGCAGTATGTACTTGTTTAGCAGAGCTTCAATGGCAAACACATGCTGTTGAGAACAGGCTTCCTGGGGAGCTCGCGCTTCACTCCCGTTAAGCAGAGGCAGGAGGGACTATCATTTGAAGCACTGTTGTTTCATTTCTCATAAATTATACTCTATTAAGTAAAAATAAACTCTGAGAGCTCAGGCAAATACCAGTAGCATGTTAACAGAATAGTAATTTGCAATAGTGCAAGGGAAGTAAAAGCCACCATCTTAAATAGCACAGGTTCCCTATGGGCATCGGGCCCTTTCACCTCTCTCTCAAAGCCTGCACCATGTTTATCCCCAAACCTGGGGACGAGTGTCCTACTACAGGTGCCTCAGCACTTGCTTTAATAACATGCCAGTGCCTGGCAGGCTCAGAGAAGCCTCCAGCAGCTCCAGAGCCACAGCCCCCAAAGACACCCCTTCTCCCCGCTCTGAAATGGCGTCTGCTACCATTTTAGAGCTCACACAGGAGTGAGAAAGAAGCACTAATGCAAGTGAGCGATGCAACTTTTTTTTCCCCTTTTGGATACTCTCCAGAACGTAAAGGTTTCAAGGGCACAGGCAAGGCTTTCTTGGAATGGATAAATGGTAATTGATGTTGCAGCTGCAACCTTAGCTAGGGCTCTTGGGACTTCAAATGTACTACAGCCCTAAAGTATTTATGACCAGAATATGATAATTAAATTATATGTTCTAAACCTTTACATTTATTACAGTGCTCCAGTAAAGCAGCCAAAAAGTCATACCTTCAAGGGTAGGACTTAATTTCTGTATGAATCAGTTTATGTATATTTTCCAAAGAGAGGGGTGGGTGGGGGGTGTGGGTTGGAGTTTTTTGGATTTTTTTTTTTTTTAATTTTACTGTGCATCCTTGCTTCCTTAAATAGAGATAGCAAAAAAAACCCCAACCACCAACAAAACCACCAACAAAAGCCAAAAAGACAGAAGCCAGTACTTTTATACCTCAATAGAAAAAAAAAATCATCCTGGGCCATCCTAATTCTTTATGCTTTGCTGGATAAGAAAATATGCATTTCATCTACATATATTTACAGACAGGTTGTGGATTATCTGAAAACTTGACTTTCAAGAACTCAAGTCTTGCAGATACATCCCACTTTACATGCATACGTACGCACTCTGCATTTACAAACCAAGTAGCAAGAAGGTGTTTCTGCAAGGACAGACACTAATTAGAAAGGCTGCAAGACTAAGATGAACTCAAAGCTCAAAAATCTAATGAGAGTTAGATTGATAATTTTATTTTATTTTTTTCATTTTAAGCACAACACATGAAACGTTCCTAGGCCATTCAACCTCTGAATGCAGCAAGCACTGCTTCCAATCCCAGCAGCCACAGAGGTATGTTTTACCTGTGTGACACCTTCTTGGAAGCAGTTTCTTAGTTTCCTGAACCTTTCAAAATAATCAAGAGCCAATGCACCCATCAAAAATCTATTATCTTACCATAGGTCCTTTAACATATTAATTTCATTTGCTAGCACACTGAATTCAACAAGACAGCAGAATTTCTGCACAGAGATATTCTGTTGTTACTAGAACAGACCCATGAGCTTACATCAGTCTCAGAATTTCAGCTTACCCTATACAGTCAGCATATATCAGAAAAGTATTTCACTCCTTAGCACAGCACCCTTAACGCTGTACCAGAGGAACTGAACTTATAGTATTAAACACGATTTGTTCCATTAATGACCTCAGTGTGAGCTATGTACATTACTCTGGTTGTCTTAATGTGAATGCTTGTGTCAATCACAGGACAGCAGCTGCAGGCTGCCAACATGATGTTGGTAGGAAAGAAGGCAAGAGACATCTGGAAAGCTCACTCTAACGTACATGGAAAAATATTAATGGTACTGTAGAAATGCAGTAAAAGATTAAACTAAACTGCAATGGTCACAGAACAGGTGTTTTAAAAGCTGCAGGATAATCCTTGCATAGTCAAATTGAGTCATAAAACTATAAATAAATTTAGACTGGTAATTAGAAAGTTAATTTCTGCTATTCTGAATAAAAATAAAAGATCAAGACTCTTCTGCTGCCACTGTAACCCTCTAACAGTCATCTGGACATTGATTTTTATGAATGCGTACATACAGACTTGAATTCAACACAGTTTCTGCTTTTATCAGCACTGCATCATTATATTCTGCTTTGCCGAAAAAAGTAACGGTTAAAAGAAATATAAATCAATAAACACAGATAAGAAAGCAGAAATAAAACCTTAGCTCTGAGGAGGAAGAGGAGGAAGAAGAAGAGAGAAAGATGGAAACAGGGCAAGAGAAGCAGAATGGAATGTTTCTTCCTTAATTCTTTCCACAGACCTTCAAGGAAACTCCGTTTAAAAGTGGAACTGATACTAAAAGTCAAGATGGTAAATTCTTCAGTGCACAAACTCCATTTCTTTGTCGGTCAGTATGATGCCTTGCACTATGTATTTCACCCCTGGCATAGGCTTTCCACACTTTTTGTCAATGAAAATAATACTTTCACATGCAGAGTATTTTATTATGGAATATTAACCAAGTGTTGCATTCTGGGCTCTGCTTCAGTGGAAATATATAGAGAAGAGGGATGGGGATGTGTGCCAATTTTAGGTTTTGGCCTCAGACCATTAGATGCGGAGCCAGGATGACTTGGTTGACTGTTAAGTCATAGGTTGGTTCAATTGACATTATTTTACATTTGACTAGTTATTGTTCTTCAAACTTTGAACAGGAGTCCAGAAGCTAAAAGAACTCCAGTGAACCAAAAAGGGGCCAAAGCAGAGTTTAAATGAGATTCTTAAGCAAGAAAAACACTCTCCTTCAATGACATCTACTTCAGCAGAGACAGCTAAAAAACCAAAACCTACCTCATAGTTTAAAAAGTCTGTTACATTATCAAATACCTGTAAAACACAATATTAACTTCAAAATTGAAGTTGAAATTGAAGTTCTGAGATATCCTCCTCCTCTCCCCATTCCTGTAAAGGTGGGAAGGAGAAGCAAACCTTTTCCCCTCCAAAATAAATAAAACAATGAATGAGTACTGTATTTTTAACGTATGTAACAGTAATATATTCCTGAAATGTCAGATTGTCAATGTGCATGCCGTTAACTCACCAACCAATACTCAATCTAAAACTGAAAATGAAAAAAATCAAAACCCAAAAGTTACTGTTTTCAATACTGAAGGTAGACTTCTATTCTGGGTAAGAGAAGTCCATAAATACTATTGTTTTACAAGCATGAAAACCAAACAAAAACATAAAAGCATCCTATCTTGGGTACTTTCCTGGAAAACAAAAATACTTCTGATGATTCTGAGATCTTAGTCACTGAGGAGGATGACTGCAAGATGTTCTTCTCAGTGTTAAAGGCCAGAACTGAGGTTTGGCACCAACTTAGTATAAAGAATTGTGTAAGGTGCTACCTCTGATGCATGTGGATTATGTTCCCCCCTTAGTCATGAGCAATAACTTCACTTGAAAGGGTAAATACTCTTTTTTACCACTTTTGAGAGAGAACAGTAATTATTGCAGGAAATAAAAGAAGCAAATTCAAAATGCTGGGTGACTTAAAAATCAGAAAGGTGCTGAAGGATGAAACACCATGATGGCATGCTACTAAGTTCCACGAGTGAAAGGCAAAGACTTCCCACTCTGAACACTACCCAAAGGTTTTCTTTCATGCTTTACATTTAATTTTTGATACATTTATCCTTCATATCCAGACCTTTGTGTGTACACAACAGCTTAAAACCTAGCAAACCTGTCTAAAAGGTATCACAAAAAGTCTTACAAACCCTTTTAATGTGCCCTTAAAAACACAATTTCATGTCAGCTGGCATCTGACACATTCAATGCAAAGAACATACACGAAACCACTCTTCCCCACACATGAATAGGAAAAGAAGCATGCAATATGCTTGTTTATTGACACAAAATCAGTCATCTAGACTTGAGCAGTATTTTCAGGACAAGCAACAAGTAGTACCATAGACCTGTAAGATGTGTATAGATATTGTATGTAATCTTCATGGCACTTTTAAGTCAACTTTAGTGAATTACCTAGTAGAGTGCAATCATTACTTTTTTTCAACACTGTAAAGCTGTTACAGCTAAAATTTCTGCTATAGCATGCATATGCAGTAGGTTATTATCTGCTTTTATTTCCACTTGGCATCCATGTCACACACAAGACTATCATGATGTTTCATCACATCCCTCCTCTTGTATACTGCCAGACTTTACAAGCATTTCTTGGTTTTTTTTCCTTCCATGATACTTTTAGGTCTTGCCTTCTTTCTCTCTCCTGGATTTCTCATATTATTTTATCCACTTTCCTCTGTCCTCTTCCTCTACCCCTCCCCATCAGATGAAGGAAGCTCTATTCCTTCCTTGCTGAACCTCACAGTTTCCTAACCACATTGTTCATCTCTGCCTCTTTGTATATTTTCTCTTCCTGAGCAGCACTGGGAACCCCTCCCAGATTAAACTCCATCTGTAAACTTCATTAACAGGCTGTTTACCTCTCTCACACGATTATCACGAAGGTGACTAGTCCTAGGTGATAATCCTAGAGTCTGCACACAACCTAACCCCACACCATCTCTTTTCTCTGAGAGCATCTTGGGTAGCTTAAGGACTGCTCTGCACATTGTGCAGTTATTCCAAGTTTGAAACAGTGGGAACTCCCAACATTTTTTCAGAGAAGTATTAAAAACTTTCCTGGTAGGAAACTATGTTTTCTTTTCCTGAATTTCAGTGTTCATTACAACTAGATGCACTCTTTTAAAGGTCCTGATAGTCATTACAAATCTTTTACAACCCATCAGTATCTATCATTATCTTTCAGTATCTTTCACTAGCAATTTGGTCACTCAGATTTGCTAGCAGAATAGGTCATGATATCTCAAATACAAAAACATTAATGACTGTCATCATTAAAATATTTCCTTAATGTAGCATATACACTGCATCCAAGTTTTTAAGTCACTCCTGTTTAGTTTACAAAGCCTGTTCTAGTGACAGAGCTGCTGTAGCATTCCTTATGGAAAAATGGAAAGCTATTCACTACTGAACCATGTTATAAGACAGAATTCACTGTACGATGATTGCAGAAGATGCTAGAGATCATTCTACTCATGACCTGAAGAAAACAGGTCTTTAATTCAACTTGTAAAGATCATATATTAGCCACTAGGTCCTTAGTTCCTTACCGAAGCATAATTATAAATGTTAGTCATAAAACACGTATTTTCATCGCTTCTCGTATTTTTCATGAAAGCGGACAATATAAAAGTACTGCTTTCTGAGCTGCAGCTAGGAAGGGGTTCAAAGCACAGAAGGTGCTATAAGAACCTGGGAAGAGCACACAGAAGACTAAAATCTGGCAAAGCCAAAGACACAGGATAGGGAGGAAAAAAAAGGTTTATCAGTAAATTCCTTTAAACATTTATGTGCCTGTCAGATGAACAGTCAATCAATCCATCCTACCTTTTAAAGATATTTACATAAAGCAAAGGTGGGGGAGGGGGGGAGATTAATTTCCATCAGACATTATCAAGAAGACCACACTGCAGTACAACTTTCATTTACCTGACTCCTAGCTTAATATTCAACTTTTTAAGTAGCAAGTACTACAGAAACAAAACAAACCAGCACTCAAACTCCCATGGTGCAGACCCCACAGAAGTGCAGAGACTCACACATGCAGGAACAAGCTTCTTACTCCAAATGACTTACTGCTATAGCTTTAGACAGCTGAGCACACCTCCTAAGACAAAGCCAATGGAGACACAAACATCTCCTGCTCCGATGGACACTCCGGCAGTAGGCAGTGCTCTCCAAGTACACACTGATGCCCTGTGCCTAGGTATGCTAAAGAGATGCATCAAGACCCTTGTGCAATGATCAAGAGAGTACCTGTACCTCTTGCTGCTCCTCAGCTTCAGTTGTCTGAGTCTGGCTTTGGTTTGCAAGTCCATAACATAAACATACAGACTTTAACAGAAAAGGAATGCTGATTCAGAAAGTCTTAATTTTTCAAATAAAAAGCAAATTATAGTGCTTTTCTTTTATATAAAGACAACATTCTGGGTTTAAATAAGCATTCCTTGTATTGCAGTAACAGTAACTTGTACTGTTACCACATCTTCAAGCAAGATGATCAAATGGTTCAGCAAACTTCAATGCTGCATGAGATTCTTTCTCATATGAAAGCTTTTTTACCCTTATAAAGCTTTCCTCAGATTCATGGAGCTTCAGATAAATTAATTCTACAATAAAACATATTTATGAAACAGGAAAGTGGTTAACCTTTGCTTATTTTTAACAGAGGTGGAGACCAAAGCAGCACATAAGCTTCTAGACATGTCAACAAAAACAGGGTTCCAAAACTAAAGGGCAGCCAGGATCAGCCTGGTTCCTCCCTCCAGAGCACCGCGCACTCTCAATCCAGATTCTGGGTAGCCCCTGATAACAGGTAATTACCACAGGACTATTCTTAAAGTGAAGTAAGTAACTGTATGATCAAAGACTTGCATTATTTCCAGTTTATACTAAAAATTATTGGACTATATTGTCTTTGAAGTAACGACCAAGCCCAACATTTCTGTTATGTCACTTACATGTTTCATCGGAGAAACATTAAACAAAGGTCAAATTGACAAACAAGAAAGTTTGGTAACAGGAACAAACTGAACATTGATTGCACACTTAACTCTTTGTTTCAATAAGCTCACCCTAAAGCCTGTGGCTAAACCAATGTTTAAAAAAGGATTAACTTTGCATCAGTTAATGATTGCACATGCAGTACCATGTCATTATACAACAACGTGTAAATTGTGAATCTCTGCTATGCTAGCTAGCCCCTCCAGGAGAAAAGGAGCCTTTGTTTTTAATGGAGTCATCTCTCAGAACACACAGTGTTTTCAGTTTTCACCTTGCCTAGGGAAGTTTCCTCAATCTAATATACTCATGACATCATAATAATGAGATCTAGCTGAGAGAGACAAATGAGATTTCAGAAGTTAAAGTAATATCAGAATCACACAGAATGGATACAGTCTTAATGCTTCACATCAACATATAAAGCACCGACACAGAAAATGAAAAATAAAACCAAGACCTAACACATCCCAAGAATAAAAATTTAAAAAAAAAAATAAATTAAAATTAGGGTCAGACATATGGTCCAAATTAATTTCACCTAACTTCAGGAATCAAAGGAGGTACTAATTTTGAAAACATCGCTACAATGAACACTTACCTAGTCAATACAGAGGCACACTTAACAGAAAAGAATAATTCAAGTGTCTCTCCCCTTGACCACCTAATGTAGAAAACTGAACTCTGGATAATTATGCTCTTAGAGACTTCAGCACACCAAAATTTAGATGAGATTAACCAAGGCCTGAATATAAATTATACTCAAATTTATATGAAGAAATTGCTTTCTTAAGCTTCGTATTTTCTTATTTCTGATGCTGAATGCATAATTATTATATATAATTTTTCCTACCCATTATATAGATTTTCCTGTTAACCCCTGTTCTGTTGTTCAAGACATAAGAATTTATTCTCCAAGGTGTTGAGCTACTGTCACTTCCTAGTGGCTTCTAAAGCTATAGATGCCGAGGACTCCCTAGTTCCAGAAGATAAGAAAAGCAAGCACCATGAGAAATGTAATAACTGTCTCTAACTGATAACACTGAAACAACAAAACCACCAACTCCCATTACTTATGCTACTTCTCTATATTTTGGAAGCTGTGGTGTTTCAAAAAGTTTGGATCAGTCACAACTTCAACCATTAAACCACTGCAACAATCATTAAAGAAATAACAAATAGAGCCAAAGGTCCGCAGTTTTTCATCTTGGTTGTAAATGGCTTGAGTGAGGCCAAGAACTGGAGATAAGCAGGCCAGCCTTTTCAAGGAGGGAATGATAAGCGTTTCCCTGTGTTGCTTATTCTTGCAATTTTCATCACAACTCTTGCACCATCTGGCACTTTTCCTTTAGTTCTGCTTAAGGGCTTACAATTATGAGAATCTCTTTTCTCAGAAAAATCTATACTGAGCTGAAAATGTAGGCACTGAAGGGTTAAAAACAGCAAAGCAGCATGTCCACTTGAGTATTTTTCAGCATCTCATGATTAACTTGAGCCTCAAACCATGGCACTGGTAGTGTTTTTAGGCTTTAAAAGAAAAACCTGAAATATTTTAAGGATTTCAATAAAGGAGGAAACACATTCCATGGCTCACTGCTAACACCATACAAGAAATTCCAGCTCCAGACTGACAGAGCATGCTGGTAATGGACCACAAGCAGTTAAAAACCAGACTTGAGGCATGTACGTGTGGCTGTGTACGTGTGCACACACCCTAGATATACGTGCAGGTATTTTCCAAACTCTGTGTTATGGGAATATAATGCATGCAGATGCTTGAAGCCCTACAGAGACTCCACGCTGCAGAGCCTGGCAGAGGGCTAATTATGGCCTTAACTGCATCCAGTAATGTGTGTGTGTTCATCTTTAGCTTTCTTCCCCTAACACCTCTAAGGAACTGGAATAAACTGATCTTTACTACTCTCCCAGTGCAGCACCAGCAGCTTCCCTACCCTAGCCGACAGTCACCTGAGAGCACTTTGAAGTCAGAAAGAATGGAATTCATTCCTTTCAGACTGGCTTTTTCTGTTCAGTGTTCTTTAATAAAGTCACCAAGCAAAAAGCATAGTTTTATAAATATTACAGGGACCGTCATTTACAGAAACCAAGGCCTTGAAAAGACCAGAGAAACCACTTGGTAAAATCTTAACTTGATCATGGAGACGGGAAATAGATTGGATACGCCTTAAACTGTTAAAATGGAAAATTAATAATAAAGAAATCCATTCAAGATACTTGGAAACAGTTTCTACTAAGTATTATTGCTTTCAAAAGCAGCCCTTAAATTCAGTCCTGAATTACAGTATGAAAAGAAAGTTTTCTCACACAAGTTTAAAGGTGACCTTCCTCATACCTGTCTTGCATAAAATAAGCATTTTACTTCGCTTTTAATTGAGGTAACTGGAAAAGGCAGCTCCTATAGGGAGTTCTTCACTTTTCTGAAAATCTCCACTATTTTGATTTTTCAAGATACAGAATGTTGGGTCTCTTCCTTATACTTTCTACAAACTTGCACGAGACTCAGAAAACACATTCCATTTGTTAGTATCCAGAAATTCACTTCCTCACCATTGTCACCGCAAACAAGCACAACCGCCTGTGTTTGTAGTCAGCTCTGGTACTCCAAGGCAAAACCTACCCAGGAGTTGCCAGAAGTGCAAGTGCTATTACCAAGCAGCATTACTTGGATGAAGATAGTCTTTTTTTTTTTTTTTTTTTTTTTTTCCTAACAGACACACATCTACGCAGATCACAGAAAACAGATAAAATTAAGAAGGAAATAGGGTTCTATAGAATAAGTAAGTAAATTAACCACAATAATACTTGCATTGCTGTTTCAATTTATGGCCAAGGCATCCTCTGATTTCCTTTTGACCTCAAACTAAAGGCCAAGAAGAGTGATTATATCTTAAGACTGCTGTTTAAGGAACAGTTACTGTAAAATCCCCTGTAAAAGCAGATTCACTTTAACATCCAAACAGACATGACTCCTTGGTATACATAACGTTGGCTGAGAGGATGCCATCAAAGTGACCTGCCCATACATTTATCTCACACTGAAGAATCCATGAGCCAGAATGAATAATACACACATTGTGTTGGTGCCTTTGAAAATATTCTCTGTGCAAAGGAGGAAGTCACAACCATAAGACTCAATCCACATGCTGAAGCTCTCCTAGCATAAAATATTTTGTTTTCGAATATGTGAACATATTTTGAGGGGTGGGGGGAGAAGAAGAGGACATGGAAAAGGAAGCAAGTTTCCTGGCATACCTTTAGCATAATTACACAGGCAAAAAGATCAATTACAGGCATTCATTCAGCCCAATCATTCTCCAGCTCACAGCACAGAGACATTTAACTTAACATTCCAGAAATTAGATCACGCAAATATTGGAAGAAATCTGGCCACACAAGTGCAAAACACCAGGTTATTCTGGCCTGATGTGACCTGGTACCTAGAGTGCTTCATTTAATGTTTTGAGCCATCTTCCCCTACCTCATAGTTCAAAAAATATTATTGTGAAAGGTGATTTTGAAAGTAGAGTAAGCTCTCGGTTTCAGGTACATGGAAAGCAAGCAGTCAGGCATCAACCCCAAGTTGCTGTGCACAAACAATGAATGTCTCAATTAGAGAAAGTTAGTGTAAAACTGCTCCCCAATTAATAAAAAAAAAAAAAAAAAAAAGGAAAAAAAAGGAAAAAAGTAAGATTAATTTCAAGACCGGCCACTTCTCAGTGCAGCATCTGCAAGACCATTTCTTGAAGGCTTCTAAGCAAAGCTCAAAAGCTTCATTCCAAAATGTGTAAGACCCAATATCTGAGTAGCTCTACTATTTTCCCTGATTTTAATATTTAGGCCAGGAAAGCTATTTAACTAAAGGAAAAATAGTTTTATTTTTTGTATTTGAAAGGAAAGGAAATGACCAAGTAAAAAGGCATTCTTCTGAGCCTGAATGCAAGTCACAAGTTGCAGGATAGCTGGAAGCCAGCTGGCATGCAGCCCATTTACAGTAAGTTGTTTACTTGTTGTCTAACCACTAATAACTATTGAGAGTGGATCCCTGAATCAAAAAAAACCCACCTGTGTTTTCTGTTCAGAGAGGAAGGAAGAACAAAGCAGACTATAAAAATATTCACCGCTGATGCTGTGACTTCCAAATCAGTACAGCTTTTTTTTTTTATATATAAAAAGGATTAGAAAAATGTAACGTAAAATTAAAGCCCCTATGTATCAGACAAGGCAAAAACATTATTTAGATATGAGCAGGAACTGTATTATCAAAGAGAAACAACACTGGTATGTACATGTCCTCCATTTAAAACCCTAGCTTTCAGGGCTCTGTGCTCCTCGAGCAAGTACAAAGCGTGTGACAGAACTGAGGAAGACACACATCACAGACGTTTAATTCCTTCTAAGAGTTCTCAGTTATTTAAGACTAAGTTTAACCTTGTGATTCAAGAGAAAAAAACCCTGCTGATGTGTGCTTGTAAATATTCCAAACGCTGAAAGGCAAGTAAACCTGCTCATAGATACAAGGCTTTCACAGGAGTTTTACCGAGCGTGAAGTTTCAGCATCGCCCAGGCACCGGCTTTGCTGGGCAGTGCGTGCCGTGCTGCCGATGAGAGCTGAGGCCCTCGGATGGCTGCAGGAACTGTGGGAAGCTCCGCTGACCCACCCAAACAGGGACGGGGGCACTCCAGGGGTCTTCCAAGCAGCTCCTTCCCCCTTCAGCTAGTGTAAGGCAGACAGGTTTGGGGCCTGAGCCACTACTCTGGGGTAGCGGCTGCTGCTCAAACATGCCCCAAGGCCTCTCTTGGGAAGACCAGCCATGAATGTGTCCTGGGGACAGGCTGCCTGCCAGCCAGACCATGGCGACTGGCACCAGACTGCTATAAGCCAGCAACCCCACCCTGGCATTCCAGCCAAACACAAAGCTACTGTGTAAAAACATATCAGGTTCAAAAAAATATTACTCATGTATAAATATTCTGTTAATAAGCCTAAAAGTCATCACAGATGTAAAAAGATAGTGACAAGATATTTGATCCTGATTCTGTTACTCGCAGAGCAGCAGGTGCTGCTGTATTGAATTTGCATCTGTACTTGATGTCATTCAGCATGCCCTAATCCCACTCCCGCAACTACCGCCAGAGGCCATGTCTTGGTGCAGAGGTGGTAAGCAGCTGACAGGTGATACCCACTTAGATCTCCTCTTGCTTTAGATGGACAGTTACAAATATTTTAGTTTGCTGAAGAAAAAATGAAGAAAAACCAAAAGATTATTCTAAACCACATTTGTAACGAGACACACTAACCTTGTCCCACATGCTGGGACTCACCAATGGACTTCAAACCCATGACTCAAAATGTTTGCCTTACATTTGCATGTCTACACTGAGACAAAACCGGCATATTACTTCTCTAAATAATATTAAGTATCAAATATCACCCCTCTACATGTAACTTCTATTTAAATACAAGTTTCATTCTGAAAATTTCAAAATATACTTGCATATAGTTTCAGTAATTGCTGGCTGGTGATATAACAGAAACAAGCATTACTAGGATGGGAACAAAGTAGTTTTCATTGGCCAGGTGCCCACCAAGCCGCTTTATCACTCCCCTCCTCAGCAAGACGGGGAGGAAAGAAAGTAAGATGGAAAAAAACCTTGCAGATAAGATAAAGGCAGTTTAATAAAGCAAAAGGCCACACATGGAGGCAAAAGAAAATTAAAGATTTATTTTCTGCTTCCCATCAACAGGTGATGTCCAGCCACTTCCTGGGAAGTAGGGTTTCAGTATGCATAGCGGTTGCTCTGGAAGACAAATGTCACAATAACAAATGTGTCCCCCCAACCTGTCATTTCTCTTGGCTTTTATTGTTAAGCAGATGTCATACGGTACAGAATATCCCTTTGGCCAGCTTGGGTCAGCTGTCCTGGCTACATTCCCTCCCAAGATCTTGCCCACCCCAGGCTGCTGGTGAGGGGGGATGCTGGAAAGAAAGCCTTGATGCTGGGAGCACTGCTCAGCAGCAGCTGGAACACTGGTGTGTTATCCACACCTTTCTAGGTACCAGTGCAAAAGCACAGCACTGTGAGGCTGCTGTGGGGAAAATTAACTCCATCTCAGCCAGACCCAATACACCTTTTTGCCCTCCTCTTCCTCCTCCAGTTCATTATATTTTGTCTTTATTTTAAAATACTGGCTGATACATACCTGGCTCATACCTCCTAACAATGTTTTGTTCCATGTTATCCGTGCTTCTTCCAACAGGCAAATTCAGAGTAAGAAAAATACATGTCCCGTACCAAACACACACTGCTTAGTTTTCAAAGTGAAAGAAAGGATTTATTAGAAATACTTTTATCTAGCTTTCACAAGTACATGAGAGGAGATACAATTAATCTCAATTTTCATTTGTCTTTCTCAGCAGTACCATAAGGATGAAAAATACAGAACTTTAGTTAGCTTTTAAATGTGGCTGAACTAATCAACAGTAGAGGTCTGACATACCGCCATCTGTTATGGATCAGCAATATCCTTTTGCATGTATACATACAAATTTTTACATTTTTCTGCACCTTTGTTTATTCATATAAACTATTTTTTGTGTCAACAGCTTCCAGAAGGATTAAAACCCCCCAAACCACTGAACTAAATAAAGCATCCCTCCATCTGCAAAAGGTACATAGTGTATACATTGAGAGTGATCTTGTCTCATTGTGCCACCAATAATAGAAAAAGGAAGTACAGGCTTGACTAACTCAAGGCATCCAGAATAAAAGGTGAATGTGTCAATGTTAATGAGCGTTGCAGAATTATAATCAAATATTTGATTCAGATTTTTGAGACGCAGGATGGTAACAATTACAGAACTCCCCACCAAATGTCAACAGTTTGGCAAGTGTAATGCTACAGAAGTGTTAGTAGAAGCTAATGATAACACAGACACCTGCAGAAAGAGGAAAGTAATAAAGTTCTCCAGTTTACAACATCTCACTGAGAAATGTAAACAGAAAATAATGGAGACAAACTAACATGAACACCTGCTGCTGGAGAATTCAAAAGTTATTCAGATGCACAGACTAAGAGACAGTGCTGTGATAAGAAGGATCTCAAGTAGTCCAGGGCACTATGAAAGGTAGAACAGCTCCTCCTCAAGAAACTGCTGTACAAAGTGCAGTTACACAGTTTGTTTTCAAGATTCAATCAACAAGGACATGACTGTTCAAAGACTAACTTAAACAAAAAAAAATACTCCTTTTTAAGTTATTGGAAAATATTACTTGACTGGGATCCAGAACTAAGAGCAAGACAGCAAAGCAACGCACGCAGGTGCGACGCAATATTCAGCGAGGGCGGTGCCACTAGTTGCTCCCAGCCTGGTCTCATTTATGGGCATGAAAAAAGTTCTTCAAAATACAAGCTGGAGAAGGTAATTATTCTCATTTTAACAGCAGTGTCTAGTCATCAGCTTGTCTGTGTTACTCTTAACTTTTCACATGTTGTGTAAGGGTAAGTCCAAGCAATTAATACTTTGCAGTATCTGCACGAAGACTCTTTCTGCTTAGAAAGAATCAGAAAAAACCCTCAGGGAAGAAATACACAAAGGATTCCTAACAGCATTCCCTACTTATGCATCAAGCACAACTTTACTCACTAAAATTAACGGGAAAACTGTTACAGATTAATAATCATGGAAAAGAACAGAAGTAACACAAGGTACTGCAGACAAGAACTTATGAAAAGGGATTCAGCTGGTCCTTTCCGATCAGTGTTAGGAAAGGACGACTGTTGGGATCCCATGGCAAGAGGGTGCATGCGACCTGCCCCACAGCACTGACTCTGCACTTTCAGACCCAAACCAAACCGTTTTCCAAACACACACAACCGAACAACTGAAATGAGTACAAGCTCTTTCCCAATAGCCAATTTACTCACCTTGTAAAAATCCCCAGATTTAATGCGTCTTTAAAACTAGACGCTTAGAAGTACCGGCAAGCGTTGCTAACCAAGGAACAACAAATACAATCATGTTCCCAAGAAAAGAATGGTTATAAATTTAAGAGCACTGAGTTCCATCCTTTGCTGTTAGAAAATGAATATAAATAAATTATTGGAATAGCTAAAACATTTTCAATTTCTATTTTTTCTTGAACGACAATATATGCTGTATTTGTAGAAAATACTTCTACATATTACATTTAGATTTGTAAAAATCTGTACTAATGCTATTAAATTTATAATTATTCCATTACTATAAACAAATTGCAGTTAAGTTGGAGAGAAAGCAGCCATGTAAGTGAAAAGATTTTCCAGTTTTGCAAAACTGGGGGGGGGCTGACTGCTTTTGACATGTGTCTGTGACAGCAGCACAGGAGTCAAAACAATGTTCATCACTGCTACAGCAATCTGAAGTGTGTGTGTGTGACCCAACAGGGACAGCTAGGGAAAATAACTGATGATAATATAAAGATAGGTTACTCTGTCATACATAATAGTAGATTTTAATTGCTTAGAGGTCTTTGGAGCTACGACTACTGTATGAAACAAGCGAAAGATAGCTTTCCGGCATGTAGGAATTTCCCTAAGCAGCAGTTTGAACTGCCCGCTTCCTACAATTACTTTGATTTATCTGCAATTTTAAAGACAAAACGAAGCATCCAATTTAACACACTGGGCAGGGGGAATACACACGCATGTGAATATACATTAACAATGAGGAAAAAAAGTTGTGCAGGAAGACATCACTATGGCCACCACAGATTTCACTAATTCTTAACACTATCATACATGACATTCTCTTTGCTGCCACCTTCCCCCTCCATTTTGTCTGTTTAGCTTGTTGACATGCAGGGACAATTTCTTAAGCACTGGAGACAAACACCTGACATAAGTGTTCTGATAGTAAATGAAAAACACATCCAACCCCCCTCAAGAGCAGGCAACATGGAATGAATGAGTACCACCTTGAAGATGCAAGCACACCAAGGCTCACAGAACATAAGCCAGAGGGCATTCTCTTTATTCTTCTTGGTCATAAAACTCCTCGTTTACTTTTTCGGCTGCTGTTGCACACAGAGCTAACAATTTCACAAAACTATCACTGATAACCCAGACTCTCTTCCCAAGGCCCATCTGCCAGCTCTGAGATCCATACTGTACAAGCAACATATAGATAATATTCTCTAGACACATAACTGCACATTTTCTACATGGAGGGTGCCCTGTTAGCTTGGGCTTGTCTTTGTGCTCACTGCGCTCTCAGAGAGCTTTCTAGCCTGACACTCAACCCCTCAAAATAGCTTTGTATCAGCTAACCCAGAAACCTCTCTGCACATTCCCTTTTCAGGCCCCGTCTCAGCACTGACCCACAAGGAACCAGGCAGTTGACTTCTCATCCCGAAGAGCAACTACTAAATCCCACCCTTCGCTTCCTATTCTATAACCAGCTCTCAAGCCCACAAAAGAGCCACTCTTCCAGTTCCGTGAAAACTCAGGGGGTTTTGTTGGTTCCCTTCTTTCTAAATGGCCTCTGGCAAGGAAGCAAGTCAAAGCTCAAAAGAAAAAAAATAATCAATATATTCAGGTCAATTGGACTTCAATGGTCCACAGGCTCACTGACAAGCTCACAGAAACACAGGCTATCAGACGAGGTGGTGTTTTCCATCCAGGAGCAAGGACAGCTCTTTCCCAAGAGATTTGCGTGCTTGGTGATCTTACAGCTTTACAACCTAATACCCTGCTGGGGCAGAAGTCAAGCTAACTGACCCACACTGCCCCAGGTCCCACGGAGCCATGGTTTTCAAAGGACAAACATCGGTAGCCCCATCACACGTGGCTGGTTTATCAGAGAGGCCACCTTTGCTGGCTGGCAGGTCCTTCAGGGCTTCTGGGCAAATGCCACCCAGGCCCTGTAGCCCATTAACACTGCACTGCTCTGCCTGGCCGAAGCCCTTGCACCCATGTCCCTTGGCCCAGCGGGGTTCCTCCAGGAGCCCCTGCAGCCCACGCCGCTGGGGCAGAGAACGTGTCCCATGGCCCTGTCAGGCCCCAGACGTCCCTCACTTGCCCACCGCCCCATGTCCTTCTGCTGGTTCCCACCCCAGCCCCTGCCAGCAGGCTGCTCTGCAAGCCACCAGACTGGGCACCTTCTGCAAGGCACTTCACCAACTCATTTTCTTGATCTCTGTAATCTCCTATTTATATTTGAACTTACATCTTTATGGCATTTTTGTTCACCACAACTGGGGAAGCTTTTCCCTGTTTTAATATGCTTTTTTCCTTTTCCTCCTCCCCCACCAATTGAGCTACTTGGAGCTATCAGTGTATCAAAGCAATACAATTCTGGCACACAGTACTGTTAGGTGTTCTGAGCTGTTTACAGGGGTTCCTTGGTGTTGGTGCTACATTTTTTAAGTTTTGTCTTTAAGCCAACTGCCTAATTTACATGTACTTCCCCCTTTTACAATTGCCTACACACTGGAGTGACTTGGCTTGCTTTCTCCATCAACACTGCCTAACTCAGCAGTCTTGTGATGGCTACTGCAAAGCAGCTCTCCCACCAGGGCCCTCTCTAGCCAGCTCACAGCATCACTGGAAATTACATCTGGAAGCCCACCTTCCCTTGCTGCGTTACACATGGAATCTCAGGATATATCAAGCAAGTTGCACCAAACACAGCCATGCTGGTTCCAGCAAGGACAGTCTGATGTCGCTGGTGACAAAACACTGGGATAAGACAGCTGTACCTGCACCACACACAGAAACTGCCCAGAAATACAACACAATGGATGTATCTGTGGACCCCTCCGTAGTCTTTGAAGGCCGTTAGCTTCCCAGTCCTATGAATATCCTGACATAGTTTACCACTTAGTTATGGAGTTTCTTACAACATGATAGAGAATTACCTTTGATAGAACACCGGATTTTAAACACAATCTGGAGAAATCTACTTTACAATTAGCACCCAATCAACAGGTATCATTTAGTAAGCAAGTTACATGTGTCTAGAAGGAATACGCCAAAGTCACAAATAGTTGTTATGTGGTACCCAACTGCCTTTAAAGTGTTCCAAAACCCCTCAGAGTCTACAGACCTTTTGAATACACGACCAAACCAGATCAAAAAATCTGATCCCATCCTGCAGAAGAACATCTGTCCTGTGACAGTGGCTTCTATCAGGGTGGGGGGGACACACCACCATGCTCAGATTGCATCTTCAAAGTAATTTTTTCAACTTCCAATGCACAGACAAGGAGTTATGCCATCTTCACAAAAGCAGAACCATTACAAATAGCTTTGAGTAGGATAAACACCAGTCAACAAAAGACTTTGTTGCATTCATTTCCCTTTTAAAATACAGAACCTAGAAAGAGACTCCCTGGTCCAAAAAAAAGAGCCCACATTCATCCTTATATGCCAAAAGAATACGCACACCCCCTCAAGACACCAACAGTAGCAGTTGCGGAAATAAATATCTCTGCGATTGCTGAAATAAACTTTTGGATATTTCTGACAAAAATTGGAATTGCAGTTTTGCCATCTATTTCCATAAAGTTTTAGGGCTTCCCTTGTTAGGTTATGTGTTCCATTTCATTTTTAAATTACAATGGCAGTTTTAAGATGTCCACGTCTTGAAACGCTGCATACAAGAAAACAGAGGTTGGTAGCACTTATGAATGCTTGGAAAGATTCAAAGAGCTAAACGTTGCATTTCCTTTAAAGCTCTTCCTCAGTTTAGAGGCTGGGGTCAGCCAGGAATAGAAACATAAGTCACTTCCTCCCTCCCCAATGGTATGCTGTGCAACTTACCCATATAGTTTTGATCTACAAGATGGAACAAACTGAGTCACAGAACCAAATGGACTATCAGCGGTATTCCAACCTTCTGATTGTTATTTAATACCAGATGTTCCAAACCCTGAACGTGTTAAGAGTCTTTAAAGAAGAATCTTTAAAGTAATAAAATAGGCCCAAGCTCATTTGTCAAACCAGTTGCTCTGGTTGGAAAGTAGCTGTCAAATATCTAGTGTGACTAAGAATGTAACCTTGCAGGCTTCCTAATATTAATTGCTCACTTAAATAAAAAAAAATAAAAGAATGCTCTGCTACTCAAAATAAAGAACTCAGCATTCAGATTTTTACAACACTTACATATTATCCAAGGAGTTTTAGCAATAACTTTCATTTTTATTAAATTACGCACATAACTTGTAAATAACCTGGCATTTCATTTGAACAGTCTTCTTCAACTATGGAAAGCTACAAAACTTGTTAGGTTGGTTTTGTTAAAAATGAAGGTGTCAGAATAGCTTCCTCATCAGTTTAGAAAATGGCAGATACGTGGGACTTAGTAGAAATGTATGTTCAGGAAGGACAGAATTCATAAAACTATGAGAAAATGAAACCAAAGGACTTTACACCAGACCAGGACTCAAGATTTTTTAAAAAAATATTTCCCACTGAAATCAGTGTGGCCAAATGGCCTTTTTAAAGCCTGGGCTGGGTTGTAACACAGTAGAACAGGTTAGGGAAAATGCTTTTCTTGAAATATGCATCTAAGTAGTAGCTCTTTTTTCTACACGTGACACCTAGAAAAACTGTATTTGCGATACAGGATCTCTTTCGTTCTTTGTGATACTTCAAATAATAAGAGAGCACATAATTTAACGTTCATTTTTCTTTTAAAACCTTGAGCTTTTATCAGTATCATTTGGTCAAAGCAAGTAACAGAAAAAGCATTACAAGTCTCCCCTTTTCTGCAAAAAGGTATTACATAATTTATAGAATCAATAGGCAAGATAGAGATACTATCATTCTTTACAAATTCAATTTTAATCTATGTTTGTTTGGAAATCCGAGTAAGGCACATGCTTTATTTATTTTCAAGTAAGTATAACTTATGACCTTTCACTTTTTCTTTCTTTGTATTTTATTCCATTTTAAACTACTCTTTTTACAGCAAGTATCTCTTCAATAATTTATCATATTCGTAAGACAATCCTACTGAGCTAAATGAAAACACAGTAATTTCTTTTGCTGAAATTAAAGAGTTAAGAAAGAGTGCTGCAACCCTTCAGCCTCATCATAGCTGTTTTCCTCTAGAATCTACCAGAGATGATATGGAATCAATGAAAACAGCATACTAATAATGGCTGACTAATATCTTTTTGGAGTTTCCTTATCAAGATCTTAAAACATTTTAAAAGTTAAAATTTGGTAAGAGAACAGTTTCTTGCACTCATGAGAAAGCTGTTACCCAGAGATGAATCTGTTTTTAATGTACTCGAGAGTAAAAAAACCAACCACCTGGTTTCTTTAGGTTAAATGATCCCCCAGCTTTCAGATACAACTGAGGACAGTCTTTAACCCCATCTCTTATCACTGAAAACTTCTCCATTTTCTGCTTTATGAGCACATGCCCTCACCCCCCAGCCCCACTTCCCCACCACCACTGTGAGCTCTGGGTCCCCGAGGCCTGAGGCAGGGGTGTGCATCATGTACCACACAGGGCTGTGACCATCGGCCTCTCCACACCGGTAAAAGGCTATATAAACATGTAAGACCATATATCTTTAAAAAGAAAGTCCAAATAGTATATGTCTGTTCTTCCCACTCTTAGTTTCATTATGTAATTCAACTACCCTCCATACTTGATTTGCATTTGCCTTATAAAAGGACAGCATACCTACACCAGAAATTTCTCAATTTGCAGTTTGGTTCAGCCCTGCAGTTGGATTTGAGCTGTGCTCAAATGCAAGCCCCTCGCTGGTGAGCATTGCCTGTAACACCTCCTCACACGAGACTCACCAGCAACATGTCAGCAAGTGCCAACCTCTACAAGGCTGCTCCACAAGGCCACCATACTAAGGTCTGTAGTAATTTTAAGAGCCTATGGGCACCTATACTGGACAGAAGATTCCTATTTGGTGCAAGATCTGCCTCATCACCTGTCAACACAAAGACATCAGTAGGGTTTGTAAATCGCATTTATTACAAAAGTGCAATGACAGAACAGGCTGGATTCAAGGATCCCTGAAGGCCCCTTCAATCCCATCGCTTGTGTTTCTGCGACCACTTACAAACAGGAGGTATATTCCTCTCCCCTTCCTCCTCTAGTTATTAGCTTATGTACTCGGGTCCTTGCCTGAGGAACCAGCATCCTGCCCAAAGGAGAGGACTCCTTCACATGCCCCCAGCCCCCTCTTTGCTCACAACCTGTGTTAATCCATTTCATCCAACTCACCTGTTAATTTAAATTGTCTTAAGTGAAGTTTTTCCCACTGACTAAAGACCAATTGATAAGGGATTCTAGCATTCAGAAAGAATCTGAATTGGTCATTTCATATACAGTCTGCTGCTATTTCAATAAACATTTATTATCTCACTAAAATTAAACTGTGATGTGGAATTCCACACTCCTTCACTTATCTCCAGCATGCAAAAGCTTTTCTGGATACCACATTCAAGATCTCTAATTTTTAAAGCCTTTTTAAATGCCCATTCTCAGATAAGACTGTTTTTCTTAACTTTTGGCTAATATTCTGATCTACTCCACATGTAAGAGAACCAAGATGCAGAGTTCTTTAAAAAAAATAAAATAATTAATTATATCTACAAGCACATCACCCTCATATTAGGACAACACAATTAGTTTTGGAGCAATTAATAAGTAACAGAAGATTAACAAAAATTCATCAAGCAAAACAAACCATCAAGGGCAGCAAAAGTAACCCATGAAAAAAATGAGAGAGAAAAGAACAGCTAGGTAACATGCAAACTGAAAACTGGACATTAAACCATAAAGTCTGCAAGTAGGCATTTGGGTTTTTAAGTTAACATGCATGGACTGCAATCTTGCATAGCAAATCCACATGTGCGCATGCAGCACATGCATGCTTTCAGCACCGATTTATTCAAAACCTTTAGCTGGCGGCTTCAGTAAGTTATTGCTTCAGAAAGGTAACAGAAAACTCTTACAAAGGGACAAAAATAATCAAGAAGAAAAAAATACACAGGTACACAGTGATACATAGTCATGCCTATGGAGTAGATGTGTTGATTTAAAATATTACCAATTTATATGATCTCATCAAATGAAGAGCTACGGAAAAACTATACATTTTATTTACAATAGCACATTATAACTGTATTTATACACACCTGATTTTTAAGTGGTATGAGAGACCACACAATCCTTTCCTGACAAAGTACCGATTTGACAGTCAACCTCTTTCAAAGCCATACCATGCATCCTTGTCTCTCCGTGTCAGTGAATGAATCAGTAGTTAAAAACTGCTTAGAAGAGCAGCACAGAATCAGGCTCCAACACTGACAACTAAAATCCAGAGGCACACCAGGTTCAGTTTACCAGCCACCCCAAGTGTGACTCCTGGTGTTATGGAGATGCTCTGCCATGAAGCAGTTGTCATCTGCAGCGCCTGATGTGTTCTGCCAGCACTATCCTCGCAGAGGTCCCCTTCCACACAAAGTCATACCAGACCCTATTACCACATCATTACATATGATCACACGCACACACCAGGCGAGCAGGTCTCCAAGCAATGACAACAAAAATAAACCGCATCAGCTGCTCTTTTCTGTCACAGATACCAGACTCAGCTCAGGAGAGACCAGCACACAGCACAGTAGCCCTTCTGCACCTTGTCAATAAAAATAACAAAAAACCCCAGAACCTCACACTTGTGCTCTCAAAAGCAGGTGATCATGGCATGGGAAGGCACGGCTTAGCTACATACCACCCAGGGTTCAGAGAACTCATGGATGTCCTGAAGTCAAAAGCCAGGCCAGGTGCTCGCATACCCCAAGCAGCAGTGTCCTTTCTGAACATCCAGCCGGGAAGCAAGAGCACAGACAAAGCCCTCTCCCATCATAAACAATTCACACAGCCGGAAAGGAGCTGTATCGTGGCTAGAGGACTCTCATCCAAGGCAAAAACCTCATTTTCTAAACATTTCACAAGATTTCCAACCATAGATGTCCAGTTTTCACACATAACCTCACTCCACCAGAGACAGGCAGCCAAGCTACTGCCCGCTTGTGAACAGAGAGGTCATCCACCTTCAAACCCCTCTTCTCAATGAGTACTAAGCAGGTAGGCATTCAAATATTCAGAGACAGGAACACACACATAAAAAACCACCACCCCACACCCCAAGTTTCTAAAACAAGACCGAAGTCCCTAACGCAGTCAGCAGCCCACCCCAACAGATCTTTCAGATAAGGACAATTATAGGACTTTTCCCAATCTTCTGGAGAGGCAGATCATCAAGTATCAGATCTCAGATCCTCCAAAACAAAGCCAAGCAACAAAGCAAACCAAGCCATAAAGCTGTAATATCACTTCCATTATTTCCTTATTTGAATAAACTACTTACTTCCCCGATACTCCATTGTTTGCTCTTACCTGACGGTACAGTGAGTTTCCCCGATAGCATTTTGAGGCAAACTACTCATTTGTGTCCCAATTTCTTTTTTAAAAGAAAACTAGCACCCTTAGCAGTATTTACTTACTAAAAACTTAAGTTATGCAAATGAAAGCAACCAGAAATACGAAGTATCTTGGTAAAGCAACAGAAGAGTAAGTTGTGCCCTGCTGCTCCTAAGTTTCATATTAAATCTTGTGTGACCATGACGCATAAATAGGATCAGATCATGATCTCCAGCTGTTTTCTGACACACAGTAACTGTACAAACCTATTACAAACAGTTTGAAGAATGCATTACTGTAAAATATAATATGGAACTCAGTTTCTTAACTAAATTACAGTAGCAGTGAAATTAATTCAATTATTATTATTTTGGAAATCCTTCCCCAACAGCAGTTTTGCCTTTGCAATCTCTGGAAAATTGAGATATTTGATTAAGAAGTAGAAGCTGCGTATAATATTGCATCTCCACAACAAAATATTATCAGCTTGTTGGATGTTAATTTTCAAAGTACATCAGAATTCTAATTTTCTAGCAAGGCTCAACACAGACCGAGAGCTCCACAGATACAGCTCGAATATGGAATTTTAATGATAGGCAACCGATACAGACTATATTAAGAATGCAGTTGGCTGGTACAGAAATGTGTTCCACAGAAGATGTCAAGAAGACTTCTGAAGAGCATGATTTCCTCCAGAAATCCACACAATTGTACTGATTATTGACTCAAGGAACCATTATTATAAAACTCTACATGATATCCTGGGTAAGTAACACTGCATCCTGGAATCTAAAGTTAAGTCTCACATGACAACAGCAAGAAAAACTGACATCATCTACATTACAAAATTGAACTCCAGTTGCCAGCCAGCATTATGTCCCTGCTACTGCCAAAACGCACCTCTGGGACATGTGAAGCTGCCATGTGATAAATTCAGCGGTGCAGGCCCACGTAAGTAGAAAAGATGTCTTTTGTCACAGTATATAGTTATATTTCCAGCAATACAGTGCATAGCTTGCACACAAGGAGACGTTGTTTCAGCCAGGAAAAGAATTTTGGTAGAAAACATCACAGTCAAGGTTAGCATAAGCTGAGTCAGGTAAGCATGTAGAAGGTAGGTGCACAACACTATACCTTCTTTGTAGTGAGGATGAGGTAAGAAGGAAAACTCCAGGAGAGGCAGAGTAATTGCGCTAAATTGTGTTCCCAACCCAACACACTACTTCTGGAAGCACAATTACTCACCCCTCCAGTAAGTACCATAATTCAGGATGCTGGACTCGCCATGCACGAGGGACAACCCACACCTTCCTGTACTCCTGCGGAATGGCAGCTAAAGTTGCACATCCGCAGTCTTTCAGCTTCCTTTTAAGTAAGCCCACAACACTGAAGTACTCCAACAAGTGATGAAGTACACCCTGTACAGGTAGCCCTCTGCTTAGATTCCTTTGCAGGTGACCTGCAAAGCTATACTCACAATTTTTCTCACCCTCACATATGGGCAAAGTAACTGTAATTTTGCATTTAATTTTTTTTCCCCACAGATATTTAGAATTAGTTGATGTGAAGTCAAGTGCCAAGACAATGAGCTGAAATAAGTGTGTGTGTGTGTGATCTATTCCAGCTGTAATGGTTCACTTCTGTGCCACGGTGATGACGCCATCCACTGACAGTATCTGCCTAGTATTTCCAGAACCCAGCATTACGAACAAGATTAACTCCTGGTCTAAGAGTGTCTTGGTTATTTAGGCAAAGGCTCTGTAATAAATGGATATTAGACTATAGTGAATCAGCCAGAAAACCGCTGTAATGAGAACACAAATAATCTGTACATACAACAATGCAATACATTAATACTTCAGTAAATAAGATTAAAATTTGTGTAATACTACCAGGCTCTGGAAAACAAACACTACAAAACTAAAGATGGCTTAACACAAGCAGCTCCCAGGCTCTGTTGCACAGCGTACTGTACAGTTAAACATTTTTCCCAGAAACTGCCTTGTTGCACACACACTTGTTCCTGTGTTTCTAAGAACAGTTAGAAGTTGATCATTTTATGAATGCATTTTAAAGTTCATTTCTGTATGCCAGAGGTTGACACCCTTTCAGTTCTTCTAATGACACAAAATCAAGACAACTTGTAACTACAGCTCTACAACGTTTTTCCTATTGCTTGTAACTTGGACTGAGCACATGATTTTATTGGTATGTTTTTTATCTCAAGAACAATGACATTGGAACCATTCACAGAATGTGTATGTTATTCCGTACCAGCACATCAGCAGCAGGATATTGGCTTAGGCCAGGGGTCCTCAAACTTTTTAAAAAGGGGCCGGCGCACGGATGAAGTGGCAGGCAGCCATCTGCGGCTGCTTGGTTCCCCCCCCCAGTCCCTGGCGGGGGGAGCAAGGGGGTCTGTAAATACTGGGGGCCAGACTGAGGACCCTGGGGGGCCGTAACCAGCCCGCGGGCCGTAGTTTGAGGACCCCTGGCTTAGGCAGTCTTCATCTACCCCAGAAAATGAATGGAGATATAATTGTGTCTTGCAATATTCCACAAGCCAGGGTTTTGTGAAGAGAGAAGTTACTACCGAGAAATACAAGTTCATTTTCTCCCAGGCAAATTTCTGAGTGCTGAGTACTTGCTCTCCTCTTGTAAGAGGAGACACTGATCATAACATCCAGTGGTGCGAGAACAGATGTTTCTCAGGCCAGTGGTAAAAATCTTTAATAAAATGTCCTAAGAAAAGGACTCCAGATCACACTCTGCACTAAAATGTCAACACTGAACCCCTTGTTTGCTCCAAGAAGCATTCCAAAGAGACCCAGAAGCCACAGACTACTGAAAAAAATATTTTAAAATAAATCTATTAGCTTCTTTTTATGACCAGCTTACAGTAAGAGGATAATGAGTTAAGAGTTTGGTGTCTTGACTGAATATTGTAGAGCAATAAAGAAAATACAAAGCAGCACAGCTAAAATTTTTGCAACCAACTCATTAGAGGACTCAAAGCAGTCAGTAGAGCATCCGTTCCACTGAACTACATCTTACAGACAAGGCAGTAAAGAGCTGTGAAGATAACGTGTACTTGAGCCTGAAGACACATTGGCATGAGCACTGGCTTTCCCATCATACTTAAGACTAACTGTGGAGTTATGATCGCTAGAACAACAGTATCTGCCTTGGAAACTCGACTAGGTTAAGCACACTCGTCGGTGAACAGCACTCATGGACAGAGATGCTGAATCCACCAGTGTGGAAATAAGAGAAACAACGTATGTAATTTTGCAAAGCATTAGAAGCCTGAACCGTCAAGCTTTGGCACAAGCATTACATCCAAGACAGCAGTGACAGGTTCTTCCTCTATGATCTTCACTACTTGAAGACAGGCAACATTAAAAAAAAAAAAGTTTAAAAAAAATGAAACAAAGTAGAGGAAGCCCCCAGAGGCCCACCTCCTAGGTGCAGCTACAAAAAGGGACCTAGGATAAGAGAAGGACTTTTAACCTTTTAAAAAGTAGAAATAATTCCGGTTTGCAGTTACCTATATGCATAGAACAGCTACAGCTTGTTCATCTCCAGAATGAGCAGTAATAGTCAAGGTAAGAAGGGACATTTGCATCTCCAGGACAATTTGCTCTCACTGTACGAAAGTAATCTTTAAACACGGTAAATATATGATGTAGGAGTTGTGTAATACATATGTTTCACATTTACAAGAAGATCCCGTCAGTAGGGCTGGTTCAACTACAGTTTTGCTTTCACTGGTAGCAGAAGAGTACAACAACAGGGTTTGACCACTATTTAAGATGGATAAAAAAATGCAATGGGCAACAAAAATCAGCTTGTGTTTCAGAAGCTAGAACCAAGTTTAAAACAGAGACTGTTGTAGGGGGAAACAAATTAGCAGAAATTAAAAATTTGGTTTGGATTAAAAAAACCAAGCAAACTTACTCGGCCGTCAGCTAGCTGAATGGATCAGCTAAAAACTGGAAAAAAATGGATTACATCTTACATGATCTATCATTTACCTAGCTACCTCTTCATCTTGCCTTATAGCACATTCTGCAGGACATTCCCGATTCAGCCCTTTCTGCAAAAACAATTAGATTTTTTTGTCATGTATTTCCAAGACTCAAAACCCAAGTACAGTATTACATGAAGCTGACAAATCACAACAAAGACTACTGAAACACTGAGCACTCAAAATAACAAGTCTGGTTTTTATATCAAGATAGAATTATTTAAAAAGACATATTTATGTATGTACCATACATTACATACTGCTGAGTCAGACAACATTTGAAGTACTATGTCCAACCATGCCAAGCTGCTGGCCTTGGCCAAATGCCAAGCTGAAACAATGCAGTAAGACAAACAGACAACTGACCTTTACCATTTCTAGTAAACGATGACTTTTTTTCCCCCTTCCTTCTAGTAAAACATCCAAGTCCAAGAAGAATCCCAGTTAAAGAGAATGGCAGAAAGGTAACTTGTCCTGGAAAGAAGGCTTTGGACTGCGACTGACCAGCAAAACTTTTTCTCCCTTCCAGATTCTCCGCTTCTCTCTGCTCTTGCCCTTTCTTAAACTTCCTTAATGATCCTTATCCCCCATAAGCTTAAGTACTAGGAATGGTTTCAAACGTAGTAAGAGAAGCTGTAACACTGCCAATGGGGCCCAGTTTTTGTAAATTCTGGCTGTAGGCTAGAAAAAGCAGCACACAGAAACCCCTGCGTCGCTGTGTTGTTTCTCATCGTCCTTTGTTCCCCCCACAAGCCACATCTCCAGGAAGTCAGAGGAATAAAAAAAGTTGAGCAATGGATTTAATGTATACACCACACAAGAGTCCTACGACTGTGTATTGCTAAAATAATTTCCCTGAAATTTATCAGTTTTCACTGGCATTTCTGTAGTAAATCACAAATACTATCCCATCAGAAAAAGACACCATCAAACCTTCTAATTCTCCAGCAAAGCATTTACCAAACAATTTCAGGCTGTTCTACTACTTTTCCAGGTGCTGTCTCACTTCTATTATAGAAAATCTAAGGCAAACTGTCTCAGCCTACTTTTTCCCTCCCTCTTCTATCCACCTTCTCCTTAGTTTGCTTCACTGTGATAGCTCAGCAGGTCCCTCAGATGGGAGACCTCGCCAAAGCAACCCTGGAACAAAGCTGTCCTGCTGTCACAGGGTTTCACTGCTGTTCAGAAAGATACTGAGTGCTAGCTGCTGAACACCGAGCTGCAGCTCCAAGTTTGCACATCACCACAAGCACTAGCAGACACTTCCACAACCCTGAGATACAGACAGCAATTTATTGACTCTTGCCAATTCACTCGCATCAAACAAATTTCTGAAGTTTGTATTCTGCTTCAGAATACCTCCTGCTGTTCATAGGAAAACTGATTAGTTTTCTCAGTCCTGATTATCACTTGTCTCATTAGCGACAGCATGCTGTGCTATACTTAGAAGCAAAATAACTCAAAAATTGCATGACATCAAGACTGCGTGTCTATGAAGAGACATTACATGCTTTCCATTAAAAGTCAGATTAAATACTACCTGAACACAGGACAGAACTGCAGCTTTTCTTCCCACATATGTAGTATATAATTAATAAGTTATGAATAGTCAAATAGTTCTACCAACAGCAGTATTTCCTACTGGAAACCGAAGTTTAGCAATTCTAAATTCCCAAGATCCCATTCTAAATTCCCAAGATCCCAGCCTTCACCGCACACAAATAGTACCTAAAAGAAAAAAACAAAACAAACCAACCAACCAAAAGACCACAGGTACCTGGCAAGATAGTCCTTCTTTTGTTTCTAAAACAAATGCCAATTTTCTTAAGTCGTGTGTAACATAAACAAATCCACAATACATCACCTTAAACTAACCTAGTTTAGACCAAATATTTCTGTCAGGGTTCCGGAAGAAAGAGAATTCCTGCTTTAAACCCAGGGTTCATCAGCATCTCAAACATTGTAAAAAAAAAAAAAAAAAAAAAAAAAGATGGAGTTGCCTCTATTTTATTAAAAACAATATATAATAAACCCAAGCAATGTTATTTTTAGAATTGGACTTCACAGTTTTAGCATACAAAAATCCTTGGGAACTAAGGACAGCTTTCATAAAGGCCACAAATAATGAATTTTTCTGCAAAACTCAACTAGAAGCCACCCCCAAATTCTTTACATGATCCTTAAATTGAGAAAAAAACCCCAACCATCCATTATCTTAAGGCAAAAGAAAGCAACAAAACAGATTACAACCTTGCAGGAAGCAAGAACAGCTATGCTTGCAGCAGTGTTGTTAATACTGCCCAGTGATGGAGGCAGACTTTTGCCTACCGTGCTGAGGATGCTCCCTTGCCTACAGCAGAGCTTTGCTGAGGGCCGCTGCCAGCTCTCCCCAGCACGCACGCCTACCGCTGCCTGCTCAGTTCCAACACAAACACACCAAGCACGCTCCTCAGAATTGCTTCATAAAGGCGACGATAACATCTAGCACTGTTGTCCTTTATACTCTAGGATCAGATGTATTCTGTACACATTAGGAGCTTGAGTGGGTTTTTCATCACAACATTATGAGAAACAAAGTATATAAAATTGGTGTTTATGAAATTCTCCAAAAATTGTACAAATATCTATGTGTAAACAGTTCACCTATGAATGTGCATGGTTCTACCCAAACAATTCTGTAAATCAAAAATAATGCATGAACTTTACAGAAACATTCTCATAAGTGAGGTTTCCATTATCAACAAGGAATCTGCTTACTTAAACAGCCACTGAAATTCACCTCCCAAACCCAATAATGGTACTTCTTGCTTTGATACAGATTTTATAACAACTGCCATTAAGGACAGAGTGAGAACAAAATAAAATAAAAAACCAACACCAAAATAACCCCATGAAATAAACTAAAAACACCACAGAAGTTGGACTGATTACGCAAAAGGTAAGTGCAAAGGATTTCTACTTTGTCAAAATAAGTGGTAAGATACATTCAATATTCATATACTGAAGTGGAATTTATCCACGAATTTAGATTTTCCTTTCTGGATTCCTTACATTACAAATTGCTTTACACTCTTAAAAAAAAAAAAAAAAAAAGAAATAAAAAAGAAAAAAAAAGATATCTTCACTACAAAAATGAAAAACTATGAAAGAAATCTAGAATGAAAGCAAGTTAAAAGTTGCCCTCCTGAAACAACGGAGAAATCCTCACACACCTCATTCCAACTGTGGGAAAACACGAGCATATAACGTGTGGGGAGAGCTCCAAGACTGGCGGCTGACACTCTGGGGATGAATTGTCAGTGGGGTGATAAAAAAAGAAACTTAAAACAGATACTTCATTAAAAGCCTACAATTTCTGCTTTTACATATATGGACTTAAAGAGCCATTTTCTAACTGAGACTCCACAGAAACACAGCAAACACCTCTTCCTCCATTGAGAGCAAACACTCTGCCTGTGCAAGTACATGATAAAGAAAGAACAGCTAAGGAAAACATACAACTGGGTGTTCATACTGAAATGAGAACTTGTGCCCAGCTGCGAGAGATGTCCACAGCTACCCATTGAGATAGATGCCACTCCATACTTACCCCTGAACGGCAGAGGAAAAGTGTTTTACTTGAGTATCTGCAGCATTGAATTACTTGGAGAAAACACTACTTGACTGCAAGTAACTACACTAAGTCACTTAGACACATACTAACCAGCTCCCCTAAAATACCCTGCTCTCAAAAAACAGCTATTAGCAAGCCCTCCTGTAGTTCTATTTAAGAGTTAAATTCCAGGTATGTTTAAAATCTTACTGCAAATATTCTTATGTCTTTAAATGCAGTTATTAAACAAACCGCTGAGTATTTCCTACTAGGAATCTTCTTGTCCATGTAAGGTAAATGCAATACCAAGCAAAGCTAGAACTCTAGTTCAGCTTAGATGTAATTCTAGAGATTTACCGAGCAACTAAGTTATTTTTGTGCATAACATTTAAGTAACACTAAGAAGAAAAAAAAACCCACAGTGACCGATTCTCTAACCCTCCAGAACAAGTAGTTTTTGTATACAGTTAAATACTTCCCTCTATACTGCCTTCCTTCTATCCTGCCTTGTATATGAATCCTTCTACCACATACTCAAATTTCATTGTAGGTTGTATCTTAGAATTTTTATTTTTATGTGTTTCTTTTTTTAAAACATGTCAGCTCCCCTTCTCTTTTCTTCCCTTTAATACCAATAGTTGAGTACATGGTTAAAGCTCCTATTGTACTACAGAATAAACAAACACCAGCCATGTCTGATCAGACAGCCATACGTAACAAATGAAACAGGGATGACTGACTTCGAAAGGAAAAATCCCAAAACCACTAACAAACACAAAACAACAAACCCAAACTAGCATGCATGCAGCTGTGCTAAACATTCTTGTAGTATTTTAATAAAGAGCATGAAAAACTAATTACCTTGAATAGCCATTAGAGAAAGCAGGTCTGCCAGAAAGGTTGAGTGTTCCCAAAGGAGCTAAGGTCTCATCCCCTGATCCCTGGCACCTATTCCAATTTTCTGAACTCGCAGGAAGAGATGGAATGATATTAAAAATTGGTTTCTGATCCTGCTGCTGAGAGAGCGATGCAGTATTTAAATCATAGTGATATATCTGTCCCCCAGAGGTACTGACACCATGGATAGATATGGCAGAGACTTTAGTACCCAGCAAGTTAGACCCAGAGAAGTTTGCCTGACAATAAATTGGGCCCATGTTTTCTTGCTTTATGCCAGGAGTACAGAGTTCAATGAAGTCTTCCTTTTCTGTTTTCACTTGAGGCATTGGCATTTTGGAACTGGGCAAAAGGTCACCATGGTCATTAATTTTAGGTTTAGTGTCACATAAAACAGGAGGCTTGCAGTCTTCACTGAGATTTCCTTCCAGGAGAAATGCATCATCTGCAGATATAGGGGACAGCAAGCCACCATCATCTAGCAATGGGTCAAGTCTCCATGGGCTCCCATTGGGCTCTTTGCCAGGAGACACCGGCGGCAATTCTAAATCCTGGAGAATATCCAGGGTGCTTTGGTCTTCAGAGAATAACTTCAAGTTGCCACCGTTGGAGCCAACCTGGCTTTGGACTGCAGCTCCTGAATCTAAAGGTATGTTGCGGCCAGCCATGCCCGGGAAATCCGGCTCAAGCGGCACCTCAGAAGATATTGCTCCCTTTGTGTCCTCAGCCAGGCTTGAGGACTTATTCAAGCTCGCAATACTTTCTTCCAGGAGCCTGAAGTCTGTTTCTCCAGAAGAGATGCCAATTTGGCCCTGCTGGGAAAATCCAAGGTCATTTCCCATCACTTTTGCATCTGTTTCACCCATGTAAAGTCCCATCGAGAGTGATACTGCCTTGGAAAGGTCTGGCTGAGGCACATTTTTTACTAATCCTTTTGAAAAGTCAGCCGAAGCAGCTTGCTGATTGGAATCTGACTGAGAAGAAGCGGGGAGAGGAGATGTAGACACAGGGGCTTGTACAGTAGCTCCACCCCTGAAGGGTGGATGAAAGTCCATCACGATCCCTCCTTTGGTACTGATGAGCGCATTTTTCCTTGTTTCGTCTTGATCCGACGAGTTAAGCAATTCTTTGGAATCCATTACTTGAACATTAGCTATAAAAAGATCACAAGCATTCAAAGTTAGCACAGCAAGGGTATTTTAGTAACAGCTTACACACAACCACCAACAACAAAAAAAGTCTAAATCATTAGCCTAGTGAACCTGGTTTAGCTGCTCTGAGAACGAAAGCACAGCAAATTAAACTGCGAACTGGCAAGAGCCACATCTTTCTCAAACCCACTGGTGCTGTTTCTGGGGTTTTGTTTGTTGGTGGTTTTTTATTATTATTATTACTATTAGTTATTTCTCACTGGTAACAAGGAAGTATATTTTTAAAGCTTTTCTAAGCCTGGATGAAGTGGTATGTCTGCCTGCATGCAATTCAAAATCAGACGACAGCATATGACATCTTTCTGAACACACTCTCTCTCTGTTACTGAACCTAGCAAGTAAGGAAGTGTAGGAATTGTTATAGTACCCAATTTACAGATTTTGCAAGCTAATGTTCCCTGGTATTTAATTACACTTTGAGCAGGGCAGGGGAGAAAGACATTTCTCGTCTTTCCCGAGTCAGTTCCCTCTCTCCCTCCAGGTCCAGATGTAACACCCACAACATGTACCGAAGGCTCCAGAGGCAGCTCTCTAATGCAGCACCTACTGGCTGGACCAAATTCTGTTACTGTCCAGGAGCAACACAATCCCCCTACTACACAACACAAGGTTTGAGATTTTTGCATTGGTCTGGCTTACAACGCAACTCGTGAGTCTTCAAATAAATCTCAGATTTATAAACAAAAGCTAACTAAAAATAAAATAAAAAAAGAATTTTTATTAGCGTCAAACACTTTTACCAGCTCATGGCTGTTCTTCAAACACACCTAACATGAATCTCCTAAGTTTGATCAGTTTGTATCTGCTACATTTATTTTCAGCACAGACCATAAATATTTGGAGAACAACTGTAAAGTCTTTGGCAAACTTTCTATAACATTTGTCTACAGCCAAACAGTCAGAGCAACCCGCTAGCGGTGACCAGCTCATGCTCCCCTTGGTCTGTAAGAGCAGGCGATGCCCATGTTATTAGGCCATGGCATTATTAGTTAAGCAGTGACCCCAGAGTGTCCACAAGTCTATAGTCATCTTAATTACAAACCCGCCGGCTCTGTCACCCATTTTCTCCAGACTGCCGACCAACACTGCTGCTTTCTCTATGCCAAAGTTAAGGCTGTGATCAACAGAAAGTCCTCACGTATAAAAATTTTAAGGTGGCCCCAGCGAGCTTCAGTCTGAGCAAAAGCGTCCCGAGCAGCAGCTCCTCGACGGGAAAACCCTTCCTGGGCCTTCGACGGCACCTGGCAGGGCTGCCCGCCGCCTGACCCCAGCGTCCCACCGGAGGTCGCGCTCCGCCCGGCCGGCCCCACCGCGCGGGGGGCCAGGCGCAGCGGGCAGCACGGGAGCACCGCGGGGCTGCGTAAGGTGCGCGCCACATCAGCGACTGGGAGGAAAAAAATACTGTAACTGTCAACCTGCAGTTATGACTTTTTTTTTTTTTTTTTTACGTGAAGGGGAGGAAAAATGTAGTTATTCCACTTGACAATTTCCCCAACAGAATAAAGCGGCGAACCATCCAGCGCAGGAAACGTGTCAAAAGAATCAGATGCGAGTCTGCCCGAAGGGGCAAAAAGCTGCGAATACCGAAAACCGCCGAATTACACTAAATTCTCCTTTGCAAAGTACAGTTTTCAGAGAAATGTGTCGGGACCTGTTGAGCCGTCGCCGCGGCACACCCACTTCTGCAAAATAAGACCAGCCCACGGCCGCGCGGCGGCACCCCGCGCTGCTCCCCCTCCCCGCCCCTGACGCCCCGGCCCCCGGCCCCGCGCCGCTCCCCGGACCGCCCGCCGCCACCGCCCTGGGCCCCCACCGCGGGGGAGGCCGCGCTCCGCCGTGCCCCCTCCCGTCCCACCCCGGGACCCTTCCGGGGGCGGCTCGGTATGTCCCCCCACCCGTGCTCGGGGCATTCCTGCGCCGTGGCACCGCCGCCCCGCCCCCCCTCCCGCCAACTTCCCGGGACGAAGCCACGGCTTAGACCCCGGCCCCCTTACCTCGTCCGGGGGGTGGCGCTGGGGCTCCTTCAGCCGCCAACTGCCATCGCGGCGGGGGGGCAGCAGCCAGCAGGAAGGGGCGAGGGAGCGGGCGGGAGGAAGTCGACAGTCGCCCCTCCGGGGGCTGCGGCGGCGGCCAGCACCGCTCCGCCGCTCCTCCTCCTCCCGCCGGATCGAGACCCTGACCTAGTCCCCGCCCCGCCCGTCGCCGCCACCACCACCACCGCGGCGCCCCCTGCGTTAATTAGCACTAATTGCCTCCGCGGACTTTGTCCCCCCACCCCCGCCCCGCTCCTGCCTTCTCTCCGCGCCTCCCCGCCCCGTCCCTCCGCAGGGCAGCTCCGCGCTCGGCAGTGCTCTGCCCCCGCCACAAAATGGAGGACGGCGGCGACTGCCTCCTCCCCCTCCCTCCCTCCCTCCCTCCGCCTCCCCGACGTGGAGAGGGAGTGGAGACTGGCGGCAAGGAGAGGGGCGGCAGCAGCAGCGCACCCGCTCCCGCTGCACGGCTCGGCTCGGCACTGCGCGGCCCGCTGGCGCTGGCCGCCCCTCGCTCGGGACCGCGGGGCAGTGCCCGCCGGGCCCAAGCGAGGGGAAACGGTGCAACCTGTTGGCTAAGGTGGGCAACTGCAGCCTGCGCCGAGGGGCCGCCCGCCGCCCCGCCTGCCCCGCGGCTCTCGCCCCTTCCCGGACGGCCCGGGCGCGCCCCCTCCCACCCACCCCAACAGTGGGTCCGCCGAGGGGTGGCGGGCGCCACCTCCGGGGTGGTCGCGCTGGGAAAGCTGCGGGGCCGCCCCGCTTCTTTCCTTTTTCACTTCCTCCGCTTCCTCCCGAAAGGGCGAAGCGCCCCGGGCGGCAGCTCTGAAGCGGGAGGGCCACCCTTCCCCGGGCGACTTCCCCCGCGCCTCAGCAGCCCGCCCCGCGGTCTCGCCGCTTCCCTCCGCGCGGTGGCGGCTGGGCAGCGCGGCCCGGCCCCGGGGGCAGCGGCGAGCTCCCCCCCCCCATGGGTCCCGCCGTGGCAGCCCGCTTCCCCGCGGAGGGCTGGGACGGGGGTGCCGCGCTGGAAAGAGGCTGGACGCCGTGGGGAGGTCACCTCGGAGCTTGCTGGACAGCTCTAGGGGCGGCTGGGAGCTGGGCGGGCGGCCTGGGGAAAACCCGTGGAGAGGGACCCCGCGTCCCCTCAGCGGCCAAGGGGGCTGGGGTGGCGCGCCTGTCTCGTGGCAAGCACGGGCAGTACAGATGTTTTCATTGAGAAATACGAGTAAACCCCACAAAGGGTGCTAGCGTTTCACTGAGAAGTTAACAGATCCGGGTGTTTCTTGAGTTTAAAAGCAGCCGGGGAGCGTGCTGTCCGACGCCGGGCCCAGGCCGCAGCGGCGGGCGCGGGGCGCCAGGCTCGGCGCCCCTCAGCTGCGCGGGCCAGGGCAGGCCACGGGCGGCGGCACGGGAGCGGGCCGGGAGTTAAACCCACGAGGTAAAACAGCAAAGCAGCAAACCCTGCAGAACGAGCGGTTCTCCTGGTCTTGGCAGCTGATAGAGGTTCTGACGCTGGCAAAGAGAGAGGCTGTCCCTTCACGGAGGTGTCCCTCGTTCGGGTTTGGGACACTTAACATGAACTTGGAGATAACTCTATCAGTTGTACTGGGGCTGTGTCAACAAGCAGCATCTAGAAACGGTACATGCTACCAGTTACATCAATGAAAGATGTTTTTGTCTTTCCAGCTGTTCAAATGCAGATTTGGGGGTTCTCCTACAAGGAAAGGAAGAGCCAAGTAAAAGCATAGATTTTAAGGCACGAATAATCTGCCCTAATTTTTGTTAAATTGTAGGTTTTTCACATGCCACGCTTGGGAAGATACTGTTTTACTTTAGAAATGCAAAATAAATGCATGCAATATTAGCTTAATATTCTCTTACATGTTGCAGATTATGAAAAATGGTTCTAAAAATTCTAGATTCTCCTCTGCAGTCTCCCTTAATCTAATGCATATTTGAAAGATGTGTTTAAAATAGCACTCAAAACTGTCTTCTGGTGCTTTTTGGATGATGCAATGAATTTACAGCTAACAGGAAACACTTCTTCCCATACAAGGGAAATAGAATAGCAGAAGTCAGACTATTCACAAATACTGTGAAATCTTTGTTGCCGGATACGGGAACATTGCAGAGGTCCTCGGTATTCAATAAAGGCAAGAATATCTCTCGAAGCATGAAATTCTAATCTGCTTCTGGCAGCGTACCTGGAAAATTGACTTCACTTTATTGCTCTGTGAGTATTCCACCACAGAAATTGTCTTGCATTTGGGGACCCCTCCTGCCACTGAAATCTGGTCAACTGAAATAACAGGGTATATATGGCCTGCGGAGGGGAGCTGAAACACTGCTGAATGTTGGCTTTGCTTAACTTTCTGTAGCTGGAAGGAACTTTTATGACAAAGCTGTTTAGTTCTAAGAGATTTAGATGTGAACATCTGTTTATAAATGCAACTCAGCTGCTTAATTGCACGGTAATGGGTAGAACATTCCTTCTCTAATGAATAATTCCATATCTTAATATCATCTTTTATCCCAAAGGACCTGATCTTAGACTGGTATACACAGTTTATTCACCAGCATCAGCCAGGGACACTGTACAACACTGCAAAACAGCGAGCAGAGGACATCTTACAGGTTTTTTGTGCTGGGAATACTGAGGCAGGCTGGAGTGCAGTATGTGCACAGTATGTGAACTCAGATCTGGCCAGGGCAGAATGATTCTTATTTGTACGCTCCTGAAAGATGTTTTTCACTTGTTGCTAAGCTCAGCAGCATGCGTTGCAAGGTCATTGTTGGTAAAACTCACCATTTGTTGGTAAACTGAACAACAGCAGTCACGTTCAAATATGAAGCTAGATTTGCTCATTGTCTTCAGGCTGCTACAATACATATGAATTCTGTCTCTTAGATTTGTTCCCTTTTGAATGTTTTGGGTAGAATTGAGCAGATGAAAGACTTTGGATATTTTCTGCTTCTACTCTGTACAGCTGGGAAAAGAATATTACCGATTCTCACTTCTTTTAGCTACAAGCGCTACTGAAACAGAACAAGCGCAAAGCCTGCAGAGGCATGCATGGCAGTGGCAGAATTATCCCTCTGCGATAACTTCACCACGTGCTACTCACTTGGCTTTGGACAAATCTTTCTGGCCTCATGCGGGTTTTCCTGTGTGACCAAACAACCCAAACATACCACCTCCCTTTGTTCTCCTTCAAACACAAATGTTTCCTAGGGCACTTGTATATTGTAAAAACAAATTTAATGTAAAACTTGGTAAGCTTGCATGTTTTGGCTGACATTTTACAATGACATGCTACCCTGTCCCTGTATGTAACAACTTTGAATGCATTATGTGATGATGGTTGGAGTTAAACAAAACCTATCTTTGCTACTTTGTAAAAATGTATGAAATAAGTTAGGCTTTAAAAGACTTGTGATTTTTTTTCCTGTTTGAACTAAATTTTTAGAAGGTGATGAAGTTGACTGGCTGAAAATCTGCTGCTTGCATTGTGCTGATGATTATTTTGTTCCCTAAAAATCTATGATTTTTTTAAACAGCTGACATTGACGACTCTTCTTGGAACATAATCAACCTTCAAAATATTTTAATTGCCAAGTTTGAGTTTTCTACTTCTTGAGTTCAACCTGTTTTATTTTATATTCATATTTTAAATACATAAATGCTTACAGTCAAATGAAAATTGAGGCGTTGTTGGGTTTTAGAAGTGAGTGTGCTGTTGTGACAATGTGTCATCAAAATCTTCTGTTATTAAATATCCTGACCCTAGTATGAAGATATCTTGACCCAGATCAGAAAGCGTACCTCATCCCCCAGAGTACAGCTGGTAGTAGCACAGCTACTCTGGCTTTTACCACGGGAACCTCGGTAGTCCCCAGAAGAAAAAGAAAATTCTTACTGCAGCCTCCAAATATGTGGTTCATTTCATTCTGTCTCAGTCCAGCACAGGATTGCCTCATCCTGCTGAAAGTGTCAACACACGTAATAATTTTCTGTTTGGGGTAACAGGTTTTATGGCTTTGACTCCTGTTTGATACAAATCTTAACAAGACCACGTCTTCCACAAAATGTCAGCATTGTTCAATTATTTTCTACTGACCTGAGCAGAATGGTAATCTGGTAAAATCTGTACCTTCTTTCTTACAAGTTAGAAGTGAAGGTTTGGGGTTGGTTTTTTTTCCAAAATTCCACTAGTTCTCTTCTGCTAAATACACAAGTTATGCACTATAATCATAAAAATACTGTGGCTGTTTTGCAGATGGATAGTTAATTAACTAGACTTCAAATACAAGAGTTTTCGTCCATCTCAGAATGTCTAAATGGCATACATTAATATTCTGTGTAAAGAATGAAATGTATTTGGACAATAGAGGGAAGAATTATTTCTGCAAGCTAAGAAATTTTAATTTGAGGAAGAACTAATAAATATCCTGAAAAAATAGGATCAAGGGAAGGGCTGAAATACAGTTTCAGCAACTGCATTGTATTGACAATGAAAATTTTGGCTGTCGATCAGTGCCTAATTTTGAAAGAGAATTTCAGCAATTAGGACTGCAGTATCCAGCTTACTCAGTAGTTCCGTGGAGCCACAGGAAGAGTGGTATGAATTGTCATGCAACAGATTTAAAAGATATATAAATGACTGCACATTCCTACACCACAACATACTAATATTGCAAAGATAAGGAGCCTCAACCTTAACACTAAATGTAGACATTAAAATATATATCTAAGAGGAGAACATTATTAAATCATTAAAATGTAATTATATGACTCTCATAGAGGAGATCAGGCAATTAATGGAAAATGAGAACCGACTTCAGATTTGTGTACAGCGTTCCAAGCTGGATATCAGAAAGAAACATCTGAAGCACTGAAGGGAACTCTCATGGCTGCCAGATGCAGACATAGATCTGTTTGTCTGGGGGTTAGCATGGATGATACAGAGGACCCGAAGATGGGCAGATCATGCCACATGTGGCTGAAGTGAGTGTGCATAATGCAATCCACAGGAAGCATCTAGGTATAAAAGTGGTCTGGAGTCACTCTGGGAAAAAATGAACCCCTTCTAGACACAAGCAAACAACTTTAAAATGATCATACGCAAATATGTTTACAATATGGGGAAATTTCTTTGGTTACGAACTGCTGACAGGCCCAGTAAGAACAGAAAACTGACACATGGGTCCCTGTTGGCAAACATATATAGGCCACTGTGGATCTGTACTAAATCTTTTTTAGTGCTAGAAGCAGGCTAGGAAAAAAAAAAAAGATTGAAGCTTTTCCAGATGAAGTGATGTGCTCATGAAACAGAACAGCAACAACTTTATCTGTAACCTTCAAGGAATTAGCATATGAAATGGTGCTGGCAATTAACGGAGATTGGGTTCAATTGGTTGGATCTACTTTACCATGGCAGGACAGAGAAGTTTGCAGGCTAAGGGTTTGATTTACCAGTATTTCACTGAAAGTACTGAAATGGACACAAATGGTGCTTTTGATCTCTGAAGCAATTTATAAAGATAAGCTAAAGGGAAAAACCCCAGATGCCGAAAAACAAGAGCTACATAGCAAAGACAATGGCGAATGGAAAGAATTCAGTCAAACCAAAGATGTGGTAGCACTAGTCACTAAAAGTCACGTCAATTAAAATCATACTAAATAAATATTTGCAGAGATATCAGAAATTGGAAGATGAGTGTTCGGAATTATACAGAACAAAGAATTTGCACTTTTGGAATAAATAGTATATGGGGTCCACAAATAACAAATCGTAAAGTCCTTAAGCCTGCTTGGAAGTACTTCCAAAAATACAAGCTGCATTGCCTTTTCCTGTGAAATGCGAATTCTGAAGCTGTGCATCAAAGACAGCTCATGTAAAGCTACAGTTTTATAGGAAGAACTCTTCCTCCTTTTGCAATCTGTTGTCTCTACAAAAAGGCAGCAACATGCCCAGTGTCTAATGTCCTCCATAAACATAAATCTTCTAAGGCTTTGGTTGTCTTGTAAGGAGGTCAGTTTTGTTTCCTATCGGCTTGTAAGTAATTCTGTTTAATTCTTGAATATACATCAAAGTTATTCAGCCAGTGAATGCACTCTGTCAATAGTTTTCCAGCTAAGCCAGAATGGAAAAGCAATGTTCCCCAGCTGCTGTTTCTACAGACACAGGAGCATGCTTCGTTATGAGTATGCAATGAGCAGCATCCTCAGGACTGCAAATTCATTTGTCAAAGGGGACTCCTGGGTCCAAGCACAATCTCAGTATGCTTTTGCTATTAACTATAGTGGGTCATAGACTGAGGCACAGAGGTCTGTGCCATGCCATCCTGCATCCTCTTTAGGTTAATAACTCTTGGTATGTTTTTCTACTTTCTTCCTGTTTTTTTCCTGTCTTTATTTCCTGCGCTAGTCCTTTGTCTGTTGTGACGTATTTTGTACTTTGATTTCCCATCAGCTCCTTCACTTTACATGAACCACTGTTGTAGTTCTTCCACCACGCCATTCACCTTCCTGGATCCTTTCTCTTTATATCTATTGATCTGCTTCATCTTGAATCCCTTTATTTATTCCCCTTCTCTCCTAGAGTTTTCATTCTCTACATAACACTTGGAGAACAGAATATGTCCGCACTGGACATACTCTTATTCCCTCTCCCAGAGATGGAGTCTGACACATCCTTCCCCAAGAGCACAGCCATCTTCCACCCCTGCTGCCTTTAACAGAGATGTCCTGGGGCACTGAGCACTGCCAGCTTCCCAAGGCATGCATTAGCTTACACGAGCTGTGACTAGGTTGAGGCTAGCAAACATGTTAACCTGCTAATTAGGAAGAGTGAACAGTGAAAGACTGCATGGGCATTGCTAATTGCAGTCTAGCAGTATTAAGAATTCAGTGCGGAGAAGTGCCAGTCTGTAACCAGAGTAGATGATGCCTGTTGGCCCTCCTCAGGCTCATGCCTGAGTAGAGCAAAATCCTGCAAGAGTAGAGAGGGAAACTTTTTGTGTAACAATACAATGAAATAGAATTCATGGCAAATGCCTGAACAAAACACAACTCCAAGCTTCATCATAGACTGGCAAAAACTGAAGCCTGTATCCAATTTATAAACCCCTACATGGGGTTAAATCTCGTTCTGGCATAACGTGATAGCAACTCCTAGTTCCATCAGCAGAGTTTGGCCCTTGGTGTTTATTGAAGCCATAAGAACAATTGTGAGTGATGAATCCACCCGTCTCTGGGTCTATATTGACAAAACATTGAGGGCTGCTTTCTTCTGCAGCTGTTTTGTGTAAAAAAGAAATCACAACTGCAAGTGGAAATTAATCTGAGGAGGTTATGTTCCTATTGAGCTTTTCTGAGTGTTACGATGTAGATCTGTAACAAACGGCTGGAATTCTAAAATGCTGTAACAGACAATGGAAATGCACTGTTCAGAAATGGGGGGAGAATTAGTTGGGTTAATTGAGGAGGAGCACTTTGAGACAGGCATGGGGGTGAAGTCATATGTAAGTACACACAAATAACTTTGTTGTTTTTAAGTTTTGCAGAAACATCTGGCAACAACATGCAAGGAAGAGGAAACTTTTGTTTTATGCATCAAGACCTCTCTATGAAGAAAAGAAAACTTTAGCTAATTACAGGATGCCTGCAAGAAAAGAACCACCTTAGATTTCACCGGTATTTTTTCCTGCAACACAATGCCTAATAAAAATCAGTAGCCAGTGACACACAGATTCTGATGCAGTCTGGGCTATGTGGCATTATCAATACATCTCCTCCACCAGCCAGGGAGGTTGTACAGCCTCCTCATGTTCTAGATGCCAGACTGCTGCTTGGTGTGGCGGGGAGCAGGGTCTGTGCACAGGGGTTTGCATCTCACTATGTGCTCAGGATCCCACACATCAAGAATACTGACCCAAGCAGCCAGGAAGGCAGGGCCAGGAGCATTGCCCCACTGCTGCTGGAGGTGCAGGGCAGTCGGTACCTTGCTCCACAATGCTGGTGCATGTCTAGTACCTGCATGCGGCAAAGAAATCAATGTGGGAACTCTCTGTGCTGCTGCAGAGTCTTCTTGGCTCAGCTTTTGTTTGGTACAGGTAAAATTACCTAGGTAGGTAAATCTTACTGCGGGATGAAGGTCTGACATTGCTGACAAGTTTTTGTGAGAGGTCCATGAATTGCCATATGTTAAGAGCTAGTTAAATGGAAATGATAAAAAATAGGATTTGATGTTCCTTTGTTTCCTCTGGGGTGCTTTGGTGGTAATGGTGCTCTAAAGGGGCAAGTTCACACACAATTCCAAGGCAGCCACAGCACCAAGATGCTGGGAATCTGAGTGAGCAGAGGTGTGCATTACCGTGTCGTTCTGACATGGCAGATACATTTCAGGAGCGCACAGCACAGTAGACTTACACTTACTTTGTTTTAAAGCAAGGCATACTGTCCCATGTTAGTGATTTCAAATCACGTTCTATAAATTTAGAGCTTTTCAGCAATAAAACAGAATTATATGCAACTGCGTTCACTAATGAAAAGAAATTCAGTATGTGACACTGCAAGTTTTAAGCTCGGACTCATGAGTAAAATATATAAATAAAGCTATAAGCAAAAGAAATGTTACCACTAAAATGTGTTTTATGAAATGTCATATACCTTTTAAAAATCTGTCTTTACTGCGAGAGATATGACACCTCTTTAAATTGAAAACATAACTCCGAACTCTGCCACATTTAGTACCACAGATGGGTCTTAATTTGGAGTTTAAGCCAAACCCAGGAGCCAAGGGAAGAGGTTTTTTTGAATTGCAGTAGGGGCTACATATGATCTTTTCTTAAATATTACACACTTAAATGGAAGAATTCATGGGGAGTTAAACAAGGAGATGGGACATGAAAATTAAAATGCTTTTTCTTGAAACAAGAAAAGAACACAGTATAAATGAATTTGATGCAAGGTCTCGATCATTTAAGTTCTTATGGAAAAAGTGGTTTGAGGCTATTGTCCTTATGTTTTGTGTTCCATCTTACTCCCTGTGCTTTATTGTTACAGTATTTAAATGAATATAACTTCTAAAGGACTTTGGTTTTAAACAGGCTTCTTTTAGTTGGGAGGTCTAATAAAAAACCTGAAGACTTAGAAAAGCATTTAATTGGTGAGATTATAGTTAGATTCATAGAAACATTTAGGCTGGCATTAGTCTGAAATGGGTCATCGCAAATTAGCCATCACAAAAATGGGTGCTCAAATTGCAATGCCAACAAGAAAGACAAATGAAAAGATAATCACACATTGTCTCATATTTATCAGGAAGATAAGTCTAAAGCCAACCAAAACATTATGGTAATGCAAAGCCCGTTAAAACAGGTGTTGATTTTGCCACATGAGAGTTTCTGCCTTGCCCAGAGTACTGTAGACCCTGGCTTGTAAGGGGATCCTAAACACTTCAGCATAGTAAACGAATGACTCTTACCAGAAACAGTTTCACTTAAAATACTTTAAAGGTAGTGCCTCTCCTACTTTTTGTACAGAAATAACTTGAAACCTTTTTGGCTCATCTTTTTCCTCCTCCAAATGTGTGTGGCTGTGACAGTGACAAGGGCTGGGTGATGATCGTTTTGGCTCGCAGCTTGTGGCTGATGATGAGTTGCACATCTGCGCCTCGGTTCACCCTGGGCATCTGTTTTATTTTAAGTTTTATCAAAGAATGTGGGAACAATGGCACCCTTGCAGGCATGCTCTCACCTCTGTGGGTATTATGTCATGCAATATGTCACAAAGTTCACAAGGCAGACATACAGTAGAAGGGAGCCTGGTATTTCCAACACCAGAAACACGGAATCACACAGGAATGTGGTAGCTAAACTGGATCAGACCAAGTGTCTGCCGAGGCTCAAAGCCTCTCCCTGAAAGCAGCCTGCAGCAGATGCCCACGGAAAGTGTGCAAGGTCGGTAGATGCTACTGATGGCGTGAGCTGGCACTGATGCCCCAGGCAGCAGTCCTCACCCAGCCGCTGTCCCTTCCCAGCAGGTTAAACACTTACTTTCACCCAAGCCGCCGCACGAATGCAAAAGGAAAGTAAGGAGCGGGAACAAGCACACAAAACTAGCAGGCAGCTGGGCCATTTCTTCATGTTGGCAAAGCTCAAGGGCTGTCGCACACCGTCACTTCTGGGGCTGCATCTCCCAGCCCTCTGCAGCCTGGAGATGCAGCATTGGGTTTCTTGAACTGATATGGTTGGGGGTAGTAATCACTGATGGGTTTTTCTTTCTTCAATTTCTCTTTTTAAAAGTTTTTATACTTTCGTGTCTACTATATCTTGCAGCAGCAAGTTCCACAGTTTAATTACAAACTGGGTGAAAAAAAATAAAGGCTTCCTTTTGTTTGCTTTAAGCTGCAAACGATAATTTCATGCTACTAACTCTTGTTTGTCTGTTAGAAAGAGCAGATAACTGTTCCCTATCCTCCTGATAGATCTGTTTTAGAGGTCTCTTATCTTACAGACTCCCACTGCCACCCCTTTTCTCCTCTGAGGCTTCCCTTCTTTGCAGACTCTCAGAAGCTGTAAAGAACAGCTTTAATTATATTTCTTGGGCTTTTCTATACCTTTTTTATTTCTAGAATATACTTGCTGAGATGGGCGACCAGAAGTACATACAATGCACAAGACATGGTAACACAATGCTGTTCTCTGTTTTGTTCTCTCTTCCTTCCCTCATAATTCCTAACATTCCAGTTGATTTTTCTGACAGCCAGCACTGAGTTTATGTTTCCATAGAACCACATGTCTACAGTAACCCTTTCCTTGGTGGTAATACCTAATTTACAGCTTGTCATTGCCCACATCCATATATTTTTCTTTGTGTATTTTGCTTTTCCTTGTGTGTATTACATTTTACTGGCAGTAAAGTCAGCCTGGCATTTTATGACCTGGTCACTCAGTATGATGCGATACTTCTGCAACTCCTTACAGTTAGATTTTGGTTTTATTACTTCTAATGATTTATTTTCAGCAGCCAATTTTGTCACCTCCTGCCACCTCCTCTCCTTTTCCAAGTTATTTATGAATATTTGGAGTGGCACAGTTCTCTTGGGACTCTGCTTAAATAATCTCCTTTTGCTGTGAAATGATCTATTTCTTCCTACCTTTCGCTTCCATATTTTAACCAGTTTTTGACCCTTTAAAGAATCTTCTCACTTTCCCTGGATAGCTCAATTTGTCTTACATGAACACTGTCTTGAAGTAGCAAGAAATAGAACACAGAGTAATGAACCTGACCTTTTATTTAAAAAAGAAGCAAAGACGGATGATAGGTCCAGTTCTGCTGCATGGAGTATCAGTATGAAGCTGGAGTAGCTTCGAGGAAATCATCAGATTCGTGCCGAGATGAATAAGAGCCCGACTTACCCCTGCAGACAAATAACAGCAATTCTCAGCTCCTGGCTAATTAGGAAGAATCAGATGTTTTGCCCAAGCACAAACTGGCTTGCAGGATTTAAATTCCCGATTTTGCAAACTTCTACACAAGAGTGCATTAGCAAGGGTAATGGCATTAGAAACACTAATAAAGCTGTAGATTTTGTCTCTCCTGGATCAACGCAAAACTTTATTTAAAAAAAAAAGCTTCTCCTACAAAACAAGTTTTCTCAGTTTTTTTAGGCATGGTGTGAAATGACTCCTTAATTTGCAGGTCACAGCCAGGCACACTCTTCTGTCACAACAGAAGAGGCTATGTGATGGTCCTGCAAGCACAACGATTTATGGGGCTTACTGCAGACAAGGAGAAGTCAAAGTTTATTACTCGCTATGAATTATTACAGACTTTTGCCCAGAGCTGTGAGGCTGCAGGTGCTTCCCACTTGCGCTCAGCACAGCGTGCACAGCTTCCAGCCGGCTGAGACATGTCAGAGCCTGGCAGCTCCGGCTCCCTGCACCTCCTTTATTTCGGAAAGCTGCTACATCTCTTGGAGCTGAAGCCCATGAGGTGCTTTGAACAATCAAATATTAAACCTTGCTACATCATTTGTCTACAAGAGATGATCTGATGCCAACCAAACATTAACATCACTTGGGTTTTGCGGTGCATTAGTGAGCAGCCCTGCAACATCACCTGCATCCATGGCACAGTCTCTTTGAAGTATTCTGAGTGCTTACAGCGTGTGTGTTTGGCTCGTCTGGGAAAGCCAAGGGAAATGTTAACTGCCTTATGGTTCTGATCATGGCCGTTTGGGAAGTGACAGATTTCTGGAGTGTGAAGTAAAACAAACCAGAGAGCAAATAACAACACGGAAAAAAAAACCCAAAACCCCAGAAAATCAAAATGGATATGATCGACCATGTTTCCAAATGAGAGCTTCCAGAGAACTGCAGGACAGTAGGATCAAAGTATGACATAACTATCAGACTATTTTCTTGAACCTGAACATACTTGGCCCCTACAGCACACTTTTATTAGACTCAGACTGTGCATATGGTGTGTGTAGGAGGAGTCCTGTCTTTGCCTGCAGCTGTGTGAGCCTTGCAGGGTTTAACAGTGATTTTGTGCAGGTGGTCGCAGGGCCAGCTGGGTAGCACTAATTCTGCTGCAGGGTACAGTGTGCCTTGCCGCCTTTCTCCCTGAGACCAGGTCACTGGAGAGAAGTTGGTGCCATACAAGATGAAATGCTACAGGGAAGTGGAAAAGGGAAAGAGAAAATGAACAGTTTGAGAGGGTGCTACTGTGTGAATGCATGGGACTGAGAAATACTAAATCCCATCTCTCCCAAAGCATTCATTTTGGAAATGCAGAGAAGGGGGTGGGAAGAGCAGGCAGCTGAGCATGCTGCTGAGAGGGTACCACTGCCCAGAAACCCATGGGGCAGTCCCAGGAGTACCAGCGGGGCAACCACAGTGAGCGTGTCTGCCTTGATAGAAAAACGTATGAACAGCTAACATGATCCAGGAAGGAATCTGGTGAGAAATGTACCCACTGTCTTCTCACTTCAGATTTACACTTCAGATTCACAACTTGGGAATTGCTGTGTTGGTTGCAACTCTTTGTTACAGAATTTAAAAATGGGAGGAATACGTTGAACAATTAAGGCTGAAGGCAGAGAGGCTTGATGCCTCGGTTCTCCCTTTGATAAACCTGCTTCACAGGTTGCTTCACAAGACTAATACAGATCTACAATAGTTTATAATTGTGAAGCTCTTTGTGATCCACAGAAGGTAGAGACTAGGTAAATATTTATTAACAAAACAATAAATACTGTTTATAATTGTGAAGCTCTTTATGATCCACAGAAGGGAGAGGCTAGAGAAATATTTAGTAATAAAACAGTAAATACTAATGTTAGAATAACTTTCAGTCACCATCAAAGAAGAAGAAAAGAGCAGATTATGAACAGTAATTTATATATAGACTTCTGTAGAAACTGCAGGAATCAGTAGAGGTTAATATATTGCCCCAAAAGGCTCTTTTGTGCTTATACAAAAGGTCAGTATTTGACTTCTTCCATTACTGCATAACAAGGCACAAGACTTGAAACAATTGCAAAAGGAAAAAAGAAAAGGCATTACAGTATGGTCTCCTTGCCAAAATGCTGTTACACCCATAGCCCTCAAATAGCTGAGCTAAAAAGACAAGAAAATTACAGGCTGGATGACAGCAAATGCCATCCTTGCTCCTATCAGCCTGACTCAGAGCGGACTCGGGCTCAGGGGCTTTCTGCCTCTGCTGCAGTCGTGCCACCGGCTCCTCTGGGACAGCCCTTCATAAAATGCTAAATCAACTAATGCAGCAGCTTTTAGTGGCTTTATTAAGATATTTCTACAAAGTGATACTGTGAGAGCATCTATCCCTCTCATCACCCAGAACAAAAGTGAACAAGCTACCCTGCTGTGCCTCCGTATGGGGGACGCGCAGTGTTGGTGCAGGGAGCTGCTCTTGGCAGCGGGGTTCTCTCTAGGATGCTGGGCTGCATGAGAAGGCATCTCCCCAGGGGGACCGTTGGCTATTTTTATTGAGAGACCTTTCTAAATAACTGACAAAGAAAACAGGAAACCACAGCGCTGTGGAGTGGAGCCCGGTGCGTTCCCATGCATCTGCTCTTTCTAGATTCTGTCGTATTGCTGTGGTGACTCCGAGGCAATGGAAACTAGCAGGGATACTTGCGAGGAGATCAAGTAAATGTATTAAACTGCCTTATCTTTTTACCTGTACTGCCACTGGCCAAGTGGGGTGTTCCCTCAAAATTCATGACACTCATACAGGCCAGTCTTCAAGAGTTAACACCTCAAATAACGTTCCCAGTAAGTCATAAAGAAGTAGCCTTATTAGAGAAAGAGCTGTAGTAGACACACAGCAAATTGGCTGGGCAAGGGACAGAAATGATGGGCTATATTAACTGGCAAAGCAATTTGCTGTCAGTGTCTTCACAGTGCATTGTATACCCTTGGCATTTTATAAACAGTTAATAATAACTGGTCAGGAGAACAGTAACACAAATCAATGTACAAATTCAATTAGGAAGAGAAAATAAAAATATTATGTGAATTACCAAGCTAACCTGATACTTTTTAGCCTTGAGTTCAGACTTTGTTTGGTTTAGATGAGAAGTTCTAATCAGATTTAAAGGAGGTTTAAAAAAAAATAAATAATAGTAACTGATGTGAATGAGATAGATAATAATTTTCATACTGGATTATACGACCAAGGCTGTAGGTAGGGGGAGGGCGTTTAATGAAAATAATTTGGCTAGTGTGCTTGCAGCTCTTCTGATAAAGATTAACACTTTACAGCTTTCTCTCATTTAGCAAGGTGAAGAGTGATCAATCCCCAATTGATCTGAAGACAGATATAAAAATTGACAACCTCAATTTCCTACTGCTTTCCTCAAAATTTAATCAGTATCTGAATGATGTGATTTCATTCTGTTGAAGGACAAAATACGTTCTCTAGAGGGAAGCAATATCAGGGTTATCCTTCAGTATGAGAGGATGCTAAATCTTCAAACCAGTACATGATGCTTAGATGGCCAGTAAAGCAACTCATTGCCATGTAAAAGGCAAAAGAAAGTGGGAAAATATGGGCCAGATCTTTAGACAGGGTTAATCATTGCATTTTCCTGATGCCGAGCTGTACACATCAAGCATATGAAGTTTTCAGCTCAGAGGCTCAGGGAGTGCACACACATGGTATCAGGACCTGCTCTCTGCAACCAAAGCTTTCTCGATGAAAATATCTGTTATTGTTCCGGAAAAGAAAGATTGAAGAAATCATATATAAAACCATGTACAGTAGAGTGCTCGAAGCCTTGAGGGGATCTGGGAACTGTCACTTCAGAAGGGAGGCCCAGAGATAACTGAATCTCTGAAAGTATTAAATTCTGCATGTGGAGGAAGAGAATTTGTGGACTGTTGCATTTTACTAATAAACACAACTCACAGAGGGCCTATTTGGGCTTACTGGTGAGACACCATCATGCATTTCCTGGCATTCCTCTCCTGTCCAAAAGGAGGAAAAAGTGTTAGTGAAAAAGTCTTCATCAGCCCATGAAATAGCTGAGGAATCATGATGAAAGAGACTGGTGAAATGCAGAGAACGACAGCATCATTTCTGAGCGTCTATGGAGTCCTTAGCAAGCAGTGTCAGATTATTATGGTTTCAGTAATTATCTTGGTACAGGGCTGCTACTTCTTATCCCCTCTTGAAAACGCTTCTCATGATACATGCATGAGTAAAAGCCTCGGAGCCCTCTGTGACTCCGATGACTTCATGTAGAGAAATGCAGCCTTGCACATGAGGGAGTAAGACCAACCCTTCATCTTCAGGCTACGTCCTGTTATTTTACCAACTGCATTTTTCAGATGTCCTATAGTTTTTTGAATGCTCAAAAAATACAGAAGAACTTTTGGTAAATAATTCACATCATCTCATTAGAACATGACCAGGCTAATAGACTGAGGGGTAAGTGATTTCAACCTTCTCTTTCCCTATTATTTCACATTTACTTAGTTGCGTTTAGGATCTTTAAGCATTGGAGTGAAGAGAGAATACAGAGATATATACGTTGTTTGTTTTTCCAGTGCCAGATGGATGGATTAAATTTTCAGATTCCTTAAACCACCAACACTGAAAAGTTAAAAAAAAAAAAAAAAAAGAAGAAGAAAAGGGTAGCTTTATTTTTTAAAAGATCTGTCATGGTTTTTATAAACTGGATAGAATTTTTTTGGCATTTATTAAAAAAATGGTGTCACATGACCTGTACATTCTATCACTGGCATCTATGATGTTACATTAGTGAGAAGTAAGGTACAAAAATAGAGGTGAATATAGTGCTTCTTTTTTTCCTACCACTTAATTTTAAGCAGAGGGACAACTCTATCCAGGACCTTTGGATTTTTTAAAGAAGCCCCTTTACATTCACTTCATTAATATTTTGGAGGAACAGAGGATACAAGTCATGATATTAATGTTATTGGGTGGCACACTTCAGGATGCACTTGCTTTATTGGCAGCCCCTTTGGCGAACACACTCCCAATCCATTCTACAGGAACAATGCTGCAAGGAGAGCAGCTCCCAGGCTGTGAGCTGGGAAGGGGCTGGAGGCACAGTGCGCTGCCAGGCCTGCGGCTGTGGCGTCCTGGGGGGGTCTTTTCTACTGTAGGTATTTCCCCTTGGCTGTCCCTCCTGCCCTCACCTGCACACAGCAGCATTACAGCTGTGGTGAACGGCATCCCCTCCCATCTTTGCCAGTACAGGCTGCTGTGCCCTCGTGGCTGTGCTGGAGCTGATAGAGCCACCACGGGCACTGCTCAGGGGATAAAAACGAAGCTGGAATGTGTTCAGTGATGAGGAGAATAAATTTTATTATGTACCTGACTAAAGCAAAGCTGCTTTCCAAATGAAACACCTTGCACTCATTCCAGGCTGCCACTTACTTTAACCAGTGCTGTTTGACAAGCGCAACTGGAGCAGAGGACGGAGCTACGCTACGTACGAAAATCCCTGAGCAGGATAGCATCTAGGACAGCCAGAGAGGCAGTGGTTTCCCAGCCAGGACAAGGATAAAAGATCAAATCTGTTACTCCTAAGAGCGTTGCTTAAATAAAAGGACCAGTTCAGTTTAAGAGCTGACTGTCAATAGGAATGGATATTTAGAAGAATGCTAAAATTATCTCAGTTAAAGGGATAATTTACAAAGGATACAGTGAAGAATTAGGGCTATGCAATTCATTGGCTACAGAGCCACTTGTGACCATCCAAAACAGTCACCAAAAGAAAAGGCAATGCAATTAATTTCTGTGTTGGGGTGTGTACGTGTGTGTGTATTACACACAGATAATAAGTACATATCTATATATAAACCCATGTAATTTTAAGTTGGGTTGTTTTTTGTTTTGTTTTGTTGGTTGTTTTTTTTCCAGTGGCAGAAGACTTCACACAGGCATTTTGGCATCTGCTGTGGTAAACTTCCTTCAAAATTACAGGTATTGGCCCACCTCACTCACAATTACTCTAACTCTCATTTCTAGGCATTGGGTCTCCTTGCACCTTTGGTTTCAAGACAGAAGGCTGTCAATTTAATAATCTGATGGTAAATCCATGTACCGCTCCAAGGGCTACACATTTCATTATGAATAATGGAGATCTAATTACTTGGAATGAATAGTGTGAGTTCTAGAATAAGTTTGATGCATTTAAAGCAGTGGCTGATGTATTAAATCTGCTCCTGCTCTGGAAGGCCTGGAAAGCATTTGTGCCTTACTGGTTGCTACATCCTAATGTGGAATCCTGGCAGAATGGGCCAGCTGCAGTCCCCCAGCTCTCACAGTGCTACTTCAACTAGGCATGGCTACCCAGAACAGCAGCACATTTGTGGAGCAGTGGTATGTACTGTTAATAAAAGTTTCCCTTGTTTCTTGCTATTTGTTAGGAAATAGAGATAACCAGGTAGAAGCCAGATGGATAACTTAAACATCAAGAAGTCACGTTAGAGAAAATGAGTACTGATAAAAGCCAATGTAAAACCCCAGTTTTCAATCCAGCTTTGAAGAACCAGACTACTACAGTCTTTCCAGACTGAACGTGAATACATTTTTTATTCTTTCTCTTGCTGTTAAGCCACAACATCAGTTTTCCATTCTGCCTCTAATCTTAACTCACAAGGACTTAAACAAAAAGGGTTTTTATGCCCTGGGTAATTTTTTGCAAAAGACTGTCTGAGAAAAATCTAACAAGATAGAGCAAACCCTATCAGCTCCCCCTGGCTCACATCTGTCTTTTTTTGAGTTTTGTTTCCTTGAAGGAAATAGACTCATTCTGCTTAAAGACCTTTTATTCCTCCTGGGTGTACATGCCACAGAAAGGTAATTAATATGTAATCATGGAGTAATTAAATATGTACTTTTATGTTTTGCATTTATGAATCATGCCTGAACTCCCAGGTCAATGGGCATCTTTATCCACTAGTGCTGTCATATTTTCTGTATTCTTATCATAGTAATTTGCTTTATTTTATATACTTTTAAAGTACTATGCTATGTGTTTCTGACAGTTAGGCAATAGTGCTTACTGATCAGTGCAACCTTTCCAACAGAAGAAGCAGAAAAAGAGGGACCAAAGACAAGGACGTGTCTTCTTGGGTTGGTACCTGGTGATCACGCAGCCCAAGCATTGCCTTAACCTCCTTCAAAAACACTTGCTTAACAAGCAGAATCCCTTATTAAATATTAAATCAGATGGTGACAGACAGTAAGCTACCTCATTCTATTTCCTTCTTTTTTAAGCATAATTTTGTTCTTCCTAAGCACAAGAACACCTGGAGTAAATTTTCTTTTACTCTGCCTAGAGGGTGTAAAGCCAGACCTTTAAATAAAGTGCCTAGCTGGAAAACACAGAGCCTTGCAGGCTGCATGTAAGCAGGGTTTCAGCAGGAAAAAAAAAAAAGAAACAAGAAACTTCATTGTCTTTCTGTCTAAATTGCATAGCTCACAAACCTTTATACAACAGTGCCCAGGTTTTTTTGGCTTTGGTTTTGTTTCAGTGTTTGTTTGGTTTTTTTTGTTTGGTGTTTGTTTGTGTTTTGTTTTGTTTTTGTTTTAAATATGGATCTTGCAGGTTTTAAATATGGATCTTGCAGCTGCACAGCGGTAAGTAAAACACTTCCCACCCTGCCTGGGGTGTCAGTAGCACACCTGGGCTGTCAACAGACCCACCTGTCCAGGACTTGGCCCTGTGCTGCCCAGGGCTCCCCATGCCCCCTGCACACTGATGGAGTAGGGGTGGCCATGCTCACAGCCGAGGGGGGACCCTCTGCCCACCATGCCAACACCCAGCCCCAGGAAGAAGGCTCCGTCCAGCCACTGAAAGGCCTTGGGAAGCAGAAAAAAACTGCATGGAAAGCTTATTTCAAAATGTGAATGCTTTATTCACAAATATGCTTTGCAACCTGTAGTGTGTTTTAAAAAGAAGTTCTCACTAACAGTCTACTAAAAGACTTGTGTGAATCACCAAACTATCACAACAATCTGGAATAATTGGCAGTTTTCCACTCAAAAAACCTTTTATACTTTCCTTGTGTCTGCTGGGTCTGAAAAGAGCTGGTTTTGTACAACATCCAGAATTCCAGGAAAATGTGCGGTTCCCATCACACAGCCCTTTCTCTGTTTCCAGAAACAGTCTGCTGCTAACATGATAAGAGCCTTTTTAATAATCCTGCTGGGTCGTCACTTTTGCCTTCTAACTGGGTAATGTCTGTAACAGCTGAGACATTCACTCTTCCCCTTATAATTAAGCTACTTAATGAGGTTAAATGCTTCCTTTTAACCTCACAGACCTCGACCAGTTCCCCTCCAAATCACCCACATCCTTCAAATCTCCACTCACTGAGCAGCAACGCCGTGCTTGCACGCAGGGGAGGGTTAAAGCTATGGACCTAGCCCTGCTGCCTCCATGGTTTCCATTCCCGATTTCACCAGACACCGTTCCTGACCACAGACGCCTGCTCAAGCCCAGTGCTGCCTCCATCCCTGCAGGTAGCCCTGCCCTCGTGTCGGGCCAGCATCCTCAGCAAAACTCATGGCATAACTCAGAAAAAGGAAAAAAGGCTTAGAAGGGTCAAATTCAGTTTTGAAGTATCTGCCTCCCAGAACAGGATAGAGACAAGGGCAAAGGCATTACCTCCTTCTATGAACAAATCATAGACCATGCGGCTAATTACATAGGGATTAATATTCTTAAAGGGCATGGTTTAAAACTGCACACAGTTTGGAAGAAGCAGTGATCTAGTAAGCAACTTATATTAGCTTGCTGGCCTGGGTCCTTCAGCCGGCGCAGACAACCAGCCTCATCACCTCCCCGTCATGCCCACCGTTCCTCACTGCCCGTGTCCCTGACCAGACACATGCCTCCATCCCCACTGGGCACCAATGCATCCTCCTGCAGGTCACAGGCACCGAGCCCCTGCCACTGAGGTGCGGCGGGGACCCGAGCCCCCAACCCAGCAGTCGTGGACTCCTCTGGGTTCAGCTTCCCCCCCCATTGCCCATCCCCAGCTTCGTCATGCTGTGCCTGCGCCCTCCAGCCCCCCTGCCCCAGGATCTCTGCACTCACCTGGCGCCTTCCGAGGGCGAAAACATTTCTCACTGTAGAACAAGGCAACTTTTGATGAACCAGCTTGTCCTTGTAAGTGGAAAACATGTTGAATGTGTAAACACTTGATTTGTTACTGTTGTTCTTGGGGCAGAGAGTTTTGTAAATAGTCCTCTTTCCTGGCCAGCCCAGCGAACCACAAGAGGGTCCTCACCTACAGCCGGTTTGCTCCATGGGAATGGCAGAACAACAAGGATGTTTCCACTGTCAGGATAAACTACTGCCCTGTGGAAGTCAAGAGGAGCTTCAGCACTCGATGTTTTCAAAGCAAACATATATAATTTGAAAACATTCTGTACCGAATGTGGTGCTAAATTCTCTGTGAAGTGGGATTATTTGAGTCTTCTCTAGACAAAATCTCCTGCCTTAAAAAAAGACAAGAAAGCGTTTTACGTCCTCTTATTTTCCTTTCTCCTTTTACTATTTTTACTTTTTACTATTTAATCCACTTCCTACTAGATAGAACATCATTAATTAAGATAAAGTTAAGGTTTAGTTAGCACTGTGTCTGACACGGGCTGCACTAATTACACCGCTTTGCCTGAAGTTGCAGGCGTGCGCGTGGAAAGCAGCCGAGTCTTGGCTCTGTCTGGGCTGAGTGCAAAGCACTCGGAGGAGACATGGCAAGGCATGAGCATCACAAAGAAGACTCAAGGGTTAAGAAGGGACCATGATCTGGGTTTTTCAGATTCCAGACTTTTTCCTCTGCCTAGAGAAAACACACACTCCTGAGCACATAGTTTTGCAGGATCAGGCCCTTTTCAGTGGGGGTTAGGTCAAGCAAAGGAAGCAGAACTGAAACTCCTCTTCCCCCAGCACAGCTGTCAGGGCAGCATTTCTCTGCAGAAGCCAGCAGGACGTGATGCCTGGTGCCGTACTTCCAGGACCAACCACAAAGCCAGTTGTTATAACCTGGCGATGGATGCCTTTGGCTGAAAATCACATTACAGAGGAGTCTGCTGGCCATTCAGTAGCAGTGTGGGGTGCCAGAGCTAGTGCTCTCAAAGTGGAGCTTGGTCATTTAATGAGGATGACAAACGAGGACCACCCTTCCAGTCCTACAAGACTGTTAGACCAGAGATGGACACGCCATGGGCATAGGTTGCCAGAGAAACCTGAGTTCTTTCCTCAGTCCATTCACAGCATGGCAGTGGACCAGACCCCGCGCAGCAGGACCCACGAGCAAAGGACAGTGGCAGACATGCGCAAGCAGTGGGGGCTGCAGAGCACCCCTGCAACAGAGCAGCGGCAGGAATTAAAGGCAGCACATGGCAGCACAAGGTTGGCAGCCATGGCGCGAATGGTGGTGCCACGCAGTGCTTCCTGGCACCCAGGCATTTACTGAGCAGCAAAAAGAGTTAACACAGTGAAAGTATGCAAAGGTCACGGGGAAGGAACAGTCGGAATCCAGAAATTTCATTTATGGGAGTTTAAATAGTTGCTGAATGACATTGTGGACTATTAAGTTATTTGCCTAAGTGACCTTTTAGAAAATGTGTAAACTACTTTGGGAAGGAGCAACTGAAAAAGCAGACTAAGCGATGCACACACACACACATCTGTACGTTCATACACATCAGGTGACCACAGCTAATGACAGATGTAGGCAATGCACCCATCTCAGTGACCCAGCGGGCAGAGGGGACCTGACCAACCCACCCCAGCGCTGCCATGGGAAGAGGCCTCTCCCACGCTGGCAGCTCTGTCCCGGCACCTCGAGCATGCCGGCTCCTCTTCTGCCATTTCTTATTCCCCCCCCACATTACATGAAAAATATCCCCTGCAGGCCATTTGTCAGGAGTCATATCTTGACATGAAATGTTGGTGTTTTGAGAAAAATCAATATTTCCAGAAGAAAAATAAAAGTATTTTCTTGTCCTGTTTTATTTATCAAAAATTTCTTCATTTTACCAATTATAGACTGAAATTCAGGCCAACTTAAGGCCCAGTTGTGTTTTTTCTCCTTCTGGAGGCAGGTCTCAGACTACCCTGCCACTAAGATCAGGCCTAAAGCATTTTACTTTCAATAATACTGTGAACAGTTCTGCCATGGGATTTCATTAGTTACACATCAGCAAGGTTACAATAAAAAAAGGAAGCACAGTGGCAGAATCAGAAATTAAGTTTCATTTACGGTTAGCACAAAAATGTAACATTTTCTATGACTGGACCATTTTGAATTAAACAGAACTCCAACATTTCAGATAAAAAAGCAGGGATACTTTCAACTGGGTGCAACGGAGAGTTCAAAGAGTTAAATTGGTTTTAAAAGCAGGTCTGCAAGGTCTCAGCTACAAGAGTGTAAATTGCTGGCAAAACAATTCACTGCTGTTCAGTAGAATTATGTAAGCAGATTTATGTGTATATAATCAGATAATAGTGCCAAATGTAAAGTGCTCTCAGGCTATTTGTATATACAGCGTGGATTTTTTTTCCCCCTGTGAAGTAGTATAATACAAAAGACCTATCAGTGCTAATGCTTGTATATATTTTGTGAAGGTATGTGGGAAGCTTTTGGGGGTTTGGATTTTTTGTACAGTAATCGAATATTTCTAAACCTTCAAGACAAAGGAAGCAAAACTGGATTCAAGTAGCCTTATTTAAATTTAACTGTCTAATACTCTTTTTTTTTTTTTTTTTTTTTTTTTTTATAAACCAGAAAAGCTTTGGCCATGGATTGGTAAAGAGGGGTTACTACTGCCTTGAGCAGTGGTAACTTATGAACCAGACTTACATTTTTTATTCACTTATTTTCTCTGATTTCATAAAAAAACGTGTATTTGTCATGGCAACACCTTCATTACATGTCAGGATACCAATTCAAATATAAAGGGCTTCTCTTGCAAAGACCCTCTAAGGTCACTGCTGCACTAAAATCTTTCAGGGACAGAATGTACACAATTCACTGATGGAGGGACTTTTTGATGTATTTTAAAAGCAATATGGTCTCTCACTGCAGAAGTAATATACTAAAATTCTTCATTCAGCAGAATTTTTTTTCTTTTTTTTTTTTTTTTTAGTCAAACACAATAGAGGAATATATGTAAAGGCTCTTACCTGGCTAAAATATAGATGAAATGGTATGTATTCCAAAGGTTTAGAGAGATATTAATTAGGGATGGGAAAAATAGAAAAAAAGAACTGGTCATTTAAATTGGTACCTTAACTTAACAGTGGTAACATTTGATAGAATCCAGATATTTGACTTAGGTGTCAGATTTGTTTTTTCTTTAAGGAACTACAATAATTGAAATTCATATTTACCAAATCAGGATGTTGTCAGCAAATCATCCATGACTGGGGAGCCTGAACCTGGCTTGATGTACAACTCCTACTTCTGCAAAGATCTTTTCCAAGAAACGAAGTTATGATGAATCACGGTAATAGTCTGTCCATGGGCACTAGCCCAACATGGTAAGTGAGAGGAGACTTAACTCTGCAACTGAAATAGCTCTTCTACAGGGCGTGTTTAATTGCTATACAACTAGATAGTTCTAGAATATAGACAGCTAAAGGGACAACGACAAAATTAATTTTCACCTAACCTAAAGAAGTAGACTTCATCGAGATAGGGTGAAGGGTGAACACCCTTACTGCAGTGCTTGTGAACAGGTCCAACAAAGGCCTGAGCACGGTGGGAGATGACAGGTCGTGCAGAGCAGCTTTAGGGTTGAACAAACCCACTGACGGTCCCGGCCAAAGCTGTGCCCTACAGGGAAGGAGGTTGAGCTCACGTTGGCAGTGCCTTACTCTGCATGACCACTGGTACAGCAAACATGACTCCTCTCATGCAACCACGACATTTCTGGGCATTGCTGAGCTTTTCTGCCTGAGAAGAGCTTTTTTTTGGTGATGGTGTCCTTTCTGTGGGGTGCAGAGGTGTGCTGGGTGGAGGGCTTTGGGCACCATGGGTGCAGATTCATTGCAATTAGCACCAGGGAGTTTGCCTGTTAACAAGCCCATAATAACCGATGGTAGTGCTGGCCCAAACAGAGGAACCAGCATCATGTTATGCTCCCTGGATCAGGGCTCAGACGGCACAGTGTTTTCAAGTGGAAAAGGTCTGTGTCAGAAAAAAAAAAAAAAGAGGTTTACTGTGGCCACTCTGGGGAATAGTTTGGTTCCCTTGCTGCAGCCCAGCAGGCAGAGCTGTGGAATGGTTGTGCGTCCCAGCCAAATGTCTTGCAATCAGATAGCCTCTCAGCTGGGGAATTCAGTCACTTCTGCATCTGGCCAGGCAGCAACACAGCACTCGAGTGGTTTCTTGGTGCTGCCTCTCTCTTCAGGCTTACACGGTGAGAGCTCTCCTTGCATCAAGAGCGTTTGTCACTTTGCTCCTCAGAACGTTTGGCCACGAGAAGAGTCTGCGTTAAGTCCACATACAATAAAATGCAGCATCTTGGGTTGCTGAATATTTTAAACAGAGGGACATAGAAACACCAAAATGGCAAGCACGCTATTGACATGATTTTGTCAGTTTTACCGATTGTCTTGGTGGCCAAGCTGTTTAGGGAGCGCTGTACATCCATTCAGGAAGACAGTGTTTCCAAAGGAGGAATATCAGCTGGTTATCATAGCTTGTCACTATATTGTGATTCCCTACATGCACTTCTCTCACTGGGCAGCGCTTGGGAAAGGCAGTTGGGCAGCTACACAACCCACCTGTTTTTTCCTCTTGTGCCTGGTCTGTTTTGACAATCTGTTTTCCTTAGGTAAAAATGAGCTCCCATCCGAGTCTAAACAGCACCTTGGCATGTCACGGAGCTGCCACGGCCACCGCAGAGTGCAGGCAGAGTGCAAAGGGCAATGCCTCGCTGTGCCACAGCCCCCGCCTTGCAGAAACGGAGACATTCAACTTGCAGTTAATAACTCTTGCAAAATTTCTGACTACTGTTAGTGTCATGAATGAGTGAGCTAATTATTTGCCTGAATGACTGTAGGAGCAATCCTAATAGCTTAGCATCCTGAGTTTTCTGGGTCCCAGATTTTACAGTTTACAATAAAAAGCAGGCTGGAAACTAGCTCCATGTTCCTTGCTGCCCGCTGTCTAGCACAGGAGTCTTCCAGCCCTTACCCTGCTTTTTGGTTACTGTGCCAGCCCACTTACTAGGAGAAGGAAACACAACAGAGTCTGAAGAAGCAGCCTGGCTTTGTGTCATTTGCTTTGTCTTTGCAATAAATCACATTCTACCTATCCCAAGCCAAAACCCAAGAGAAAACGACCTACGACACTCATGGAATTTTGCAAAAGAAAATGCTTTGTAGATCAAGCATGAACAAATGTGTGATGAAAGGTTAAACCTGTTGAAAGAAAGGTGGTTTTGCTCAACAAGATTATCCATTTAATAAGAAACTTCTAAAGAAACTCCTCTTTTCATCTTTAAAAAAAAGAACCCGTGTGTCAGTGTGATCGTGCTCTGCGGCTGAAAAGAGGCAAACAGCTCTGCACAAAACGGGAGAACCCTTGGTGCACGGTGCCTGGCAGCATCGCTCGCAGGAGGAGCTGAGGCAGTTGCACACTGTAGGATGCTTAAGACCTGAAAACAGTATTACCTGGTAACGAAAAGAGTAAATATAATTATGATGGATCTCAGTGCTTAAGAAGAAGTTTCAGGATGGAAACGACAACACCCCAGAGCATCACTGCAGTGATATTTTTGCTGCAAGATGTTCCACGGCATTCAGGTGCTTGAGGCTTCACAAAACCAAACTCTTTTTGATAAACTTCAACAAGAACTTTGCCTGGATGTTAGATTGGGCATTAAATCTGAAATCCCAAATACAGATGACATGTAACCTGAAGCAGAGGAAAATGAACTCCTTACCCATGTATGAGATCAATCAACAGGTGTAATTTGCCTTCAGAAGAAAGTGGGCTTGAGCGCATGGCCTTTGGGGATGTTGCTGAAGAGGCAGTGCCCCAGTGCCCAAGGCAATGCCTGCACAGCAAAGGATTACTGTTCTGTTGATACAGGGCTGTAAAGCACACTCCATAAACATTTGCTTTGGCAAGTATATACACCATTGAAAAAATACAAAACATCAGAAATGCATCTGCAAGGGTTAAGCTGAGAACATTTTTCACAGGTGCCAGGCTGCATTGTTTGAGGTGTCACCTGAAGGTGATCCAGGAAGGAGCTCTTGGCTCCTCTCCCTTTCCATTTGACACCGGCCAAGACTTGTCTGTGCAGGTGAGCTGCTGTCCCAGTGCTCGCTGGCCACCGTCTGCCAGGCAGGTACTTCTCTGCACGCTGAGAACAGCCTGGGAGTTACGGGATAGTGAGAAATGTAGAGAAAACACGTGCAGATCTCGTGTGTACTGCACCAGGCAGAGAAGCTTTCTGCGTGGCTGCAGACAGGCAACAAAGCCAGTGAGGAGTTTCTTGCGAGCTCTCCGAGACCTTGGACTGTTTTTTTTAAATATTTGAAGCATTGCATGCTTTCTTTCATACCCCTGGTCTCCTTCAGCTGTTAAAGCTGAATCTATTTTGTATTTCTGTTTCTTTTGCACTTACAGACCAGCTGGTAATTTTGGAATTGCACTTACAAGAACCAGGAAACTGGTCCAGAACATGTCTTTAGTATTTTTGCACATGGACTCTGGGAGAAAACATCTTTTAAATCTTGATTATCTACAATTTGGTTTTCAGAAGACAAACCCAAGTGTGTTTAAGTAACATGTCACTGGCCTTAGACTAACTTTAATTCTAGTATATTGAAAAAAAATGTTTTAAAATGAAATCTGACTCCATGTTGCAAACTCACTCTGCTGTTCAGAGCCACTTTGATGGTTTTTGGGGAAAAAAAAATCAAAAAAAAATCAATAATAGAGCACACTTGCTGATCCTGGCTTTGTTCCCTGAGCAGGCTCAATTATGTAGTTTCATTTTTCCCTTTTCCAATCTTACTTGAAAAAAATAGAGCAGGCAAGCACATAACAGAAAGCAAAGGGCTGAGACTCCAGGGCAGGGGGGGCAGGACTCCCCCCTCCCCTCCAGCCAGGAGCCACCACTGTAAGGGGATAAGCTCCTGCATTTTAGCAGAGTGGTTGTACCACAAGGCTGATGCTCTTGGCATTGGACTGGTGACTCTCAAACACGCGATGGTCAGAGAAATAACTCTCCTCACTGCTACTTAGGGTAGAAATAACTAAGAGAACATTTTGTGCATCAGCCCCAGAACAGAAAAATACAAATTACATGGGTTTGATTGTTTTTTTCTGCTTCGCTCTGAAGTTGCTGAGAATAGAGATAATTAACTGCAAACAGGCTGGTTTGTTCTTGTACTGGTCCTTCTAACATGTCATATGCATTCTGGACAGAGGGGTCCACTGACGCTGTCCCTGCAGAGACATTGGTCCATCCAGGATAGGTACAGCCACACACAGCCCGGGCTGCAGCTGCTGTTTGTCCTGTGCAGGGTCCAGTACCTGGAGCATGTGAGCACAAAGGTGGGATGCTATTCTCCTGCAAGGAACTGCAAAATGGCAAATTTCCCCAGGGATTGGTTCCAGATGCCTCAGCAGTTGGCACAATTATAGAAGAAGGCGAGAGAAAACTTGGAGGTTAGTTTCTGCACATCACCAGTACCTCTTCAAGCCTGTCCATTTAGTCCCAGCCATAGTTCAGGCCACGAGCCAAGCCTGGGCTTCTCCTCAGTCAGGATCATCTCTCTCTGCCTATGAATATTTGTTTATACAAGTGTAATGGCTCCAGAAGACACAAAGATGCTGAAACTGGAATGGTCAAAAGCCCAGTTATAGAAGCACTTGTTTACTCTGAGGCATGTGTTACGGTTTTAAGCATTTACCAAACACTGTTTTCCTCTGCATCTGTTGTGGTGAGGAGCAGTTTATGTGCAATGGCAGAGCCCATACAAGCCCAGGCCCCTAGTCCCCAGCTCCAAACACAGCACCATGCCACCGCTGGGTCCCCCACACCAGGTTCCACCTGGTACGATGCAGCCTTGAGGAGGACGACACAAGTTTTTTCCTGAACTTGTTGGTCTCTCCCCTAGGTCCACTATACAAACCCACCCATGAGCCCTGCCTATTCTAAAAAAAGATTATTTGATGTGCTACCCCCATTGTGTGACAGCACTGCAGTGCCAGAGATTGAGGTGCCCATGGCTGCGCACATCCCATGCCTGGTGCCAAGCTGTAGGGACATGTCCAGTTTCTTCTGGGTGGATGATGGGGACAATGCCATGTGATACATTATTGACCACTGAAAGTGTATTTTAACATTTGTTTCTGGAATAATTAATCTCTGGTACATCAGGAAGTCACTAAACAGAACTGTGCTGGAGAGAAATAATTGCCTTCCCTTCAAAATGAATACAGATGTATGATTAAGATGACATGATATTTATGTAATATTCTTGTATCATATAAATAGCGTTGCTGTGTAGAGACAGAGCCTGTGAATCATTCATTTGGTTTATGAGATTGAATGAGCTTTGGCTCTATCAGTATTATAAGCAGTGAAGAAACAAGACCACTGCTGGGAGAAACTATTTACCACAGATTCATTTACCAGAATTATTCAAGTTAGGCATAAACCAAAAGACATTATTTCAAATTATGTCCATAAATAAATACTTTTAGGTTAGACATAACATAGCAGATGCTTCCAAACACTGATGTTCTGAGCAATGACTTACATTCCCTGGGAAGGCTTTACCTGTGTTTGAAGTCAGTGAGACGCTGAATTAGGTGGAATTAGCCATTTAAGCAAAAATATTATTTCTAAAGTGTCCCACCACTGTTTTTCAGATCAGCCTATCTCTAGATTAATGCTGTAGGAAGTGGCACTTTCATGATCTTAGTGCTACACCAGCCATGCAGCAGGCATGGCTCATGCTGCCTAGAGCTGCAAGAAGCAGGAAAAAAAAAAAAAAAAAAAAGAAAAGAAAAAAGCTACACACACTGGTCTTGAGATGTATTTGGTTTTTGGCTTTATAAATAGCCACACTAGGATCTGAGTGCAAACAGCCCTCCCACAGAATTACCTTCCATAAATTCTCAGAGGTACCCCCCCACCCACCCCCAAGGAGGGTTAGAAGCCTGAAGTAAGTTTTATTGACTCACATAACAAAGGCATTAGCTGCAAATAGGGGAAGACTCAAGCTCAGTAATCAGCACGTTTGCCTCCAGCTCCCTAGCGCTGAAAGAGGCTAATGCCCACAACATTTCCAAGGGAGCCAGTCCCCATTGGATCAGGGGATTTGCTTTCTGTACCTGCACCCAAGAGGATCACACTGACAAGACCAGCAGAAGAAATCCGAGCAGGCTATACATGAAAATAAAACCCAACAGAAGGCACATTCTATAAATGTAACCTAACTAGGGACACCCAAACCTAATCCACGTAAGTGAAAACCACCATTTGCCAAAGGAGCCAGGATCCCCCTGCACCAGGTCCAGTGGATCCCGATGGCTGCCCATGCCACAGGGATGGCTCTCCCACGCATCCTGCACCCACGCCATGCTCCCGGTGGCACCCTACTCCCAGCCCTGGACGCGGCACAGCCCCTCTCCCCCGCACCCAGCGTGGCTTCCTTGTCCTCCAGCCAGTGGATTGCCCTGCCGTTTTGGGGAAAGCAATGAAGAAATTCCCTTGAATTTCAGCTGTAGCTCTGGCTTTGACCCTGAGCCAGCAGCCAGCCTCCCTCCCGCCCCGGGGCAGGAGAAACCTCTATTACATTTCTCTGTCACAACACCCCTCTGTTGAGCAGAAAGCAATCCGAGTCCTAAAATCCAAATCTGGACAAGGGTGTTTGTTCATAATCATCAGTTGTTAAAGTGTCAGTTGCCATCGTTGAGCTCTGCCATTGCCAGCAGCACACAGCATCAGCTCCTGCTGTAGCATCCTCTGCTTTTAGCGTAAGACATTTGGGTTTGGGTGCTGCCCCGCACCTTACTGCACAACTAAGATGAAATTTGGAGGTTACTAAATGATCACAGATTTGTTTAAATATTTTACCGGTAGCTTGTGAAAAGATTAAGAAAATGCTTAAATGGGAAACTTCCGTCATAACAAGAAACCCGACTGCAAACTGAACCAGGAATTGCTCTAGTTTAGACTTGCTTGGATGATCTTTTGTTTCCATTTTGACCATTTTTCTATTTTGTCTGCAAAGTTTGAGAAACCTGCACAGCTACTGTGGGGAGGTATGGCTGCTCAGAGCGCACGCAGGGAAGGATGTGACATTTCCCAGTCATATTGAACTGCTGTGGAGGGCTGCCCTGCAGCCAGAGGCATACATATTCCCTGTCTGAAATCCATTTCAATCAACTAACATGGACCAGAGTTACTTCACCACTGACCTTGCTCCTGCTTTCACAGCAATAAATGAGGCGGGGGAGGATGTCAGGCTCCTCAACCCCTCACAGGGCTGCACTCAGTTACCTCCTTATTTCAGCTCTGTGCAACAAAACCCTTGGCATACTTTTAAGTCCCAGGATATTCTTAAATGATTTCCTTAATTAGGGCTTGGAATTTTTTTGAAATTATTTCTGGCTGCCTGGAATGGTTGTTCAAATATATATAAAATCTTTAAATCTGCAGTGACTTACAGTACAATTTTATTGACTTAGTATTTTTGTATATATTACCCAACTCCAATGAGGCTGCAGAGGGAATTACAAGTCAGGCCAGAATGTATTTCCAGCTAAGACAAGTATAAGAACTTTTTAAAAAAATATATCATTCAATACCGAATGCATCATTTGAAGAGAACTGCAATAATTAGCTGAGAGGGGAGAAGCTATGGAACAATAGCTGCAAAATGAATGCTATAGACCATATTGTTGAAAAGCCTAGAGAAATCAATGCTTGTATTCTGCAGGAGCACGAGTTAGTGTTTTAACGAACACTGAGAAATATTTAAGCAAACATTAATATATGAATGGACTTAAGTACCATTAAGTATATCTACGTAGAAGATTAACAGATCGTACTTAAACATCTTTAGAGAAGTTCCCTCCCAGTGCCAGGTTTGGTGCTGGGTGTCACCGCTCGGCCCTTTGCTCGGATGGTGCTGTCCCCTCCAGCCAGAAGGCACCAGCCAGCGGCTGCCACGGGGAGTTTCTCCCCACGACGGGCATTCATAGCACGCCAGTCCTGCACGACAGACGCCAGCACCAGCCTGGCTCACAAGCCTGCAGGCATTTTTCACAGCAAGGAGCGAGTACATCTTAAAAACCATCTTGACATAGATTTCAATGATAAGGCTGATAAGCACAAAAAAACTTTCTGTTTTATTCTATCCAAAAATCAAGCCTAAATATACTGGAAATAAAGTTATAAAAAGGGGAAAAGACCAAAAGGTATTATCAATAGCTACCTGAAACTTAGGATCTATCCTTAACATTCGCTTCACAGCTCGGGACAACTGGCCATGAGGGAGAAGGCTGGCAGGCACCTTCCCCACTAGAGCCCCGCTACAGGAAGCGTCGGGTCACGGCAGCCACCGAAACTGACTCACGTGGCCGCATCTGGTCTGCAAGATGCTGCCCAGGAGTGCAAGCGCCTGCCTCGGCTCAGCGCTGGCACAGGATGGGCAGCCCGCCCTGTGGGCACCGCGTTGCCTGCGGCCGCCCGCTGTGCCAGGGCAAGGTCAGCTGAGCAGAGAAGCTCCTCCCAGCAGGCATCGCCTTTGCTGCTCCAAGTACTTCTTCAGAGGTTATTGGTAGATGAATCATGCAACAAAGCATTCAAACAAAAATGTGAAATCACTCTGCAGTACAAAAATGACAGTTAATGTAAAGGGATTTTTTGTTCAGTATCTTTGGTGTGTGGGGTTTGTTTGTTTTTTAAGTAATTGAGGACTTTCCCTAAACTAATAGTGACAATTAGTTAATGCGGATTGGTGCAATATAACCACACACACCATTCCCAGCAACAAAGCTCCGCAGTGGGAGTGGCGGAGGCATCTGGGGGTCCTGGCCATCACAGGCTGCTTTTTGCCACCGCATCTGCCCCAGGCACCAGCACATATTTGCCATTTCTTTTCCTGAGTACCAGTAACAGCCAAGCGAAGCTCAGACCTACCTCCCTTTGCACCTTGTCTTCACTGCATTCTAGCCAAGGCTCCCAGGAATCCTTCAACAGGGATTTTACTTGTTCCAAAACCAAACTGGTTTGGTTTTTCTGTTTGTTTTTTTTTTCCCACTGTAGCGCAATAGAGAATCAAGTTGCCTGAAGGAGCTGCTTGCTAGAATTAGGGAGGGCAGCTTTTTAATACAGAGTTTCAGAGGATGAGACCACAAATACCTCTGTAGTCAGCGGCCATGGTGTCGAAGTTTTGACTAAAGTAGAATTTTTTCTTAATTTGGGAGAGCTTTTCTACACAATCAGTGGATGTGCTACTGCTTTTGTACAAACAGAACTTGTAATTCAGTTTTTGAGGAATGAGTTGGAAGTACCTACTCACAGCAAAAAGTGCTTTCTCATAAAAAGAAAAGCAAGAACAATTTTTTTTAACATCAAAAAGATTGATAAAAGTTATTGACTGGCCTTATTTCTAATGCTTGTAACTGGGCAAGGGAGAATAAGCCTTTTACTTTCCTAAATCTTTCACATATGGCATGCCATTTTCTATCTTTCTCAGATAAGGCTTGAATCACATAGCAGAAGTAAAGACTTCACAGTTCAAGTAGATGAGGAGCGAGCGAATGAGCCAAGTCACTTGGGTGGTGAGGCTGTGCAACTATCCCCAGCAATGGAGCAAAGCAAGACGTGTTGAGCAACGTCAGCTGCACTGGTGCTTTGGTTGCAAGAGCTTCCTCCATCTGGGGTGGCTGAAGAACAGAACATGACTTTGCTTCCCAGGGAAGAGCGGGGGGTGGGGACCCAGCAGGATGAGGGGCTGCATTTCAGGTGCCACCCTGCTGCACAGCACGCTTGCAGGAGGGTCCTACCTCCTTGAAACCACTGAGGCGCTGGTCAAGCTGGTTAGTCCCTGGGGCTTGTTTCAGGATTTTCTGCCATACAGCTGAAGCATCCCTCATTTGGTGCTCTAAAAGCAGTTTTACCAGACTGTGAAAATTATAGCCCTCCTCAAATGGTTTGCAAACCCCTGCCTAACCAGGTGTCCTCTTGGGGCTCCTTTGCTTATCCAGGTCTTAACCTGGGAGTTTTCTGGATAATCCGCTGCCTCCATTGGTACAGGTTCTGCAAAAAGCCCGCAGCCTGTCCTGTCACCAAACCTGCCACTTGCATTTCTCCTGCCTGTTCTATCTGGTCATCAGAGTAGGAAAAATAAATATCAGGAGTAGTCACCTGAGCAGCAGAAATGAACTTTATACAACTGAGGAAATGCATCTCCTTTCAAACTGTCTTGCTTCTACATTCCAACAGGGAACTGAGTCAGCATCTCCTTCTTTTAGGATTTTTATCCATGTGTACATAAATGCACACACACATATATATACGTGTATAAAGATTACCAAACATTGTTGCATTTGTGACTGATTCTACCAGTTCTGAGAAAAGAGGGGGCCAGGGAATCCATCCCAGGCGCCAAAAAGAGAAGAGAAAGTGTGGGCTCAGCCCTGGGCAAACGTGGGGAGCCTCGTCTGCCTCCTTCACCAACCCGCTCAGGTCTCTGAGGCCCTCATTAGTCGCATTCTTAAATCTCCATACGGTTGGATTTTAGCATTAAACCACACAGATCAATTTTAAAAATACAATATCTTCGCTCCATCTCTCCCCTCAGGGAGTGGAAAAGGCAGTTTTTCTTGGCAGACCTGACCCGCAGGGAACAGCATCACCTCTGTCTCCATAGGGGTTGTCTTCACTCCCTTGGCTGAGCTCTGGCTTCTCTTTCCCAGGGGTGCAGGGCCAGACCAGGGGCTTATGGGCTCTCAACAGCTGCCTCCCTTCCAGCTCACTGATCCTCAGTCACCTCCATCCTCCAGCAGGGCTTTCCCTCCAGGTTTATAGCCCTTGTCAAGGGCCACTGGACAAGGCCACTGGGCAGCTGGGTGGACGGGAACCCAACACTCTATTCTCTCTTCCTTAGGAGAGTCCTCCACCTTTTGCTCCAGGGAGCAAGATGATTCCTCCTGGCAATTAGCTAACTACTCCGGTTTACAGAGGACAAGCCATTCTTGCAAATAATTAAAGGAGAGTACAGCTCAGTGTTTCAAATATCCAAGTATTCCTGCAGGTAAAGGGCTATAGAGACTTACAAGTGAACGGGGAGTCCTTCCCACATCGCCCCTCTCTCAGTACCAAGTGTACAGTTCTGCCTGGGGATTTTCCAGTGAAATGATTTTCTGTTAGAATAAACTGATTTTTTAAAAAGAAACAAAACTACTCCCCCCCTCCCCCGAAAAAGCCACCCAGAGTTCTCCATGACACATCCTGAGGGACACACAGGTATCTATGAGTTCTGTGAAACAGCGGGGGGGGGAGAGCAGGATTCCCAACACAGCCTCCCTTACTTCCCAGTTTGCAGCCGTTGCCTGACATCGGGCAGCCCAGGGCTCAAGCCCCTTTTCAGCATTGGTTTCTTGACATCATGCCAAGCTATGAGGTCAGCCTGTCTAGCTTCACAGATACCTTTTCTTCACGTTTCCAAAGGATGGAGGGCAAGGAAGTCAGCTTGGCCCCAAAGGGCAGGCGTTCCTGCTCATGTCCAGCAGAGCTTGGGCTGTGAAGATGTGGCAGAGACCTGTGATGCTCTGTTATTTGGGATGCATATGCACACCCATGAGTCAAATTTTTGGTCCTTTTTTTTTCTTTTAAAGCACTCTGTTGTGTTCAGTGCATGCTGAAAATAAATTTCAAATTCAAAGTTGTCCAGAAAATTACATTCTTGTGTTCTAGTCAGCCCTACTTGATTCTAGCAAATACAGTATTTTGATAACAGGGTTAGGGCTTGGCATGGCTGGATGAGTAATAAATTAGCCAAGAAATGAAAGAGATTTTAAAATCATCCTCTCCAAAGAGACATCCTTTGAAGAAACTCTTTATGTTCTCCTCAAACTGGAAGAAGTTTCTTGAACTTCTTGTGACTTGTCTAATTTTAGACAAACAGAGAGAAAAACTGGTCTTTATGAAGGCAGAAATGATCACCTCAATGGAAGCACATGCCAAAAAGCACATTTGTTAACCTTCTCACAGGAGGGGGGGAGCAGAGGCTTTGCAGAACCTCACTCAGGCTCTGTGCAATAGAAATTCAACTGAAGAATAAGTGGAAAAAAATTAATTGACAGACGCAGTTTGTGCTTTGCTCAGCACAGCAAGAAGTTGGTTGCAGATACCAGATATAATTACTGGTAAGCAAGGTGACCCAGTAAAGCCACATGTCAAACGCCCCGGAGCTGGTTTGGCAAGAAAGAATAATTAAAATAGTGGGGAGGAAGTGAACTGGCCAGAAGAGAGATTCAGGCTAAAAGTTCCCAGATACTGTGTAAAGATGTATTTTCCAGTTCTATGAGAGGATTACTGAGTGCCATTTATTTATTGTCTGCTATGTGGACAAATGTCTCCTGCAAGTGATTATCTGCCTCAGATTAGGAGGGAGAAATACTTTCCCTGTCCTCTTAAGCATATGAGAACATACAAGGTACTCTCCTGGCAGCTGGCAGATGCTGAGACAGGCACTTGCCCCAAGGGAAGCCCCCAAAAATTAACACAGAGAAACCCCACATGAGGTTTGGGAGGCCAGATCAGTGGTAGTAACTCCACTGATAACCTGCTCCAGAAACTGGAGTTAAACCTCTTCCAGCCTTAGTTATCTGGAATACAAGGCAGGTTACACAAGGTATAAAATCTAATTGCTTTACAGTCAACAACAACAACAAAAAAATCAATGATGCCCAGTTCCTGCTTCCTCATGTTTGACTATACATGGTTTGGTTTGGAGATGGCACAGACCTGGAAGACGAACGGGATTAGGACAGAAAGAGACTACAGCTGAGCGTAGCGAACTTGGTATTTGTGACACACTCCAGACTCCCCCATGGCAGATCCTGCCACAGCCTGCACGCCTGCAAAGCCTGCAGGATCTCCAGGGGCTCTGCAGCACACAGCCCTGAGCACAGCGCAGATGAATATTTCTGGAAGATGTACAGTATACATGCTCACGTCTGCCAAAGGGTGAGGTCATTTTAGAAGGAATTTTATTTGTTTAGGAAATATTTACATGTCGAGATTACATGTTTAAATTCTTTGACAAAGCAAGCTCTGGGCCACATGCAAAATTTCTAAAGAGCTTTGCAAGTATTTCTTCAGGTTTTCCTACACTCAAAAGGTTTTTACTGTACCACTATTCTCATGGAAACAACAGGTCCTTTCTCTAAAATCAGGAGACGAAGCTCTGCATTGAAGATACCAGTCTGAGGCTGCAATTTCTATTCAGTGCAAAGACATAGAAAGGGAGTCAATTAATACACTTAGGCTCAGAAAAATGCATGCAACCAGATCCTCTTTATTGGTGCAGGGATGGAAATTCAGTAAAGTTCGTGCTTAGGAGAGGGCACCCAGACCTGCCAGGGTCAGCACATCCAAGGAGAGGAGCCCTAGGAAGCTCCCCTTGCCCCAGGCACTTACTGACTAACAAGCTCTTCCAAGTGTTTTAGACTTTAACTTACTGACAGAACCTAGAAAGTAGTTTGGGGAATAGAATTTATCCCCTTTAAATATATATATACACACACACAGTTTAAATAAAGTAGTTTGCAACTCTGCAAGACTATTACCGAGCACTAAGAGAAGGCACCTGAAGGAGACGAGACACTCTTGTTCCAGAAAGAGATGTAACCAACCCTTCCATTGTGTTTTCTGTCCATGACAGTAGCTTACTATTTCACTCGATCACTACAGGAGAGCAGAGAGAGATGAGCAAAGGTATGAAATGGGCTCTGTATAAGAAATGATAGGCAGACTATGACTTCAGGTTGCAAGAAAGATTGCTGAGTGGGGAATATAACAAACGCCTTTAAAATGATAAATAAGAAAGAGAAGACTAAGAGGGACCAAGTTCATCACTGTGTCTCACTGTCTGAGAGCCAGAGGCATCAAATGAAGCCATCACATGGCAGTTCCCATGCAAACAGGAGGATGTACCTCTGCACAAAACGCAGGCTGTGGAAGGCTGCCACAGATGATACCACAAGCTCACATCTGCTCAAAGGCTCCTCCATAGGCCTTTGGAAGAAAAACAAAAGTTCATCTAGAGCTACTAAGCCTAGAACCACTACCCTGGTTTAGGAGGACCCAAAGCAGCAAGTCAGCGAGCAGCACAAGGGGGAAGCACCAGCTCCCATCCATCCTGCTCTTCCCAGGCACACACTGCTGGTAGCATCCCACATGGACATTCCCTTGTTTGTGTTAAATAATAAGTAGTAAATTATTTTCAGCCATAAAATTAAGATAGCATGAACTGCTGATAGTATCTGTTGGTTCTAATTTTCCAACACGCTGTGATATCTACTCTACTCTTCCGCAGTTATTGCCAAATTCATGAGGTTGATGTGAAATTCCCAGAAGTACATAGGAACTGTAGCACAGCACACTTTTAACAGATTGAGCAGTGTTATTCCTGGAGTTATGTACAATATTTCTAAAGTTATATCCAGATCTAAGTCTCTATACTCTACTTAAGGGGAAAAATTAGGCTAATTAAATACCAGAACAGAAGATGACTGCACAGTAGGAGCAAGGTTAGTCAGAAAGCTTAAGGCAACACCACTTTATCTGGTTAATCACAGAGTCACAGTCATTGGCATGAGAAAGAGATGCAGAAATACTTCTTTAGGCTTGAAAACTTTGGACTCAACCTCTACTCCTGGTTCATCTTCACCAAGCACAATCTCACCTTGAGCAGACTCAGATATGTATACAAACTATTCATGGAAATCCCCTTTAAAAAAAACCACCAACAACAAACCACACAGGAAAATCCTCCAAAAAAACCCCCAACCTGCAAGAAAAACACCACCAAATTAATTCCCACATTAGGATGGTTTTACTTTAGATGAATATTCATAGTGAGGTATCAAAAACATTCCTACCCGTGGAGCTACGGTTCAGTGAGGATTTTCCACTTGAGCTACTTGGAGACTGCAACAAGCATCATGCAGTTCCTCTCCGTGACTCCCTTCAGAAAGGCTAAATCATCTCTGATCTCTTCCGTTCACTTGCCTTGACCCTGGGCCCCACTCAGGACATATGGATACCAGCAGCCCCTTCCAAGGCATGTGGATCACCAGCCCACAAGAACACAAAAAACAGCTCTGCTCTGCATTAGCATTACAGTGGCAGTTCCACAAAATTACCCGAAAGCAATTCTCTCATGCACAACTGCACTTTTGTTTTTAGCGCCTCTTACAGGTTACTTGGGTAGTTTCCCTCTGGAGAGGTGCAGCTGTCAGCACAGCTATTTGGCTGGCACTGATAACAGATTTCCTTCATATCTTGCAAATTTGAAAGAGACGTTTGGAAAACATACTAGAAGGACATTTACCCGTAGGAAATATCTTTTATGCATTTGACAGTGAAACTCCAAGTGTGTTCTCAACACTCCCAGAAGCATGCAACCAAGAGAGGATGTGAATGAACAGCCTCATGTTCACCACAAAAGATGATTTAAAAAAAGACTCTCAGCAAAAAGAGAGATTTCACATAGCCTTACATGATGTTGTCACCCTTGTTTCAGCAGCCACCCAACTGGCATTTCATACTGGTCTTGGCGGCAAGAGGCAGGAGAGGGGCAGAGGGGTCCTGCCCACTGGGCCCCCAGCACTCGGCCCCTTCAGCCCCCCATCTAGCAAGGCACCGCTTGCAAAGCTCCGAGCCTTTGGGAGACAGCTTCCCCCATGCTCTCCTAAAGCAAACCAAACACAGCGGCCTTGCTGTTCACCCTGTAAAACATCTGTTTGGATCTTTCAGAACTAGGGATGCCCTTCTTAAACTGTTTTACAGAAAGTTTAAATAAGCTCACATGAGGAGTGGTTCTAGGAGCCGAACTCTCTACTGCTAAGTACATAAATATTTTACCTTGTTATCCCAATGAGTCATTTCTTCAAGTTCCTTCCTATAAATAGTTCCTATATTTGAATCCTTCTCAGAGCCCTTTCCTTCAGCCCTCTGCAGAGGAGCACTACTGCCCCCAGCACCAGATTTTCCACCCAACCCTAAATGCTTAATTTATATCAGCTGACCTTTCCAGGCCTATGATTACTCCCTGATTACCCTCGCTTCTGCCTTAGCAGCTGTGTTTCCCTTGTCAGGACAGTTAACTTGCATCACTCATAGAGAGAAATTAGTGTCTGCTAGTGAGGTGAAGCATCTACATATACTTGCACTGGGGACATTTTTTTTCTTATAGGCAAAACACATATTTATAATCAGATTTTACTTTTAATGTCAAGTGAAACAACAAAAAGTAAAAGAGAGGAAGTCTGCATGAAGAAACAGAGTGCTGGTTTCTTTTGAAATAGCCTGTCCTGATGTGACTGTAGGATGCCTCCACTTATCACATACAGCTCTTCACACCTCCCCGAAAACTTATTTGTTGCTCAGATGCTCATCAGCATTATTTAAGGGATACATATGAAGATAAATACAACAATATATTCTTGAAAGAATATAAGTCCGATGAGATTGGGGAGATACTAAAATATAGGAGCCCTGGGATTAACAGCCTGAACTAATATTGCAATTGTCACCACATTAAGAGGATCTCAGGAGACTACAATATTGCTATAACTGTGGTGTGAAATCAAAATCTTGTCATTTATAAAGGGAAAAAAAATGTTCCTGGCATGCAGACAGCTGGTTATGCATGAGTGTAGCACATACAAACCGCAATGTTAGAAAAGCCCCAAGAGATGCTATAATTCCACAAACATAACTATTCAATATATTCAAATGAAAAAAAAATATTCAGCTTTACCATGCTTCTCAATCAGTTATTTACATAATTTTTAAGGTCCTGTTATTTATTTATTTTTTCTTTGATATTCCTTATTTCTTATCATCATGCATTTCTGGTAATTGAGCTGCATGAAAGACCTTAATATAAGCTAAAAAATATTGTCTACTTGACTGTGAGGGACAGTAAACAGCAGTTGTTTGCTACCACAAACAGCTTCATTATAATTATCCTTGACTGAAGAGTTGCATTGTGAATGTTTTCATTTCTCTTAAGAAAGAACCGTTAAGTTTTGCCTGCACAATCAATTCCTCAGACAGTCCACTAAGCAACATTAGCAAAGCTACTCGGCCCAAAACCTCATTTTAATGCTATTTCACTAGCTTGTAATTTCTAAAGAAAAGAACCAACCAGGGAAACAAGCTGCTTGTTATTCCCCGTTGATTCTGAATGCAGGCAGCTGCCCGTGTGCTTATTGAGCTCCCAAAAACAATGCCCAAAGTGACCCTGCTGAGCTCCATGCCTGTGACTGTGACTGGAGTGATTTGTGCCCCGTAGGTCAGGAAGGTACCAGCCAGGTTGTTGCATCCTATGCACAAGTTTTAAATACATTTAATGGAGCGTGTGCAACCCAAGGAGCTGTGATGACCAGCACAGTGGACCGTGACTCCAGTCCCCTGTACGGCTAACAGCTGAAGACATGTGTGCCTGTGGGTCACAGGCATGTGGTGTCAGATCTGATGCTCCCCCTGCGGTGCCTTTCTCTCTGCATGCGGTATGTTCACAGTGACTGTATGAGCTCAAACCAACTGCGCCTCTAGAACAGGTGCTTAAAGTTAGTTTTCGCACCACATGCAGTCCAATCTAAATAAAAAAAATGCACTTCTTTGTCTGGCATCTCACTCTGGAGTTGTCTCCCATAAACATGCATTGACTCAGGAGGAGGAGGAAAGGTGTCACTCAGAACCGCTGGTCTCAGTGGTCCCTTCCTTGGGCTTTCTAAGAGCTGCCAGGTTCAATTGGCTTCAGCAAGTAGAACACCAAAACAGACCTTCTGTTTAGCCAAGAAAATACTTGGTCTTTCACTAGATGAGATCATGGTTTGTGATAACAATTGCATTCTTTTTATTCCCATCCCAAAACAAAATCTGGATTGTAGCCACCTGTGTAAGCAGTGCATGCTGCTACCAGGAGAGCCTGGTCACATCCCTGGCGGCTGCCACCTCCACCACTGCCTGGCTGCCACCAGCTCAGCATCGGTGTTGGCACTGGCGTGCAGGTAACTGAGAAGAAATGCTAATGCTGGCATGACCTGGGATCCGGACATAAGGAGAATGCAGATCCATGTTTGGGAATTGTTTCTTGTGGTCACAACTTCACGGCCCCCATTTTCTGTTGTTTCATGAACAGGACACAAAACTGAGCTGTAAGGTGGCTTTTTTTACTTCAGGTAACTAGGTGGCTGTGGCCTGTAGAAGGCAGAAGGCTGTATTTTACATGTCATTACAAGGGAGGCAGGAAAATGCAGTTACTTGGATACTCCTGAAAATGCTCCTTCTGAATAACTGCTTGGAAATATGAGTAATTTGAATAGAGATGCTAAATGGCACTTCTACCCTCTACATTTCCCCAGTCTTAATTATAACACAGACCTGAAAACTGGATGCTTACCTTAGAAAATGTGCATCTATAATGAATAGAGCTGACAAGTAACTGAAGAAAGTAAAGCAAGTACTCATTCCTTCATGACTTGAAGGTAAAATGAGCAAATAGGTATTTTACCTGCCAATATTGAGTGCAACCTAAAGCCTAATTATTCTGGTTGCCAACATCCTGAATGAAATCAGGATTATATCAGCTATTTTATTTGTATTGTCTCCTTTTGGAAAGGCAAACTCATTTTGGAACTCTTCGATTTTTCCATAAGGAAGGCTCTGTGGAGCTGGGAAATGCCAAGGTCTATGGATGGAATAAAGTACTCCAACTATTCTAGGGCTCTCTTAAAAACACATCATTTAAGTGGAAATGCAAATACCATATGCTCTTATTGAGGTTGTAATTAATGTATTTGGGAAAAGAACCAATGCAAATTATTTTTCATAGCAGCAAGCCTTTATATAAGGTTGGACTATGTCAGGCCATATATATGGACAGTCAGGGTTGAGATGATTTTCATAAAACTCTTCAGTAATAGTTTCTAATTCTGATGCTCAGGTTAAGGGACCAGGAGCTGAGGTCTTCTTGACAGCCCATAAAGCATCTTTAAAATGCAGATGTAAGCTGTGCTCTGTGCCCTCAGGGGTGGGTCACCATACCCACGCCCAGACCTGAAGATGCTGGACAGGTTGGTAAAAGTTTTAGTGGGTCTAGGATTTTGGATAGCTGTAGGTACTTAGTGCTGCTACCCAGCTCCCAGCACACAGTGGCCATCCTACAAAAAGGGGATCTTCTCGGCATGTCCCCCATGACTTGTTGCCTGTCAGCTTGTGGGAGAGCACCACTGGCCCTCCCGGAGCCCACCCTCTGCTTTAGCTTCATGTAGTGGCATCCAGCACGCGGGCACCAAGGTGGCTCCGTGCCAGGTACTGGAGCATGGAGAGGGGGATGGGGAAGACGTGCAGCCAGCGGCCCCGTGGCCCTGGTGTCAGCTCTGCAGCAAGCACCGGCCAGCTGTCCCGGCCAGCCCTTCTGCCCCCCTCACCCCCCACCTGAGCCCTGTGCAGCGGCTGAGCGCGGTGAGTGGTGGAGTCAGGGTGGGAGCGTGCAGCGAATGAAGAGACGGGATGCAGCTTGATGCAAGCAAGTTGTCGGTTTATTAGTGATTTTCTTACAATTATATATGTTTCTACCTTCTACATATTACACACTGATTGGTTAAATCTTAAGCGTAAAAAACACTGATTGGTTGACATTTAAGGCACACCGTTAAAACAATAGGAACTGATTAGTTTACCTTGTCATAGCAACAATTTCTATTCTAAGATTAGGGGGTTTCTTCCTACGTGACCTTCGTAATTAATAAAGTTCCTTATCGGCACTATCCGTTCCCTTATCTGGCTACTTGTTGCTCTTTGTACGTCTGGTTGCCATCTCAACCAAAACGGCTCAAGAGTCTGCAGTTAGCTTGTTCCTTTGCTCCCAGGGCTTGTGCCCTACAAGTTCTAACAAGTCTCTATTCATCAGGCTAACAGTACTTGGACTCTTGTCCTTGAGGCCTTGTCCTACAGGAGTGGCCACCCAGAAATAGAAGTCAAAGGAGCAGATGGTGCTTGGTGGTACTCTTCGTGTCAAAATATGCTATTAATAGAGTTTTAATCTGATGAGTTGTGTTTTTCACAAGAAGGGTTTAGCGTACCCTGATTGCATGGGCTTGTTGCAGCGCAGCGGGGTTGAAGATGCTCCTTCCCTTGGCAGCAGAGGCCGGCTCTGGCGCCTCTGGCCCTGCCGGCGGTGGTAAAGGCTGAGAGGAGAGGCACGCTCAGCCAGTGGAGGCTCCTCCTGGGTGTTGCCTGTATGGGAGTGTGCATCCAAAACTCTGGCATATACTTCCCAGGAGAGGAGAAATTAGTATTAAAAATTTCATGCATTAGAAGGAAATGATTAATTTTCTTGCAACTAATTAATGAAATAAGATAATTTTCCACCTACTGATCCGGAGTCCAGCAAGATCAGCAGAAAGACTGGTATTGACTTCGGAGGATTTTGCACCAGTGTCATTTTCTGGTTCACTTCAGCAGAATGATACATATATATTGGGAAAGGGAGGTTATAACATTTGCTAGGAACAAGATCATTTTTCAGAAAGAAGGATGTTTGCCTACATTTTCACTGCTGCTAAGGCAACTGAAAGAGAGCATTGTTGTTTTGTTTTTAATTAAAGTTTTTAGCACTCATCTCAGCCACCGTATTGACTTTTAAATATATGAATAAATATTAAAAAGCACATATATTTTATACTCCCCGCTCTGCATTTATTCACTGCAACTTACAGGATTCTTTCCAGCGAACCGAGTTATACGTTTTCAGCAGCATCCTGCCACATCTTATAAAAAAAAGTAGGGCAGAAAAACCACTGCTTTAACCCACTGTATCCTGAAATGAGTGTGCGCTCCCTTCAGAACAGACTCTATCATTAGTAGGTTTCGTACCTATTTATAACGAGGAGGCTACAGCATTTTGGAAACATCCTATAAACATTAATCCTCTGCACACCCCCACAACATCACCAAGTATCATTTTCCTTTCAAAATACGGGGACTGATTCCCAGACATAAACACTGGTGCTCATGTACCACAGCGATGGGCTCTGCGTCAAACCACCTTCACCACTGACAAAGCTCAGAGCAGAGCTCATGGATCCCGAATGCCAGGTGCTGGGAGTCCTCAGAGAAAAAAGGGGGTTTTGCCAGAAAGTGCCACTTGATCAAAACCACTTCGCCTGTTCACCTGAGCACCCCCAGGAGTGGGGTCTGACCCAGCCCTCCCACAGTCTGTTCAGGCGTTGCGGTGCACCTAGGCACCCAGGACTCCTTTTAGTTTGCAGCCTGAGGTACCTGAATATTTTCAGAGCCATTATGCCTATGAATAATTAGACGCAGATGAATAAACAATGCAACAATTTTGATTTCCTAAGAAATGGGTTTTCTCTGAAAACAGCACGCTTGGTGCTGAGTGAGGGCTAGAAGATACAGCTCTTCCTCAGCTGAGGTTACTGTCTAATGCTGTGCCACGGGAGCACATGGGAGAGCAGGTCATTTCTCCTCCGGTCTTAGCAGGTACCTGGATGGATTTGCTGGAGCTCTGCATTAGTGCCTTGCAAAGGTGCAGCTGTGTAGTTCAGTTTTAAAGGTGTGGAGAGGACAGATACTGCATACAGAAAGTGACCTGCATTAGTAGGGTGATAAGCTACAGGATAGAAGGCTGGATGGTCTTTGTGCTGAAAGTTTAACTAAACCAGCAAAGCTTACATGCATTGCGCACAACAGAATTGCTACTGTTCTTTTCCCTTTAAGTATTTTGCATACTGAATTATACTTTACTCCCCTTCCTGCACACACACAAATAAATAGATAAACATAGTGAATCAAGTCAACCATAATTCCAATTAGTCCCAGCTGTTATTTCACCATCCTTTAAGGCCCTGTCTGCAGCATGCAGAAATAGGTTACACATGGCCTCATGCAAGGAGACATGAAATAATTGCTTCAGTCTGAATGAAGAGTAACTAATTTTGTTCATGTATTATTCAGAATGACAGGGACATTACTGTAATAATTCCTGACTTGTTCAATATTCTCAAAAATGGTGGAGAAAAAAAATGCATTTGCAGCCACACAGAGCAGTATGAACTGCCTCTCCAGGCTGAACCTCTGCCTGCTTCCCTTTTTATTTTTCACAGCATTTCCAAATCATACTTTAACAATACTACTTTTCACAGCTAAGATTCATTTGGACTGGAAGTATAAGGAGAACTCTTTTTGAGCCAATGTGACCTGCTACTGATTTAGGAAAGATAGATGATGTCACTGGAAATAAGTGACTCTTCAGTATTCCTTCTTGCACTTTTTTTCTCCTAAAGAAAGAACGAACACTTTGGTAACTCGGCAATAAAATTAGTAAATGTCCCTGAGAAAATCTGTTTGGAGAGGACATCTTTAGATGCTAATAAACAAATCTATTTGTTAACTATTTGCACCTGTGCACATTGTAGCCTAACCTTAAAAATATTTGCATTGTGATGTAATGAACTGACAATGAGTTAAAAAAAATAAATGTTGTAAATTGTCATTATTTACTAGAGAAAAGAAAGAATAGAAGCACGGATGAAAATAAAAGGAAAATCAAAAGAGGGACATGACATCTATATGTCAGTTTTTTAATGGAAAGAAAAAAATAAAAATAAGATTCTTTGTATAAGCTTCAAAGGTTGTACTGGTTTGAAATCTGTGGGTGACTGATCAAATGTTGGGGCTTTTCCTTTTTTGTTCCCCCTGTGTATAATTTAACAGGAACGAGGAGCAAAGAATGAAAAGAAAAACTAAAATTATAATTTTGATAACAAAAGGTAAGGTTAAAAGAATTATCTAGAAACAGTCTATTTCCAATGAGAAATTCTAACTTAAATGGATACATAAATGTATACACATGCATGTGCACACACATCACAGAGCTACAGACACGGCAGTGTGATGGCGTTTTGCTGACTTGGTTTTGGGAGTCAAGCCATGGGGTTGGGGCTGGATCAGGCAGGGCAGGAGGAGGTAAAGCAAGATCCAGAATGGAAGCAATTGTGTTCAAAACTCAGAGCGAGCCAGCAAAGGGGTAACTAGCAAACGAATTGGAGAACAGCATGGTTTCCAGTTAGGACACGTGCGTAGGTTGGGGAAAAGGAGAGCTGAAACGATGCTGTGCTACTTTGTGACATGAAAAAACGAAGGCATTTCAGGCCCGGCTGGGTCACCTGGCTGCCGGTTCCCAGCTCAAAAAGTTGAGTATGTGCAGACAGAGCAAGCTGGAGATAATGACAAAGAGCCCAACAGAATGACTCTCCAGCTAATTGATTTGAATATTTACTACTGGGTTGTTATACAGGGACTTTGAAATCAGTCAGCATGTGGCAGCTTGTCTGGTCAAAACTGACCAACAGAAAACAGATAAACAGCTGTGGAAAACCAGAACGATAAAGTCCATTCCCTAAATATCGGTGTTATGCAAAAGTTTATTAGGCATTAGAAATAAGCTGAAAAATAGCACACTTTTTTTTTTAAAAAGCACACATGTGTAGATTGGCAGATGCATGTCTGTGCCTGCACACATGCAATGTTAGGTGCCGTTTCCAGCAGTTCTCAGTGACTAATTACAGCCTTTGCAATTACCACAGTACTGTTATGATACTTTAAAACAATAACAATTTGTTCACTGAATGCTGAAAACTTAATTTTCTTATCACATTGCTTTCAACAGCAAAACAATAAGGAGTCTGAGGGTGATCCACTTTTTTTCTCCCTAAACAGTCAGATGGTCCTTTGACAGATCGAGGTCAAGACACTCTGCTACAGGAGAATCCAAGGTTTGTAAAACCTCATTCCCATCGACAGAGCTTGCTCACACCAGTTCAGTATTAGCTCAGTGCTGAAAGCTCACCAGAAGTTCTCTATGGAAAATGCGCAAGCTGCAGGACGGCTAACTCGGCAGGGTTAGGCAGTGTCTTACCAACAGACCACCCAGTTGTCAAAACCTTCTGCAATTTCTTTTCTGTTGCATTTCCCAGTCACAAATATTTTACTGCAATTTATGGGCTGAAGTAATATGTTAAAACAACACATTGTATTAAAACCAAAAGAAATGTATGTATTATGTGAGTCTTGGAAATACAGCTAAGGAAGACATTACCCTGAAATTCATGATAAAATCTCACAAGTTGGCCATCCTGAGGCTAAACATGGGTAAGTATCAAGTCAGAAAATAGAGACGCACCTTGCTGACAGACCATTTTCACGATGGATGCATGGCCACTGTTTTGCCCACATTCCCAGCACAAAGTACTCCTCTCAGTGTTGTCTACCATGGTGCAGATCCAGTCTCTGCAAATCCTGAGATTTCTCCTTCCTTGTTGAACATCTTATGGGATATTGTGGGAAATTAAACCATGTTGTCAAGTCACCTTCTTCTATTTACACAATTTCTAGCCCCTCAATTTTCAGAACTAATCAGTGATTTTAAGGTTTTCTGTACTGGAGCACTTAGTGTCAAGTCTCGCAAAGCACTCGGTGAGATGCGGGAGCGTCAGCCCAGCCCTGCGTGCCTGCTCACTCCCAAGCCTTCATGCCCATCCCACTGGTGCCTGCCATCCAGAGCTCCCCAGGTAGCTCCATCCCTTCACTCCCAAGGCACGTGTTATTGATTGCAAACATGTGTCGTGCCCCAAGGGCCAGCTCAGGGCTGACCTCGTGGCCTCCAAAGCAGCCAACATCCACCTGGAGCTAGTGGCTACTGAAACCTGACCATAGCATTGACCTCAGCTCAAAACGACTTTTGTCTGCAGATTATACCTCCTGGAGCCAGTCCGTGTTCCTGTCATTTGGGATGACTGCTCAGTCCCAAATCTAACCCTTATGTGAGCGAGTATATACCAGTTGGCTCCAACCTCAAAGGCGAGCTCATCTTGGGTAAGGATCCAGCTACACAGGACAGTCTGTAAACCCCTCCCAGTACAACAGGCACTTTTGCTGTGGCGCTCACTGAAAACCAGCCAGAAGTTCTTCACAAATGTATATGCAATCACTCTCATGTTCCCTGGCCTTGTGTGACCCTCAGAAGTGTTTGCAGGGGAACAAGCCTCCCAGCACCCCAGCGAGCCCTGCAGACGGGGTGCCTGGGCTCGAGGGTGCCCTTCGTCTGCCCAGCCACCACCGGACACTTGGTGGTGCTCAGCTCGGGCTGACCGCTGCTCAGGCGCGGGGTGGGGGTGGGAAGGGCAATGAAGGGGTTTATGCACCCAAAATACAACAGAAGTTTCCTTTCTCATGATTGCCATCAACAGAGCTGCATAAATTGTCCCTGGGCTGGTTAAACTTCTGTGGCCGTGTGCAAGTGCACATCACGATGGGGCCCTGATGTGTCACCCCTTCCACGATCCCGCCCTTCAGCCGTCCGCTCGCTGGCTTTGGGAATATTAGGTTGTCTTCTGATCCATGCTTTGTCGCTTCTCATCTCTCCTTGTTTCCACTCTCAGCTGCTAAGAACGTTCTTACAGTTTTGTCAGGTAAGACTTTATTCCTTTAAATAATAAATTAGAAAAGCCATCTGGACTACTTTTTAAAACCAACTCAAACTCCTCCAGCTGTTGTGTGACCTCATCCTTTATTAATTTCTGTAGCCTCGTATTTACCATTGAGATCAACCCTACAAGTGTATAATTTCCTGATTTCTTTCCAGCTACTTTATTAAAGATTGGGGTTAGAGATTCGCTCCCCTTGAGTCCCCTGATAACCCTCCTTCTCTCGCAGGAGTTGTTAAGGAGCAGATGATGCATCACAGGTTCTTTTATAGCAACAATAATTGTTCTGCTTCAGAAGCAACTGTGGCTTATAACTGCAGTTTTTTCTGAAATTGTTTTTCTTCTTTCCCTTATTGCTAAGGAAGATATTGGCACCAAAATGTGATTTGAGAGCTCATGTTCTCTTATTTTCTCCCCTACCTGAAGCCAGTGCAGATGCTACGTTTGTGATGCCACCGCTGACATCTGTGTAACCGAATCCAGCGTTATAAACAGGAAGCAGAAGTGACAGCAGCAATTTCAATAGGTGCTTTTCTTCTGCTGAAACCATTATTTCAGACAGGATATATAAATCACACTGTCTCTGAAGTGTCCAGTTCCAAGTCAATGGCAATCCTCAGCGACATGGATATGCCCCAGCCCTTTGCCTTGCTGACAGCCTGGCTGTGTTCCCTGAGGCATCTGGAGCTGGCAGTTCTCTGGTTTGGGGGAGGAAAAGGGAGGGTGAGAGTTGTTACAAAGGACCAGAAGATGGGTTTTGTGTCTGTCAGCTAAGGCTGACCGTTTCTGCAGAAACAGAAGTATTTATGAACACTTCCAGTGTGGGTATGTTCAGCACCCAAATCCCAGACTGGTTTTCCTGCCCCCGATGTCTCACCTCACGCTCTGGCTGTGCTGCCAGCCTCCAGGGCCAGGCCACCAGCCCGGGCACCCTTCAGGTAGGCTCATTTAGCTGGTGCTTGCTCTGTGTAATTATTGCCACTCATCTCCCACCTTTGATCTCAGATCTGGTATTTTCAGTGGTCGATGTCAGACCTCAGCGCCCAGAAGCTTCAGGCAAAGGAGATTCTCCACCCACTTCATGATCTTATGCTGTAGCCAACACCACCCTCTGAAGAAAAGGTAAAAAGTGAGCATAAGACCAGCACTCCCCTTTTCTGCTGAAGCAGTGCTGTGCTAGCACCCTCCCACCAGCACCACTGGGTGCGAAACGCCGCTGTGGGCAAATGGCTCGGAGGCAGGGGTCACTTCCCCCATCGCAGTGGGAAGCTGATAGCTAAAAATTATATAGAAATGTACAGGAAGAAAGAAAACAATGTGTGTGAAATACATAAAATCTGAACCAGGGTGAGAGATCTTACTGTTCATAACATTTAGGATTTACAACCCATTTACAATCTAATGTCTTATCTCAGTTTATATTATAATTCCCCATCTTTTCTGCACTAGTGGCAGGATACCACTCAGTAGCCCAGGGCAGATCTTGAAATGGCAGTTTAATGACACAATGTTAGTTGTGTGATTTATATTTATTATATTTTCCTTTATATAAATACAATTTACATTCACACAGGTCCTCAAATAACTGCATAAATGGTAATATATAAGAAATGACAACATGGCATTACTTCTGGCTTGCAGAGGAGGGAGATGGAGAGTTGCCTCGTCCAGGAAGGCCACTCAACAGCCCAGGGTGAGAAGTGATGGAAATGACAGCAGAAAGGGGCTGGAGAGCTGTGCTAGTGCAGGGTGGGCAGAGGGAGGGAGAGGAAGGAGTTGGTGAAACTGGAAGTTAGTGAATCGTTTCAAATCACAGAGTCACAGAATCATTTAGGTTGGGAAGGACCTCTGAAATCACAGAGTCCAACCATTAACCCGGCACTGCCAAGCCCTCCACTAAACCGTGTCCCTCAGTGCCACATCTCTGTGTTTGGTTTGTTTTCATTGCTTTTCAATATCTGGAGCTGTGAATGGGTTTTTTTGGTCCAGTTTTCCCAGTGCATCACTACAAGTTTAAGGAAGAGGATATCATCATCCTCCTCCAAAAATGCAGGGCACTCCTGCCTACATCTGCGGCCAGGAACGGCAGAGCCTGAGAGACAGGCAGGCAGTGGGGAAAGCATCACTGATCCCAGACAGCCTGATGTGAGCAATGTGTAAGGGTGGCCTCGCCGACAACTCAGCTTCCCAGAGGCGCATCTGGGCTGGATCGCAGCCGGGACAAAGAGCCTTTCTCCGCACCCCCACCTCAGCCCAGCCAGGGAAAGGAGGTAATGGGCAGCATTTGTCCAAGCTGTATTGGAAACACAGAGATCATGTTTAACATATCAATAGGCATAAAATAAATTGGTGATTTATAAATATTTGCATCCTATAATTGTCTTTAGGAAAGATCAGCTGGGTTAAATTGCACTGGGGCCATTTTTCTGTGAGGAACAGCAGAACTGTTAACAGGTTTCATTTCCACCACTCAAGCAGCTAATGTGCAGTCCCTTAGTCTGATCATGTTTCTGCTTCAAAATGGCACTTCACCAGGGAGCACATCTAATTGGACATGTTCTTTCAACATTTTGTGTGGGAAATGACTTTCCAGACTATCTGAAGGTTGCTGGGATGACTCCTACTGAAATGAGATGGTACTCCTGAGTGATTGGAAGCAGAGTATATGGCTTTTGGGGGGGAAGAGACAGCAAACAGCTGGAAATTAATGTGTACTTGGCTGCTCATCTGCAAACTCTTTCTGGGAACAGTGAAGGCAGCTGAACGGGTCTGGGTCAGACCTCTTCATGTCTTAATGGTTTTCAACACCATAATACACAATAAAGCTATGCCTTGACTTGTGTTTAATGCTGAGTTCAGTGAATCAATTCCAAACAGTTTGTGAGGCCAGTCTGAAGTGGGGACTGGTGACGGTAGCACGTTACATTACATTTCTCCTGGCTATGAAGACATAAACATCTGAGACTTTCTTGAAGACATAAAAATAGTGACTTATGGACATGATGAAATATTTAAATCTTGTTCCGTAGCTGTCATCTTTCTGGTGGGTGATACTTTTTCAACATCTCAACCACATTGCATAGTGCTGCAAATGAAGAAGAAAAGCAGAAGACTGGGAAGAAGGTGAGGACAATGTCACCTTGCTGGTGACATGAACCCTATGAACCATTTTTACATTTGGATTCCAAAGTCAGAGGAGCTTCAGCCCAAACCCAAACTCCTGGCCTTGGGAGACCTTGGATGCAAACGCTGTGGCTTGGGCTCAACATCAGCTCAAAACTCCTTCTTAACATGGAATTAATAACCTCCAGAGTTTGTCCAGTTCTGAGTGGTAGATACTGCAGTGCACTCTGTGTTGACCCACAGCTTCATCACCAGCTAAGAAACTTCGAAGGACTGCAATGGATGGAAGGAAAAACTACCATGCTAAAAGACCTTTCCTACATTTACATTATAACCAGCGCTTCTGGAAAGCGGTCATAAGTAATACAATATTTGCTAATGTGATAATAAAATAAGAGTAAAACGTCCACCTTTCAGTCTGAGAATGAACAAAATTTGTTTCTTTTCAATAAGAAATAGGAAAAAAAAGATGCTTATCCTAAAAAATGCTAAGTGCACACTTGAGGATCACCATTTTTAGCACCTTCATCTATTATGGACATATCTGATTGGTGCAGAACTTCACAGCTGAGGAGTAAACTCCAGTTCCAGTGAAGTCAGTTGTCTTCAGTTTCATCTCCAACACAGGCAGGACTTTGCACTAAGTACTCTGATCTAACTCTGCAAATCTTTCGCTTGGGCAGAGAAGTCTGTTGTTGATATAATGGTGTAAACACAATGTGGGGTAGATTAAATACCAAGGGAAGACTGGAGGATTTTAATAATACCTGCTTTTATACCTGCTAGATGCCAACCATCTGAGCTAATAGAATGTAATTGGAAGACTAGATTTAGTCATTTAGGTCTTGATGTACTTCTGTCAACTCCAAAATACTCATTACATGTAATTAGGAAGAAGATTAGAGTGCCGTTAAGATGCAGAATAATGATGCAGTTCAACAAGAGCCAGTGGAAAAAACAACCCACTTAAGAAAATATATCAAAACTGCTGAGCAGAAGAGAGCATTTAAAAAAAAATGATAAAGATGAGAGCTGGTGCTAAATAATGAAGATGAGACTTTGAAGTGGGAAAGAGTTGATAGGCAGAATCAAAGCATTTGATGGCTATACCTCCCTCTAAAATTAATCCCTTGTGTTTATTTAGATGGTTGAAGTAACATTAATAAAATTATTCCCTAAGAATCACCCCCTGTGTCTTTTTCATAAATTCCCACACCAAATAGCATAATTAATTTCACAGTGGTATAGAAGAATAATAAGAAAAAAATCCATCCTTTGAGAGTAGGTTGTAATTTCTATCTGATAGACACAGCATATAAATTTTTCTGATAATTTATTCACCAGAAATTGCCATATTATACCTATCAGAAAGGTGCTGATATGAAACTTAGCAAGCTGATATTTCATTCTGATTTCCTTGAGCATGGTCCAATTTATTAAATCAAAATTCTAGATGGGCTTTAATATGAAATAAGATTTTTTATATTTCAGAGTAAAGTGTGTAAGAATGTGTGATGCAGATAATGGGACAGCTAATAGTAATTATGCTGTATGCAGTGCTGAAAGACAGGTTAAGAAAAAAAAAGAAAAGAAAATATTCTGGAAGTCCTGAAAACCAGGGGATAAAAGACAAGAAAAGAGAGCAAGCCTGTGACTGTAACACCGTACAAAGCAGCATGCCACAAGGCATTACCAATATGGGAATCTATTTCTGGTTCTATCACCAACTCCTCATATGACATCAGACAGAGTATTTCAGCACAGAATTGCTTTTCCGATAGATACGTATTAAACAGCAGAAGAGCTGTTAAAATGCAGTCGCAGTTTCCCGTCTCGCCCCCGCTGATGCCTCACTGTGTGCGGGGTCTCACCGTTGCAGCACAGCATCCCTGGGCTGGTGCCCATGGCCACCCCCATGGTGCTGTTTGCCCGCTGTGGGCTGCTGCCCCAGCGTGCTCCTCACAGGCTTGGCATAGGTCTTGTGTTTTATTTTGTTATGGCTTCTTTTTGGTTTGTTTTTGTTAGTTTTTGGATAATTTTGTGAGGCCCCTGGCTTTTCTCACTCCCTTGTTGCCGCTTAGTAGAGCTGAAAGGAGGAGGAAGGAAGAGAAAGCATGGCTGGAGCAGCGTGCGCCGTGCAGAGGGGCAGGGGATGGATCTCCCACGGGTGGGAGGAGGGTTCCCCTGCCCAGCCCTGTGCAGTGGGTGCTGGGGATGGCACCCTCGCCTCACAGGCAGGATGGTGCCTGACTCCCATCCGAGGACTTACATTTCCAGAGGTGGGGATGAGAAAGCTTCAGGTAGCGCAGAGCAGTATGAAACTTTCTACCAAAAATGAAGTGCACATGTAAATGACTGCTAAGCCATGTGGGGAGCTGGGGGCTTGGGAGAGAGCAGGGAGATGAGGTTTCCTCAGGACACCTCCCTTCCAGAATGTTCCTGCCACCAGGTTGACTGTGACAGGGAAGCATCAACAGCCTGGCCGAGTATCTTCCAGCCTTGCTGCTGCCTGCATGGCCCCACAGGCAAAGGGGAAGGGTCCAGGGCAAAGAGAATCCTCTCTTCTAGCAGAAGTGCAGCGTAATGGCCAAGGGACCATCAGTGCCCTTTTCTTTCCTTTCTCAAATCTGTGGAACAGCAGGCACCATCTGGTTCCCTGCCTGCAACTGGGAGGGCAGAAAACACATGGGCCTTGCAGTGGCTGCACAGGGGGAAGCAGTGTGATGGTATTGATGATGGTCACCATGTCAGGGCTGGGAATGGACCAAAACGCAGGTCATTAACCCCAAAATGGCGTGGATGGGGCAGCTGCTCCTTTGAGCAGGGTGGTGGTGCCTGCTCCCCAAGCTGACGCTGCCCATGTGGAGCACGGACTGTGGTCAGGGACCTCGCCGTGTCTGGGCGGTGATTGTTGCAGCCGAATCAATCTCTTCTGCTTGTTTATAAGTATCTATGACTCACAGACGTTTTTCCTGCTCCTTAATTGCCAGTTTCCTGAGAAACCATTGCAGCCAGCCAATCGGCTGCAGAATTATGACTTGGTGACTAGATACAATTGGGAAAAATAAATACAGCATTATTGGTAAATTGAACAGCACTTCTCTAAGTACATCACGTATTTATAAACAACACATACATCTGCAGAAACTGAGAACCCCTTTGCCTTGCTAAAGGAGGTCTCCAAAGGTCTTGTTCTGAGAAGCAACACCTGTTCCCCTCTGCCTATCTACCTGTCTGCATGATGAAGGATGCGCGCATCCACATCCCAAATGGTGGCCTGTGTCAGGGACCACGCGCTCTCCCCGTGAGCTGTGGCAGGGTGCACAGTAATGGCAGCTTGCTCAGACTGGCACCGGCACCCGCGTAACCCCAGAGGAGCCTGGACAAGGGAGGTGATTTGGCAGAAGATCACCTCTCCTGCCCAGGGTTACTGTCCGGCTGGAGGTGTTGCTGTGCTGGCTCACAGCCTAGTGGCACAGAAAGCCGAGAGGGGACTGGGATGGGGGGTGAAGAGGACAGGGGCAGGGTTAGAGCACTGACTGGTGTAGCTGGAGGGATGCTGGGAGCTGTGGCTTCAGGTCAGTCACTGAATCTTTGTGTTTTGCTCCCCACATCCATAAAACGGGACCAGTAATGTGGGGATCTGCCAGAACTAGGCACCAGGGCGCTACCCTGCCCTTTGGTCTGGCTTTTACTGGTAACAACAGGTTGTGGATGAGGGCACTAAGGCACCAAGCACACCATGGCTTGCTGGAAGAAACAACCCGCAGCCACGTCCCAGGGTAGAGCCTGCGGTTCAGGCAGGTGCTACAGCCAAGAGAGGGCAGGTAGGGTGAACCTCCCGCCTAGCCCCGGCTTTGGTCACTCCTCTCCACTTCCCTGCTCCCCGCTGCCCAGGGGCACTGAGGGACATGCCCCGGGGTGCTGTGGGGTGCGCACCCAGGCACAGCAAGGAAGGGAGCACAGCTGCCCATTCTGGCAGCAGCGAGCTGTCCCACCAGTTTGGCTCTCTCATCTGGTTCTCCCTTACATTTCTTAATCCTGATTTGAATCCCATACCTCCTAAACCGTGCTGGCTTCCTAAGAGCCCTTATGGATTGGTAGAGTAATTTTAATAAACAAATTTAAGTCCTTCAAAAAACCACAATACGGTATGATTATTAGTATTATTATGGTTATTACTGTTATTGTTGTTGTTATTATTATTATCATTATCATTATTATTTTTTATAAAAGTGATGCACAAGATCTAAATAAGAGAGAGAAGACAACCTCTGCCTTCAGTATTAGTCACTGCTCAATTACAGCTTGATTCAAAGCCATTAATTGGTAGAAAGAAATAAGCCTATGAAGTCATTCTAGCACAGCATGCTATTTCCTTTATTCTTTTAATACGTGATTATGTTTGGGAAGCTTGAAAGTCTTTTTTAGCAATCATTTGGTAAAGCCACTCTAATAGTTGTTAAAAGGCTAGGAAACACAATGTCGGTTAATTTTGGATGAGATCATAGGGGACTAGGGGAAAGGATATAAAAAATATAATGGCATAAAAGAAAATTATAAGTTGGAGAACTGCAGCACCTGAACAACTGAATGCTATGTTCAATGATTCAGCCAGGCAGGCAAGGTAATCGGAGAGTTGTGTACTGATAAGTTTTCTCCAAAGAGTACTAGCAGCCAATGTACCCGCGTGCTCGCTCCCCGCAGCTGGGTGTCAGAACTGCCTGTCTGCAGACCTCAGATTGCGAGTACCTTTGGTACTTCAATTACTGAACATTATGATAGTGCTCAGTGTGAATCTTCTGCTCCTTCTTCCAGTGCCTGAATCAGACTGATATGAAACCCTCCCAGCCTCCTCCTGCTGCTAGCACAGCTGGGAAACTGAGGCAGGAGGCCAAGGGACTGGCTGGAGGCCAGGCATGCAGGGCTGCTGTCTCTCTGCAGGGAGCATCCCATCCTTCTGTCAATGTGGTGAGCAGAGATGGGTGTCTGTGGGGACTGGCCACCCCAAGTAATGCCAGACAGTCCCTGCGAGGCTTGTGCTCGCAAAGCTAATGCTGACGTTAGCAGGCTGGAGACGAGGAGTGAGGGCACAACATCTGCCCTGGATCTGGAAGTCCCTCTTTGTTTGGATCCAGGATCACTTTTTGCAGTTGTCTAAAATTTGGGTATCTGCTTTGAATGCTTTGAAAACCTGTGTGTTTCAGCTGGCTATGGAGCAGACTTAAAGTCCTAGACTTGTAATAATTTCAGCTAGGGGTCTTGGAAGTAAGGAGTTCCATTCCTTTCTTCCCCAAAAACAAATACATCACTTTTCTGCAGGATGATACTTAATCTTTGTCTTTGCCCTTAGACCTAGACCTCAAACTGTGGTTCTGATGAAGATCAAAATAATTTCAGCTGGCCAACATTCACCATTTGACATTCCACCTGTTTGAAGGAAAATTGGAAATGGTATTTATGATGAAGATTAGCTCACGGCCATTAAGTGGTCTGGGCTGAAGATGGATATTTGCTGTCAGAGTGGCGGTGGTGATTTATCTCCTCTGAATGTTTCCCTGGCTATATGAAGTTACTGCCACAAAGCTCTTCTGGCAGAAGAAATCTGTGAATGTTCCTGAGCTGCATTTTTGCAAAGCTGAAGAACTGACCCCAAAATGCTGTTGTGAAGATGAGACCTTGCACTTTCCCTTTCTTAGACTGAGTTGCCAGAATTACTTGGTACTGGAGCAGTATCAAACAGCTGGGAGTGGGGGTGGGGGTGCGGGAAATAAAAGGAAATGAATAGTTTCTACAGTCTTCATTGGTCAAAGAATAAAGGGTTTAAAACAAATTTGACTGTTGTGGACAATTCAGACCAGGTACTAAGCTCTGTATTAAAAATAAGTGCCCTGCAAGCGACTGCATCAAGGCAGCAGCAGACCGTCCATGCAGTCAGTCTCTTCCAGGATCTTCTCTTTACTGCGAACAGCAGCAGATAGCAGATGCTCAGGCAGCAGCACTAAGCATTTTCCCCAGACGTGCTCCTGCCTTCTGGCACTCAGGAACAGAAGGAGTTGGGGAGAGGAAGCTGTTGCCTCTTTCATAATCTTTCAGTCACCATGGTTAGCATGTGCTTGATGGAAGAAGTAATAAACCTCTTAGCTGCACAGTCTTTACCTATCCACTGTAAATCTGCTCTTCTGGGCAGGGAATCAGAAACAGGCACTACACAAACAGCATCAAAGGCAGAGATGATGCTGAGATGAGGCCTGGAGAAGGACATGTCCTACTGCAGACCCTCCACTGGTGCCGGGGAAGAGGGAGATGAGAACGACCATTGAGATGAACGGTCCTATTCACACCTCGCTGCATTACTGTTTCCAGCAATATTTGTCTCCTCTTTTAGATTAAACCACTGTATTGGAGTGGATGGATTTCTTCACACACCTCTTAAAAAACATTTCTGTGTATCTGATTCCCCACATACCAGACCATTGGCAGTGCTATTGCAGATTCTTGTAGGAGAAGGACATCATGGGAATAGGTTATTGATCGCATCACTTAGATCATTTGTGCAAGAGATTTCCAAAAGAGAGACTGTTCCCTTCTTTCCCACAGCAGCATTTTTGAAAATTTGCTGCCACATTTTTCTTTTTGAATAAACCAAACTGCCTCAAGAGGGTTTTGCCGTCTTTACGTTTACTCCAGCATAGTATTCTATGAAGAAAAAATATTGAAGCAGCTCAGTGAAGTGCTGAGCAGACAGGCACAAACCTAAAGATGAATATACAAGTTCAAACCTTTTAAACCCAGAAAATAAATCAAGACGACAAAACTCCCAAAACATGAGAAAAACTCAAACTTATGAAAACCAGAGTATCATCAAGTTAAGAAATGTCTAGCTCAAATATCTGGAACCCATGAAATGTGTCTCACATTGCACATAGGCAAGCAACAGCAGCCCGTCTCCCACAGACTGCTGGCTGCCTTCAGCCCTCATCCCAAAGCACAGAGGTGGGACACGGGTAGACGAGTGAGGAGAAGCTGTGGGGTGGTGGTCAGGAAACTTGCTATGCGTACGCCAAACCTTGCAGAAAAGCCAGGGAATCTATGCCTAAAGCTGAATTGCTCCAAGGACCAACACTGACATCTTAAAAAGCGGAGGGAATGGTATGGTGCTCCCAGTAGAACACCTGGACTGGCCATTCTTTCCATAACTTGCAAACACACCCAGGCTCCACAGGCAACACATGCACGTTGCATCCCGGCTGTGATGCCTGCCAGGTTTTACTGTAGCAGCTCGAGAGATCATGGCAGTAATGTGCAAAGCCAGGGCTGGCAGCCTGGTGTAACGGCTGGGTGCCGTACATCACCACAGTGCATCACCTGACATGTCATCCCACATCAGCTGCAGGTCGCCTTCCAGCCATCCCACAGAGCTGTGAGGAGTTCGCATCTACTCCAAGGTTATGTCCTTGGCAGCAGAGCACCTCTGCTTGGAAAGGGCTTCCCACCCTGCTGCCCTCTGCTTCGCTGTGGCAGGATGGCTGAGATATTGATGTAGAATTTTGTATGGAGCTTACTCTGTACCTAAACACACACCTGTATTCCTGGAAAATTTTGTTGAAGAGGATATTACAATTGTCTCTTCCAATTCTGTTCAGGGAATCTCTAACCAGTATGTCAATAAGGCCACATAATAATAGTCAGATGTTTCAACTTGGCCTAGATAAATTAGCTATGGGAGCACAGCCAGTCTGCTTTCATTCATGAAAGTTAGATGCCAACTAGTAATGAAGAATGATGATAAAAACCAAATCTCTTCAGTTTTATCTAAACGTTAAAATTAGGAACCAAAGCAAAAGAGATGTTCTTGGGCAAAGTCTTATTGACTTAGTTTGGGTTTGGTTACAGAGGTTGGAATAAAACGCATGCAGATATTTACTTAACATTAAATTGTATTCAGTAATGTCAAGGAAGAAACTCCTGGAGTCACATTTTCCTAACACCTTTCCCAAGTCCTCAGCACTGCCACAAACCTCAGCAAGACCAAGTGCGAGGGCCATCTGTGCCCATGTGCCTTGACTCGCGTGCACGAGTGGTTTGTCCTTTCAAGTCCTAATGCTCAAAATGACAGCTGTTCTACAACGAGATGGAGACAAAAGCTCAATATAGAGCAGAATGACGCTTACCATGAAATTGCAGTTTCTGAAGTTTTAGTTGCACAGCTGAGTATACATGATACAATATTTTCTTTCTTTCCTTCTGATTACTACAGGCTATGCACAGACTGGAGGAATGTGCATCTTCCGTGAGGATCATCCTTCATAAGTCATAATTTCTCATGCAGTGTCCTTCCTATCACTCAGGTAACCTTTATTAGCATCTAGACATGCATAGTTAAAGGCTCAGTAAGAAACAAAGCCCGGCTGAAGAACCCAGAGGAAACTGAGCAGAGTGAGTTCTGGAAACAATATTTTGAAAGGTCTTGAGAATAAACTCCATTAAAGCAATTACAGTATTTTTCATGGCTGCTTAAGCCTGTAGCCACAAAACTACAGGGACATATACTGGGAATCAGTTGCTCAGTAAAAGTACACCAGAATTTGTGTTAATCTCATAATTCGATTGCCTTCTTTATTTAGACTTACGTTAGATATAAACAAGCAAATGGAAAAGAATCATCATGAAATTCTAACCTTCGTGTAAACTCACTATCAGTCACTAAAGTAATTTGAGCAGTTCAGGTGCACCAGCCACTTTAAAGCATGTTTTACATTTTCTATAGATGAGGAGAGTAAAGGGTTATATTCAGAATAAATGTTTAATGAGCATAGTAATTTCCATAACTACCTCTGTTCCATTATTACACTAATGGCTCCCCATTGCTCAGTAGCATTTCCTTAGGCCTTTAAAAGGCTACTCCATTTAAATTAACTTTAAAAACCTATTTCTTTTCACACTTCTCACATTATTGTATATCAGCCTGTCTTGTGCAGATGGAATATGAAGTAATTTAACATTGACATCAAAGGACGGGCAATAGCTGTCATTGCTGACACCATGGGAGAGTATTATGGGCTTTGCTTACAGCGAAGGGTTGCAAATATTGTATGTGGTAGTCTGCTCAAACCTGAGCCTAACCATTCGACAAAGTTCAGCTAATTGCAGTGATTAGCTCTGCACTGACAAGCCAGTCATTACTGCATTGTTTGCATCTCTCTCCTGAAGCATCCTCTGGATTTTGGAGACACTAATATGTAGTCAGAGCCGTATGAAGATTTTTTCATTTGACTTTCAGCCCAGCTCCGATCCCAGTACTAGATATATAGGCAACAATTGTAGAAAGCAATTTTAATGTAGAAGATTTTTAATTGCCATAGCGATTCTGGTAGTGCCTCAGCTTGATTATTTTAGCAAGCATAATTATTTAGTAGCTGTACATTAATATTATTTATTACTCTTTAACTGAACCCTGAAGGACCCGATTCTGTTCTTCTGTTACTTTTGTGTAGGGTAGCCTCCAAGATTTGATCCTCGTGTACGAACATTGACATGAAGTGCACGCAGAATCTGGCTCTACATTTAAATTATAGGTTGCAACAAAAACTGCCTTTTGGCATTTTGAGAACTGGAGAGAGCAGCAGTTTTAAATAATCATCCATCACGTATGAAAACATTCAGCTGTAAATCTAAAGTAGAAACCTTAAGGCATGAAGCTGCATAAACATTTTGGCTGAAATCCACCATTAGGACTGTCAGAATAAATACTAAAAAGAGTTTTGTATTCATCTAAAATATCTGTTTACAGATTTCTTTTGCTGAAGCCACAAATTGTACAATGAAATGAGATCTCTGAATACATTTTTGTTCTAATAACTTTATAAACTCTGCTATATATTTTATGGGATTTGAATGTATGAATAGTTGGCCCAGAACTACTTCTGCAGGAGATTATGGAGAGAAAACAGTACCATATGTCAGCAGAATGGCAACATCCCATAGATACTCAAGAGGATCTCAGGCTCAACCCAGCTCTTGTGTTTATAATGTGGTGATATTTCCATGCTTCGTATATGGGTACCTCTGCTTATATAAACAGTACTATGGTAATGATTGTCAAAGACACTTAAAGGATTCCAATGAAAATAAAAGTAAATTTCTTCTTACACATTTTCAAAAAAGCATGCTTCTGCTAGCACGGCTCTGCTGATGAGAGATCACAGGCCACCATCCCTATGCCCAACACAGCTATACTGGAAAAAGTCTGTAATGTAGACCTGGCTCAAATGTTTTCTGCATGTTTGCCTGGGTGGTCTATCCATAAGATACCACTAATTCTGCAGAGCTAGCCTTCCGGCAACTCACACATTTTCCATGGAGAACTGCGATGACCATGATTTTCAACCATTTGACCACCACTGAGCACGCTCACGGGCTTTATGAAAACTCTTTGACATTTGGTGTTCATTGATACGGTTCTCAGAATAAAGCTATTTTCCTCCTCTGAACATCTGTGAGTTCTTCTTTGCTGCGTTAATGTGACACTGTCCTTGACCGACCACACAGAGCTAACGGGCCAAGCCTGTGAGGCGGCTGGGATCGCTGTTCTCCGGCTCGTCACGAGCTGCTGGTCTTTGGGTTGGGAAGTGATACAGGCCTACGTCAGGGGCAGTGACCTGCTGACACAGGGGTGAATGTGATCCATAAACAGCCTGATCCAAAATGCTGGGAGAGAAGTGATGGCTCAGCACTCACAGACTACCATTTTCCCTTGCACAGAGTACACGTTTCCCTTGCTCAGCAATTTTTATGATATTTTTTGAACAAAATCAAGTCATGCAGCTGCATATCATTCCAAATGCATTTACGATTATAGTTTCTTGCATTGCATGAGTGCAAAAGCGGTAACAAGCAGCTTAATCAAACCTTTGTCTCCTAAAGGAATAAATGGGTGGTTTTTTCCAGTTGTTCCAGAGCACATCTCAGCACAAGAGTGGCCATTTATGTTTAAGCACACCACATACAGGCAGATGTCTTGTGGCTTGCTTTTACTATCAAAAAATGTATTTGTAATGACTAAAGATCAGTAGTTATACAAGTGTCATCCCAAGAAACCACTTTTAGGAAGGCTTTGTCATGAAAGCACTGGAAATGCACAGCTCATGCTATGCTACACGAGGACAGAGCTAAACATTTATTTGAGAATAAAACACATATTTGAGACTACTGAGCGTAGTCTGGACAAACAGAACAACTTTTCTGATAAAAAGCCCCAACCGTACAACATCAAAAAACACAAAGTAATGAATTGTTAATATAGTTTTCAGTAAAGATATGAAAAATGTATTTGCTAATGAAATAGGTATGGGGAAGCGTTACAAGTTGAAGGAGGATCTACTGAGGGATGGAAAAGCTGGGGATCAAATGTTCTTCCCTTGGACACTGGGGTAACTTCAGAGAAAGATGGACATTTCAAAATGTCCTTTGCCTAGTAACAGGTTGAAAACTTTGGGACAATTAGGTTGAGACTGCCATTTCCCACCTCAGCAGCAAAAGCAAAGCTGGGCTGTGATGGAAAACTGCTGCAACAACTCCTCATATTCAGAGCTTTGCCCAAAAGTGCCAGGTCAGACGCTTGAGGAAGCAACACCTAAAGGCGGCCAGCAACATCACTGGGGATTTGAAAAGGAGTTCTTACACCCAATGAATGCTAATGCAAGTTCTGAGGAGCTGCTTTATTTTTAAAGAAAAATAAACCATTTCCTACTCTGATAATAAAGCACTTAGATTTTAATGGTTTCCATTCAAATAATTTGAGATTGATATGCCCAATTAATATCACTATTTAGTACCGGATCCTTTTTATTCAGCAAGATTAAAGACTGGAAGATGTTTATGTTATTTATTTGGCCTTTCTGTGTAAATTCCAGTAGTTCCCTAAGGACAGAGCAGTGACCACGCCTGCAGCAGCCACTCCAATTTGTTGCCCTGGACAAACACCTTTTGTGCATGGGCAGTGAATGGGAATGAACAGGCACGTTACTGTCATCTTCAAGTCCCATACAGAGGTCAGACCAGAATAATCCAGGCAACTCTTGCTAAAAGCTTGTTTCCTAGTATTTTTATATGAAGTGAATTCACTTAGGCACTGTGGTGAGGTTTAATCCAGTACATTAATTTGTGTTTCTAGAAATAATTGTCTCCAAGAGAGAAGCCAAACAGAAGTCAGATTTGTTGCTTTCTGTGTAGACTATCTCTATTTAAGAGACAGCCTTTTCTTCTGCTTAACTTTTAGTACCAGGTCAAACCCCCTCACTTAGAGATCAGGATGACCATGTAAGCCCTTCTTTGGCTTTTCAACAAAGCAACAATTATCAGTGTATATTATCTAATTTATTCTTGGAGCAGGGATCAGTTCCAACCTCAACACCACCACTTTTGTACAACTGTAGCAAAGAAACAGTAAAAGTCAAGTAACTAAAATCAGCCAGAATTTACTCTCCTTTTCCACCGTGGGGGAAGGTCAGGTCCCAGTTCTAAGTATTCTGGGTGCTTTGGTGTAAATTGTTCATCTAAGTTGTGGCTTTTTAGCGGGGGGAGCAAATTACATAACTCAGACCATTATACTTCTGTTCCTCTGAAATTTCAGAATAATTTCTTAGCAAGAAAGATTTTTTTCTGCCTTGCGTCACCTTTCAGAGACAGAAATCCCAGCAAACGGTATCCCATCACTGGAAACATGGCTTGACATAGGAACATAACTCTTACATACTATCTTAGGGCCTGGCAATCCTCCTGACCTAAAATTGTAAGTATTTGGACCACAAGAGGTGAACAACTTCAGAAGTACAGTTTATGAAATGGTTATCCTCAAAGTATTCAACTTCTCGCCTCCCAGTGCACTGAAAAATGCTAATTAATACCGCTTGTGTAGTATCTGAGATTTACGAATGGTAATGAGAATCATCTGTAATTCAGAGATTAGCCAGGTAAAATATTGAGATGTTAAGGAAGGTTAGATGGAGTTGCTCTCTGTAGCACCTTTTAAAATAGATTGGTCACCTCCTATCAGAGTGGTGTGACGTGCTTATTGCCATGGTAGAGCAGCAGCCCTCTTTAATGTTTTTTTAAATGCGATTTAAACATGATTTCATCACCAACTGAACAACCACACCAATTTCCTGTAATACTGCAATTTGCTCTGCTAACACGAGCGAAACAAAAGCCACATTCCTACATTACAAAGAGCAAATCCATAATGGGAAGGTCATTTCATTGGATACAAGCTTCAGGTGTCACCAACATTTGACAGTCCATTGCTGGTTGGAAAATTGGATGCGTTGTGGTCAGAGGGAGAGGGAGGCACTGCCTGGGGGAGCCAGCAGCCCCAGCTCGCTCCGGGAAGGGGGGACACCCTGGGCAAGTGGCACAAGGGGAAGGCTGAGGCGGGATGGGGGCCAGCTGCCGTGCAGCCAGTAGCGAGAGGAGGGGAGCGGTGCAGCCGAAAGGGCAAAGGCAGGTGAACAGTTCAGCATGAACATTTGATGGTTTTAAAAAGCCTGATGTGTGTTTCCTCTGACTCTGAGGTAATGAATTGTTCCTCTGGCCTGAAATGTTTCATCTTCCAGCTCTTGTGTTGTGGGTAACCATAGAGAATACACAGACTGTGATTTCCCACTGCTAGCTGCTTCTAATAACAGATGTGCTAGCATTATGGCACAGGTGTTAGGTGTCTGCCACACTGAAGGGCTGCTAAATACCAGAGAAATGGAAGTTTGTTTTCTTTTTAGTGCTTTGAGTCAATCAGGTAGATTTAGAGTAAATTAGAAATCTGGAAAAACATGGCCCTGTGCATGTACCTGAGACACAGAGAGAGAAAGAAAAGGAGTCAGAGAAAAAAAGAAACCTATTCCACTTTCTCTGTGAGAATTTAAAACCATGCTTACTTTATTTATTTTTCTCCAGGTCCATCCTACCCAGGCTACAAACAGCATGCAGTGATGTTGCTCCCAAACACCCCTGAATTTCTTGTCTGTCCCAACACATTTGGTTTTTGAAGACATAGAATGGTGCTGACCATACTAGCAGCTCTTTAGTTTGGGAAGAAAGATATCAGAAAGAGAAAGTTATTTTACAAACATCTTCCACTCTTTGCCTAGTGTAGGTAGGAATCCAAAGGTTATTCAACAACTCCTCGTCTCCCCAAACAACGGCGCGACTCCTCAGCAGAGTACAGTTTTGAATAGACAGTGTCACTTTCTAAGGGATGATAAAACATTCCTTGGTGTGTTTTTCCATCCTATAGCTGCTGATGCCAGCAAGAAAGAAATATTTGCTATCAAAACTCTCAAAAAATAACTGTCCCATTGTTGGGTGACCTTTCCACACATCCGCATTCGAGGACACACCTTGCTCTGGTGTAAGGTACAGTAGAAGAGGGAGCGAAGTCAAAGTAAACGAGCCCACGGGGAGCTTGTGGGCTGTGTGCATGATCCAAGGCATGTGCCTTGGAAAGCGGAAGAGAGAAATGGGTCTGAAAAGGTCCTTTAACTGGCAGTTTGGTAACAGAAGTTAGAAAGACAAGGCTGTACTTTTTGGTGTTTAGCAAGAGACCTGGACCAGAGAAGGACCTACCAAAGATGCTTTGATAGCAGCATGGGGCAGTGGGCCACCCTTGTCCTGTTGGCTCTTGGCACCCTCATAGTACCACCAGCTTAGAGACACGTTGAGGTGTCCTGCAGCCACGAGCGTTGCTTTGGAAGACCGAAGATACTGAGTCACAGGTGAGCCTGCATCCGTAACAACCAAAGTGAGAGCTTCTGCAAATGTCTTGTGGCTTTCCAATCAGTTTTTGAAATAGCAGCCATTAACAAAAAGCCCCTTAACTAACTAACCAAAAACTGCTGACTAAACACTGAAGCTTTTTCTCTGCATGTGAGAATCTGTACTATATATAAATAAACGATTTAGTCTGTACCAGACCAAACAGCATTAGCCGGTGCCTCAGCTGTCAGTCTCCTCATTAAAGCTACTGCATCCGTACCCAGCATGTAACAGAGTTGGTATTTTTGCACACTGTTCCAGTGGCATGACCCTATGTTCTTTACCTTGTTTCAACTTGTTATTTACCTTGGACCCAAATCCAGATCTTGACTGCCGCTGCTTTCGCCTCAGCGGTGTTAATCTCATCTGGAGTTCCCCGCACTTAGCCTCAACCCACAAGTGCAACCTGGTATTTAAGTGAGTGGTGCCTCAGCTCTAGTGAGGATATCCTTCCTGCAGCGCCGCAGGAAAGGGGTGTTCCCTGCAGTGAGCAATGGCCCCTGCACATGCTGCAACCACCAACGCGTGCTCAAAGCCCAGCCTGCATTTCCAGGACAGCCACTGCTGTACCTTTTTTTATTATTTATTATTTATTTTCTAAGCAAATTTGCAAACACATCAGAATATCAGGACAATTGCTGTCAAGCTGTACATTGATGAACTTGGAACACTCCAGCAAGATTTGCATTTTCTGATTTGAGAAAGAGGCCACTCCAACTATTAGCAATATCAAGCACTTCTACAATTTGCCAGCAGCCCAGCTCTCTCAAGTACCCATGTGTGGAGCAAATCTGTGGACAGGCTTAAGAATCCCCCAAGCTGTGTTCTTCAGCCCCTTTCCAGTCACTGCTTACTTTCAGTCACTTTTCCATCACAAGCAGCTCACAATCTATGCCTCTGCTCTATGTGTTTTCAATTAAACACAGTCAAATCTTCCACCGGTTATTTCCGTTGGCAGCCCCTGCGACTGTCCCAGATTTCTCCCCAAACGCTTCAGTACTGGCACAGATAACAACTCATTTTTCACTTGAGCAAAGAGTCTAAATAGACTTTACATGGTGCAAAGACGACAGTTTATGCTCAACTAAGCATAAAATAGAAGAATGACCAGGGAAAATGATGAACAGTCAGTAGCGTTTTAATTTGGCTTCCAAGCAGATACAGGAACCATCCAAAACCTGGTTCCTTTTTAACATTATTTCTACCCAAGATGAAAGAGAAGGTGTTTTACCTAGACAGTGCTGTATGCTATTTTCCTCACAGTGGTACAGAAGCGGATCTTTGGTTAGGTGTCTTTCGATCACCCAAATGAAGACATTAAACAAGCTAAGGATTTCTGTTCCTTGGAGCTGTCACCAAGAGAAACGTAATGGCTCTGGAAATAAGGAACAAGTGAATTGCTCTGTTTCTTGCAGGAGATTAAATATATGCTATCCAAAAATAGCTAATGTACATACTTTTCTCTGGAAAATGGAGACAACTTCCAAAATCAAAGGTGTCAGCCAGGGATAGAATTGATGCTGCAGGGGCAGCACAGCCAGTCAATGGAGCTGTAAGCAATTTTCATAGCGAAACCCTGGCAAAACAAATTCAGTTTTGGATATGATCACAAACCCAAACATTGCTCTGGCTCATGAAGCTTTTGGCCAAGCTAAGCCATATAAGAGTGAATTTCAGCAGGATGCTGCCTAGCTGTGGTGTCCAGTCCCTGCTAGGTGGGGAAGAAATAGCTCAGCACTTTTCCAAGGCTCCCCTTCGGTCCCCTACGAGCACCCTGTCCAGGGAAGCAGTGGCCACATCTCTGTGTGGAGCAGGAAGGACGAGTGCTCAGTTTGCTAACGTGAGGCTTATGGACAGAAAGCTGCCCGCTTGCTAAGTACGGTAGAAACTGACAGGTAGCTCTGACATATAGAAAATCTAGCTGTTCGTAAGATATATTTACAGTTGTAGGGGGTGGTAACTACTTTCAGACAGGCTGATGATTAAAAGTTTCCATTTTTCAGGCATGTCTTTGGTTTGCAAAGAAGAGCTGTGGCTGTCTCAGGGAGCTAGCAATGGCTCACAGGCACTGCAGGTAAGGACTGACGCTGGGCGAGACCCCGAGCAAGGTGATCTTACTGGCATGGGAGGATGTACTATAGACCTCTGGAGGTCCCTCCCCACCAAAATTATTCCATGGAATCCATTCCTTCCCTTTGTGCTAATAAGATGTGTACAAGAACAGAAAACTACACATTAATACTTTGTTCCTACTGCCCATTTCTCACCTAGAGCTATGGTTTTTAGTGACCACACAATCATTTCCACAGCTGGTGATGTCACACACACAGAGCATAACAAATTCCAGGAGAGAAATATACAGCGATGAAATGCCAGGACCGAGAAATACATTAGAAGTATGAATCAGTAGAAGTGGTTTCAATCACTATTACATCTGGTTTCATCATTTCTTTCACCATATCTGACTGCCTTTAGCTATTCTGTGGTGCCAAAGCCCTAGCACATCCATCTCACGAGAGGTAAGGCACTGACACGTCGTCAGCTTCTGCGTTGTTCCTTGCGCTTTTCCCTGGAGGCATTTTACCCTGAGAAAAGGGAAAAGGGAGACTAAGAAAAAGTAAGAGAGATGAAGTTTTTTTCACACGTTTAAGTTTTTTGCAGCTGGAAAGATAAGGAGTAGCTGAAGATAAATTCTGAAAAACATTTAAAGTGTGGCTGCAGATTTTATAGAGCAATCCCCACTATGCTTTCCCACAGCCAGGAGGAGAATGCTACCTTAGTGACCCAACTGCAGACCTCTTCTACTTGTATTTCCAATTTGAACGCAAACAGACCTTTAGAAGAAACAGATGTATCTTTCCAGTGTCTTTAGAAGATGTTTATAGTGAGCAAACCATAGAAATGAGGCACTGGGCAGCGTGCCTGATGCCTTCAAACCTCAGCTCTGTGCACCTCTGCTGCCTGTGCAAGGATGCAGATGTTCACAGAGCAGGTGCTGAAGCGCAAGTTACTTGTGCACAAATAATGAGTTAGGAATAATGGGAGAGGCTGGTTCTTTCGCTTTCTTAAAGGCTGGAGCCTCAAAGGCTCTGAAGCTGGATAGGTGGAGCACTTAAGAGCCTAGCTCCAGTTGGTTTGGTCAGAAATACTGTATCAAAGGTCTGAATTGGAAATGGAGAGAGCTGCTTCCTCATCAACTCAGGTTCTTTTTCTACACAGATTCCCCGTGCTTGACCTATATTGTGAAGTGAATGGAGAAAATAAGGGTCTGAACGTAGCTTGGATAACCACAGGACTTCATGGAGATGAAGCATCTTTGTAAGTCTGATCTTGTAAGTACCAAGGGTACTGGGTACCAGTCCTCCTGCTCCCGATGGCAGACTAGGGATGGCAATTACTTACTGGACATGCTCATTTACTGACAAAAAAACCCCAACAAACAAAACCACCACCACAACAACAAAAGTGAGAAAATGGTTTTGCACATAAAATGTTACTAATCCTTCCAGTGTTTTGCAGATTTTCAGTACTGTGAGACAGTTCTGAGGTCAGAAATGAGCTTTTCTGCTCTCACGTGATCTTGGCTGCAAGTTCATGAGGGTCAAAGAGCAACCTACGCTGGATTCAGTGAACTTATATAAGGGTGGATTTAAATATTTTAAAAGTTAGATGGTTATAACCTTTATGCACCCTTCCCTCATTTCCTGGCCTGGCCTAGGTCAATGGATTTCATTTTCTGAAAAGTATCCTCGCCTGGAAAAGCTGCTGCAAAATAAAACCCAGGGTGGCTTTATTTGGCAAAAGCTCATCAGGCAAGTTTTTCACATCCTACAGCCAAAATCAGTTGTGTGGTTTGCATAAATATTCTATTTTAATTCCAACCTGCAAAGTCATGGGTATTTGGAAAGTAACTCAAGCTTTGGCCCGGCTCTATCAGGAAATATTAACTGGTGTATATCTGTTATTAGTATTGCAGATTTCACTGGTTATTGTCTCAGGCTTGCAAAGCCACCGAAAGGCCACCTCCTGGCCAGCCAAGCGCTCACCAAGAACAAACTCCTTTTCCACAGCCACGTGATCTCCTTTAAACAAATCATGTCTAAACTTTCCTACTTCCACACACACACCAACCCCAGCTTTGGCTTTTCACCAGGTACAGCTTCTATTCCTCAAGCCTGGAATCCATCCATCACCACCATCACCGTCACAGAATAGACGCTGCTAATGAGCAATTCAGTGCCAGATGGGCAGCTCTCCAGAAGAGCTGCCCAGTGCATTGGACAACTCGGTGGCCTGTTTCTGCAACAAACAGTGTTTGGGTAGTGTTAGGCCACTGACAGAACTTGTGATGGAGGCTATAAACATTCATCCCTGCTGTCAGGGTAAACCGATTTTGCTTCTGAACAGTAATATTTAAACTGGAATTAGCCAAAATAATATGTCTCAAAGGAATGATAAATATGTTTAAAAGAGGGCATGCAATATTTGTTCTGATCTGGGGCTATTTGGTTGTTCTGAATAGTCAGGATGCATATGAATTTTAGGTGTGAAAGGCAGTTATTTTCAGATTGCTGTCTGTCTTCTGTCCAACACTGCAGTAAGACAAACAGAAGGAATCTGTACATTTTACATCTTTTTTTGGATGCATCTTAATGCATTTTAATATACAAGGCTAAAATACTAATTCTGAATACATAAAGTTGCAGTTAAATATATGTTCATTGAGTTTGGAGGAGCAAATGTAAAGAATGACTAATATCATTGCTTTTCTAAATTAGAAATTAAGCAAATAATAAATTCCATCGAGGTTTTAGAGGTAGAAGATACCATCAGCATTCTGCACCAGTTTTGCTGTTAGTCAGTTCATTCATGTATTTAATAAAACATCCCTTAAGACAACATTTCAAGGTAGTGCATGCACTTCGCCTGCATAATGAGTAATTTTCTGGATGCTCAGCTCTTCCTTTAAGTTCAGGTGAATAATATTTGCTTAAAATGCTTGCTGTTCTAATTCTTATTTGCGGAAATAAAAGGCTTGGCTCAGCCTTGCTCTGCAAGGTGGCTGCAGCTTGACTCCTTTCAGTAAAATTGCCTAGGTTTGGCATGAGTGGAGAAACAGCAACTCAAGGTAGCTGTTTGCAACACAACAAACATATTAAGCAATGGGAGTAGAAGGAAAAATATTTAAATATTTAGGGAGATGGAGCTACATCCTCAAGAAGTTTAGACCTTGACATGTGACATGAATTACAAAGTGTGCTCAACTGTTTGCATGTTTAGTTGAAATTTAGTAAAAAAATCCCTTAGAAAGAGGGGAAGGAACATTTGGTAATACTGAACCATCTAAATTCAGTTTGGTTTTTTTAAAGAATTTCTTGGAAATAATGCAAAACAAGTAAGAAGGAATCCAGTCCATTCTCTTGCTCCAAGTCAAGATTAATTGCAGGTAAATCATTCCTGATAATAGCTGCCAAACTTATTCTTAAAGACTTCCCATGATGGAGTTTCCTTAAGCTCTCCTGGCAACCCATAGCAGTGCCTCACTATTTTAATCATTATCTAGGTTTTCCTGATGTCGAGCCTAAATTGCCCTCACTGAAATGGGATGTTTCATCAGATCTGCTTTCTTGAATAGAGAGCGTGATTCTATTAAAAGGGATCTGATACACAAATAAAATATTTCATTTGTAAGAAACTGTTCCACTAGGAAAAAAGTTCACAGATGCTCAATGCAAAAACCTGAGGAACTGCATGACTGATGCCAGTGCTCATCTAGGAAATGAGAGACTCCAGTGACTGAAATCGCTGTTTTGCTTACAATTAACACATGAAAGAAATAAATTTCACATTCTGGAATATTCTGTAGCTTATCAGGTTGGATAGATAAACTTATAACCTAGTTAAGCTTTTGCACCTGAGCTTCCCCACCTTGCTCCAGAAGAACAATTTATGGCTGAGAACAAGGAGGAAATCTCTGTTCCCACCTGACCTCGAGATGAGCATCCTTCCTGGAACAGCAGTGCCCCAAACCTGTAGGCACAGCTCCCCTGCCTGGCTGAGAGGATCCCTTCAGCAGGGGTATGCTCGCCCTTCCCACCGCCCGCGTGGGACATGTGGCATCTGAGCTGGAAAGGGGACAGTGCGTCTTTGGCCAGGCTGCATTAGAGCCTGTTCACTGTGTCACAAGAGAAGCTGGATATTTACTGCAAGAGTTCATAACACATTTCAAAATAAACTGCGTTCACAGACTGGAGGAGTTCCCTTTCTCCTGCGATGGACATGTGGCTGATTTGCAGCTAGTGAGCACTGGAGGCTGCCTTACAGATTGGGTACCTGGGTCAGAGGCTCTTTTCTCAGCATCCCCCCTCCGAGTGAGGACCAGTAGGTCCCCTTGCTCTTGGCTCTTCCATGAGGCCACCAGCCTAGGCAAAAACCTGTGCATTTCATTATAATATTCAATAATAAGTGCTCACAGACCCTTTTACCATTTCCACCAGCACTTTGGGTGAACCCCATTTTCAGCTCCCCGAAAGAGCCAGTCCTGCCCATGGCATTCTACAGCAAAGAGCCTTAACTCCAGCAGAGTGGAGAAGGTGCCAACCACAAACCTGTTAATTTTAGATGGCAAGAGGATGTGTGTGTTATCAAGAACAGGAATACGTGAAGGCACATGTATAACAAGAATAGCTTTTGGATTAAAACCATCAAAACTAAACAAGGAAATTAAACAGTACATGATATCTGCTCATCGCAACATGATGTCTTCAGGTGCCTGGAGGTGTCCTGGTGAAGAGAAGAGCCTGGACACCGGTGCAGAGTGCTGCGTGGCACAGCCACAGAAGTTCAGGCACAGCACTGCAGTAATCACCCCCAGATCTCCACTTAACTCAGCACTGCTGCCTGGATATGACTTTGCTTCTATCGTTTCGGTCTGATCTACCCATCTCTGTCCTAAAATGAGTCTATGTTAGTGTGACAGAGTGCAAGCAAGAGCACACAGATGGTGCAGGGTGCAATAAGCTGTACAAAGTACTGTAAAACAGAGATTAATTTCCTTACAGTCAGTGAAACTGGGCCAGCCTATAACTAAAGCAAACAAGATTAGAACTGGACCACACTACTTATGTACCAACTACAACAATTAGGTCGTGCAGAGATAGTTGAAGGTTTTTGGGTTTTGGACTGAATAACTATATTAAAAGTCTTCAAACAGTTGAAGTAAACCAGATAAATACTATTTTAATCACAGATTTGAACAAATGATAAATTTAATAATTTAAATACTCTTTAGAGATTCCCAGTCCACCTCCTTCTTGTTTAGGGCCCTACAAGAGACAGTTGCTCTCAGATTCCCTGAGATGAACAGAAGCTGCTTTTGTACTTTGAAACTGATCTAGGAAAAGAAAATTGCAAGAACATTTTCAGGTTAATGCATATGAATTACAAAATTAAAGATGAACATGACACTAATCACTAAATCGATGCAAGTCAGGGGACAGCTTCACCCTGCAAGTCTCTTCTTCTAGTTATTATGACAGTGTGTGAAGAAATATTTGTCAAATAAATTACATTTTTTTAAAAAGAACACAGGTGTCATCAAGTCATGCAACAATTAATATGTTACCAGACCCAACGATAAACACTTGGGCAAGTTATGAGGGATTTTCAGATAGCTTTGGAAGTATCTTGCCTCATTTCTAATGGACAACGCCCATGTCTCTATGCTGTTGTTTATGGCAGATCACTTGCTGTGGAGCTGGTGCAGAAGGAATCACACAGAAACCGGCCTAAATGATGAGAAGCATGCAAAGCAGCAGGTGACATGCTAGCTAGGATGGGAAGGATGCCTTGGCCTTGGGCATGCCAACAGTGAGATGTGGTAGAGATGCTGCTAACAAGCTGAAGATGACCTACCTGTCCTGGATATGGGCAAGTGACCCTACAGTGCCACAGGCACACTCGCGGTGACACACTCCATACCTGAGAAAGCTGGACGAGCTCTGCCCACGTTGAGTTTTATGGGGATGTCAAGCATGGATACAGTAGCATTTGCCCAGGTCTCCATTGAAAGTTGCCCTCTGATCACTGCAAACCCTTTGACAAATAAACTATGTATTTTTTTCCCATTGCTGAAAAAGCCACTTCAGCATCACTCCCCATGGGTACTTTGGGGGTTCCAGGGTGGAGGAAGGGGCTGGTGCCAGCACCTCTTGGCACAGTGGCTGGACCACGGAGTACCAGTGCACATCACCTCCTGCTTCGGAATATTCTGGGGTGCCTCAGATGCCACATCTCCACGGGGCTTTCAGGTATGGTGGGATTAACGCACAGCACAGCTTGTACCCCTCCAGAGCTCCTCACAGGGGCGAGCAGAGAGCCGCCAGGGAAACCACTTTCTCCATAGAGCACCGGTTCCTCCAGTCCCCAGGTATCAGGCTGTGTATTCTTGAGTGCCATCTGCTGGCACTGTCTCTGATACCAGTTTATGTTTATACACACACCCCACCACCCCCCACCTTTCCCCAACCGCAGAGTGATGAGACAGCATCACAGCTTTCAAAAAGGTTTAAACCACTAAACAAAAGAGCAAGTGACCAAAAGCCCCTGACTGTGACGCTGCCCCACACCGGGTCCCCACGCAGCCCCTTCTCCCCCGCAGGATGGGACCACTGGCCCAGGGGTTGGTCTGGGACGGGCTGTTCCTCAGGCACTGCCTCCTGATGCATGGATAAGACTAGGAAGAAATAGGAGAAGGAAAAGCTTCTCTGTAGACAGCTTAAAAAGAGAGCACTGCAATCTCTAGCACTCTAACCCTTACTTTTACAGATACTTTAGTAGCAGCAACATATTTAAGGGAATTTGACATGTAAAAACCATCATCACTACTCAGGAGCATTAGCATTTTGTTGAGACATCAAGCAGCAATACTGGACTCTGAGCAGCCAGTTGCAGTTGCCTACAAAGTCAGCCCTCTGCTTGCCAGGGATCCTCCTGCCCCTACCTGAGAAAGCTACACATCGCCTTTCAAAGCCAAGAGCTGAGATCTGGTGAGCCCAAAAGGAAGGCAGAGCAAGTGTGCAGTCCAGCTAAAACCCCAGGAAAAGGCAGATTAAGGCATTAAATATTCATTCTGTTTGGGATGCAACAAGCTCTACCCAGCCACCTTCCAGCTGGAAGGATTTCACTATGCAATGTCCATGCAGCTCTTCTCCCTTCTCTAACAGCCTGCACAAACACTGCTATGGATTGCTTAATTTTTGCCTCTTCCCTGGTGGGATGGGGAACCAAGAGGAGCCCTACCCTCACTGCCAGCCAGCCCTTCCCAGGAAGGAGAAGGCAGAATGGCTCCTTGCTCTGTGATGTTCAATGGGGCCCTTGGTGCACCACTGAAGTGCCTTTGTCTGCCCCAATTCAGTCACAGCTTCAACAGTGGAAACACTTGGAGAGAGGGGATGGTACGGCTTCATGGCAGAGCCCCTGGGAGCTCCTGCCAGGAGGCATCACGTCCTTCTCTGTCCCTTTGCTACGCCTCAGCCCTGCATTGCTGTGCCTGAAGATACATTTCTCTGTCCACCGTTATGTGCTTGCTACAGTGTTCAGAAAACCTCCCCCCAAAGCAAGAGGGGCTAATTTTAAATACAAAGGACAGAGACCTTCTTAAGGGAAAACTGAATGCACAAATGTGTCCTGTGTCATCCTTCAAAGATAGGGTCAGAGTTTGTAAGTCCAGAAAAGGGAGTAACAGCCAATCTTTTTGCTGAAGGCCACTTTCTGCTATGTTCAAACCCTAGACAGTAAAAGCAGCAAAGCTCATCGCCCCTTTGTAGGAGTTAGAAACAAAAAGCCAGCCCAGTGGCCCAGCATCCCCAAAGCCATTATGGAGTTAGGTTATCATTTCTTAAAAGCTGAGCATGGCAGTTAAAGGCTAATAGGAAATTGTTCTAGGACACAGGACCTTAACATAACTTCTTCTAGCTGCTTAGCAGGTAGTTGAAATTTCCAAGTACTCTGTATTTTGAAAATAAAATTCAGAAAGGGGTGTTTTCCATGAGTATTTTTTGCATCCTCCCCTCTACTCAGCAAACATTTTTCTCAGGCACTTTTACTACAAGTGTCTAGTACTAGGGAAAACTCAGGTTTGTACTTTCAAATGCAAATATTAACAGGAGCAGTCTGGCTTATATTTCTTCTTTTGGCAACAGAACTTGAATTTTTTCACCTACAAACATAGCTGTGCAGTCTGAACAGCAAATATTAAATAACCGTGGAAAAATATTCAGAATGAATTCACTGAAATCAAAACAGGGGAAAATCATTATCTCAGTATTACAGAGGGAGGAAAATGGAGTAAATTGATAAAATTAGAACAACAGAACTCAAGTTTCATAGGCTAGAGACTGGAAGATACTTTCCAAATTGTTAAATTCCTATGGGTCCAGTACTGTACGTTGGAGCAGTTGATTTCGGTCTCTCACTGAGTACATTCTGATCTTGTTCCATACAAGGTGAATGTTTTTTAGTACCTTTTAATCTTATTTAAATGTGTTTTTGAAGCCAAGCATGTCAAGTTATCTACAGAAAGCCTTTTGTTGTTATTGTCATTTTATAATTACATACAAACAGTAGGGGGGGGAAATAATCTTCCAAGGATGAGCTGAAATATTATGTTCTTTTGGAGATGCATTCTGATTACCTTCTTTTCTCAGAAACCAATCAGTTTCAGGTGCTACATTAGGATGCTTAGTCCCTTAAGTGGTAAGAAACTTGCTTAAAGAAGCCTTCGGTGTGGTGCTGGTGCTCCTCCACTGTCACAAGACCTCAAAGCTGCCTGCACAGGGCTACAAATGATCAGACAGAGACAGCTCCAAGACAAACTGTGCATCAGTCTGGGTGAGAACAATAACCTTGCACACAAGGCTGTGTGCCCAAGAACGAGAACTATATACACAACTCCCTTTATTGCTAAGCCTGTAGGGTGTGAGGTTCCATGCGCCTCATGCTGAGCAGAGGGACCCTGCGTGCCCAGTGCTGCCTGGCTGGCTCATGGCTAGGAAGGAAAGCTGTGTCTTTTTCTAGAAAGGGAATTGGTTCAATGAACCAATGAACCAACATGAATTGGTTCAATGGCATGTTGCAAATTTTGTAAAGGAACAATTAAAAATCTGGTTTACCTCAGTTGCTTTTGCTAGCTTCAGCTTCCAGTTTGGTGGATCTTGTGTTTTCATTCCTGAAAAGCCTCCTCAGGAGTGGGCCAGACTTTGCATTATTTTTCTTACTCATTCCTGACATTGTTTCTGGATTTTTAAATTTTGTTTTAAACTTGAGGACACCAGAAGCCAGAGAAGTACCAGTGCAACACCAAAGCCCTCACTGGCAGACAGGCGCAGGGCAGCAGGGCTGCCTGGGTCCCCATCCCCATGAACATCCCCAGCCAAGGTCCCCAGTCCCAAGCAGGGAGCGATGGCACTTACCACCCTGCATGCACTCCGGGAATGCCCAGGTGGCAGATGGGACATGGCTGGGAGGAGGAGCGGTGTGGACAGGGGGATTTGTCAGCATCAGGACCCTCAGCAGCTCCTCATTCTGAGCATCTGTCTTAATGCTTGAAAGCCAGGCAAGTGCTGGGCTGCTGCTGCTTCCTTTCTGTAAACAAAGAACTTAAATTTTGACTACACCTGAGATCTCTGGGGCTTTTCCTGCTGGAGCTGCTGCTCCACGTTGCACCTGGACAGGCACAGCCTGCTCGTGCTGCCCGATGCCCATCCGAGCCGCCTTCCCTGACTGCAGCTGCATCAGCTTAATGGTTTCAACCAGGGTACAGTGGGTTTGTTTGTATGATAAATATATACTTTCTAGCTAGCAGGAGACATTTACTATTTATTTTTTGTGACCTCTGATTTCATGTTGTAGTTTCTCGCAGCTTCTCTGCAGAAACAGTACCACACGTATTTTTGCTGTGACTTCAGCTTTAATGCCATTGCACCAGAAGCACCTGTGAATAGAGGGGAGATGCCAGGGTCAGCAGGGGGGCTGCGTCACACTAACAGAGGACTTGCTGATGTCTGTTGGCATGGGGAAGGCTGCATGTGTGAGACCCCTGCCCTGTCACAGGCTGATGTTAACTACATCCTGATGCTTCTTAAGCAATGAAGAGACAAGCTCAGGGGATGGGATGCAGACTGACTTTGACGCAAGAGGCTCTGAAGCGGTCCTGGCTCAGCAGCCCTCGCATCGTGCTATACTTAGACACTGCAGACTGCCTCACCACCTCAACAGCAGCAGTCCAAAGAACATATATTTAGTAGTGCACTTGCTGATAGATTAAACCATTTCCATCATCTCCCTGGCTGAGAGTTCAAACTTTCTGAGAAAAATATTAACACATGAAATCCCACAGCCAAGTGTCAGTTTGGGTGCTCTTATGATGGGGGAAGCCGCGATGGGTTCACAAAGCTTGGCAGCTGAGGAGCAAGCGACCTATGCCAAGCAGATACCAGGGTGAGCTTCATGTGCTCTAGCAGCAGCCAGGCACACAGACGGGACACACCGACCCTGCTTCTGTTCTGGGTGGGCTGGGCCCACATTAGCTCAGTCTCTGCAGGAACAAAGAAACCCGTGCTGAAAACAAAGCAGAGCGTGTCCCAGCCCCGGGCTCCCAGCCCATGGCTCTGCCAACGGCTGAGAGCACCTCCAGGCGGCTCGTGCCCAGTTTTGAATTCAGTGCTCATGTATGGTGGTCAAAATGTCCTATCTGATGTTGTCTTCAATTTTCATCATAAAATGTTGTCATTTTCAGAAGGCAGTGGAAAATATTATAAAACCATAATTCAAATTTTGTTCTGAAGTGATACACTTTAACATATATATCATTCTTAAGTGTCTATGAAAAAGCTGCTAGAAGTTGAGATCCCCTATTGCTTGCTTATGGATTTTGAATTTCCATGATCACAGGTGAAGTTCTGTATACTCAAATATTCAGATTGAAATGAAATGTTGTTGAGAGCAGTTAGTTTCTAAAATTCAATTTTAATTTTTACTTCGGCAGCCATAATAATTTTAACTGCAGATTCCCCTTACTCAGGACTCAGCCAGAAGAGGCCAGAACAGAAATACTCCTCTTACCCTCTGAACAGAGATGCAACCTGGTAACACAGCAGCAAAGTCTGGGGTGCTGTCACAAGGCTGGCTGCTGATGTAAGTTCACTTACAGGTGACCTGTCCGTCAGACACTTGTAATGAAACTTAAAAGCCTGTCTCTCACTTACATATTGTGCTTTGCTTTTAATGCAATTGCAACTTTCTTCAGAAGAAAGAAAACATGGGAACAAATACATTCATAAAACCCTAAGCCAAGAACTAAAAAGTCAGATGTGTTTTTCCTCAGGTATCTATTTATGATCAAATAAAGAGCCTGGAATTTTTAAGATGTAATTTGAAGGGTTGGGTTCATGGTCATATAAGAAGAAACATGCCTTTCTATTGATTTGCCAGTGTTACTCATCGTCTTTTTACTGTTATCAACAAGACAGGAATAGAATGAACAGACAGCTAAACAATAAGGAAAACCTCTGCAGCTGCTTAAAGCCAATAAAATAACTGTATTATTGATGAGGTTATCAAAATGTCAGATGTGCCAGCTCAGCTGGCATTCTTCTCTGCCTTTTTATTAAAATCTCATTACGAAGTATAACAGGCGAGCAGAGAGTTTGGCATTCGGTTCCTTTTCTGACCTAATTGTTTAGGATATCTTTTTAAAGATTGGTTTTCAATTTACATCTGTACACAAATAAAATGCATGCAAATTAATAGCCTCATTGATTTGGTTTGGTTGGGGTTTTTTGGTTTTGTTTTCTGTGTGCAAGAATTAGACCCACACATGTGCTCTGTCTCTCCCTCTGTGGTCCTAAGAGGAACAGCAGGCTTCTGAAAGAATATTTTATTTCTGGGCTAAGTTTAGAATTTATGTTGCTGCTCTGTACAAACACACTCCTAAGATAAACACAGGCATGGTGCAAGATGGATGTACAGTTTTCTCCTGTCCACTCCAGAGGTTCCTGGTGTGAACGTGAAACACTGTATCCCTGGCAGGCTTTTTTAGCAATGCTTTGTCTTGCAACACAAGAGCCCAGTTCTTCGGATAGCTGCTTTCATGTCTCAGCCAAAAAGATCAGGAAAGCCAGATTCACCAGGTTCAGCTAAAGGAAGATGACTTTGGCCCTTCTACCTTGTTCTACCTTATCTAAATAAGTGAAAAAACCTAAACAACCCACCCTACAAAAAAGCCAAGTTTAAAATGAAGATGCCAATGACAACCTCTGTTGCCTGGTGTGAAAGTCCTAAAATTTGTAGTTCCCAGCACAGGTCTGTCTGCTGCGATCTATGGCAATAAATGTGGCATTGCCTTGGCAACATTTTTTATACTTTGATTAAGGAGCAACTGATGCGATATTTCAGGAGACGGGGGAAAAAAAGGTTTGATACCGAGAAAAACATTCTGGCTGTTCTGTATTGTCCTTGAGGACTTGACTGTGTGCCGTCACTAACTGCTTAGCAACAGATTGATAGTGGCGTGCAAATCAATCTTTTCAGAGCAGAAAGCACAGTATACAATGCTGCATGTTCCAATTCAAAAGATACTATTGGGAAGCTATATGAACATCAATTATGGTTTTTTAGATATAGTTAATTATAGCAGGGAGAACTCTGATCACAAATCAGCTTTCCTTACTCCCCCTTCTGCCTTTTAAAAATCACAAGAGAATTACTATAGATTAGCAAATTAGAAATCGCAAAAATGTAATTAGCCAAAATTAAGACGGGTTGGCAAGCACTGTTTCTAAATGGACTTGTGCCAGAAAAGTGAAAGAAAATAAAACTAGCATCCTTTAAAAAGTTTTAAGTTTAGTTGTCATTATTTTGCTGTTTGGTTTTTGATTTGGTTTTGCTTGGTTTGGGATTTTTTTTTTTAAATATGAAGTACTATTTTTTAAACAGGGTTCTATTTCCAAAATGTGTGCAGACAGCAAAATAGAAAAAAAATGGACAATTTGAGTAATGTGGAATGGAGAGAATTTAGGGGGAATAAAACCATCAAAGCAACACGTGTCCGTGAGGAGCTAGAGAACAAGAAGGGGCTATGCAGGCACCACAACCTTTGACCTACTAAGGGATGAGGATTTGAAGCAGACGTTAACTCTACCCAAGGGAAGTCATGTGCATCCACCTAACCGGACTCCTTCAACTTTTATCCTCACTTTGGCTTCTGTGACAGCAGCCAACACAGTGCGGGGCTGAGCATGGTGGAGGCAGCACACACCGCCTGGCTCTGCGCTGCCAGCATCCTCCTCCACCCCCCAAGCCTCGACAGCGTGGCTGGCCACCCCGGCGGGGTACCAGCGCTGGGGTAACCTTAGCTGGGCTCTCCTTCCCAAAGCTCGCTGCTTCCTCCACCCCTGGGACTCCCAGACTGCCCTAGCAGCATCCTGACCCCCCAGAGCCTGGCATGGCAAACCCCTCTGGTCCCTCCTGGTGCAACCCTTCACTGGTAGCAGCAGGAGGATTTTCCCCCCCCAGGTTCCCCAGCCCACAGCTGAGCCCTCCTCAGCTGAAACCAAAGCGAGGGGTGCAGCAGGAGCGTTCCCCATGCCCGTCCGCCCCTCACCCCCACACTACTGGCCAGTCCCTCCTCACAGGTGCCTTGGCTTGCATGGGAAACCCAGCAAGGATATTTCCATCAGCTCAGCCAGCACCTTCCAGCCCCTGCCTGCTGCTGACACTGAGCTGGTGGCTGCTCTTGAGATGGGTGCTGGGACTGCAGGCAGGAGGAGAGCTGCTCACACATTTAGACACAGAAGCTTCCACGTGCTTCCTTGCTCTATATCAACATTTATCGTAAAATGTAGATACTCAAAATTGTAGGAGAGTAGCACATGAGTGAAGTGAGTCCATGTCCTAAAAGCATACCTGATGAGCTCCTTTTTGGTGGTTGGGCAGATCAGTATTTTGGGTGCTTTACACCAGCTCATTCAATGAAATACCTGTTTTCCAGCTGATGAGCTGCTACAGGAAGAGAAAGGCTCATTCTTCCTTCCTCAGGGAAACTGCAGTATTACCAAAAACAAAACAGTGGCTCAGAGACATACTTCTGCCTTCAGTTGTGTGCTTCTGGCTGCAGCATGCAATTGTAATTTAAGTGTTGAAAGCAAGGTTGAGAAGGGAAGGCAGGAGAGAGCCAGGGCACCGGCTCGCTGCCTCCTGTGGTCCCAGTGTGGGATGCTCTGTGGGGCTGATTGCTGCAGCCCAACAGTGCCCACAGCTCAATGTACAGCTGCCCCAGAGAGGGAATGCAGTGCACTGAGCTTATTTCCAGGGCACTCTAAATAATGAGAACTTACCTCCTGTAGGACAGGATAGCAGTGATACCTAGCCAAAAGGCTGCAATTTCAAAAAAGTCTAAGTGTCTCAATGTCCACTGAGAGCAGAGCCACTAAAGTTTTTAAGAGCCTTGGTAAATATTATCTAAAAGCCAGATTGAGGTGCAAAAAGTCTCTTCAGGGCATGGGTGCACAGGAGAAATGCAGTTCCTCATGCGGTTTCCAGAATGAGATTTTTCTACAAGTGCATCTTATAGCACAACTTACCTATACAGGAAGGTGTTACACCTTTAATACGTGCTCCCTTTATGTATGATGCATTTACTACTTAGCACTTGATATACATCTCTCCATACTACTTCCATGGTTTTGTTAGAAGTCTGGCAGACAATTCGAATCTGTTTGAGGACTGGTTCACCTACTTTTCTACCAACAAGGAAAGCTTTTCTCTCCATGTGAATTTTATTTTAATTTTTTAATAAGGAAATCTTAAAATAACAATTTTAGCGGTAGCTCGAGTATCTAGATGCTATTATCATTGCTGGAAGTGCAGGACAGACATACTAGGAGTCAGAGAGAGCTTCATGGTGGTGCTGCTGAATATTGTCCCCAAGTGAGATCAGCCTGAGCCAAATCTTGCTTTGCAAATATATACTGCACCTCCATAAACCTACCAGCAATTTAAAATAAAAAACGACCACATCTGCATGTAATAAAAGGGATACAGTCAGGCTCCTAACTGATTTGGGCACTTGCCTAAATTTCCTGCAGTTGCAAAAGTATTCTGGAAATCAGGCCACCTAATGGGATTTCTGATCTGTCTTGCTTTTGATTGAGTGAAAATGATGGAAGTGGCATTTTGACACTTTGAAGTCTTAGCCAGTACTTAAAGAATTCAACATCTTGTGAATTTACAAATAAACCCCCATGACTTCTTAATTACTGGAGGTTTTATCAGTTGGTTCAAATTCTGGCTGATTAATAGTTTGTCTGAAATAACAAAACAATTAGAAGTTACAGTGCATTAACATAAAGGAATCTCACTTGTGCACGTATATTCAAAGGGAATTCAATTTTTCTCTTGGAGTTTGTCCTGGTTTAAAACCTTGAAATTGAGAATTGTCTTCCCTTTCCTGACTGCATCTTATCAAATATGATTTCATATCTCTGTAGCTTTCTACAGTCCCTCACCTATATTTCTTTAAATTGTGCTAATTGAATATAAAGTTAGTCCCCAGTGGGGACTAAGTAGAAGCCAATGGTCAGACAATTAACAGCTCTGCATTAACTAGAGCTTCTGAACAACAAATGTTTTTAGTAAAGCAGGCAGACTGTCACGCTGGCCATGCTTTTCCTTGCCTTAAGAAGAAGTGAGAAGCACAGTTCAGTGTTATTAGTGGAAAAAAATTCCAGTTTCACTGCCATGGCATGATTAAATGTGGGGGTTTTTTGTTTGTTTTGGTTTTTTTTGTTTTTTTTCCCCAGACAGAAGCAGCTTTGTGGGCTTTCTCAGCTGGATTTTCTCTTAGTAACATATTGCTCAATTTTTGCATCTGATAACCGTATCTGTGCCATTTTGAAGTATTTTCATTGCAGACTGGGCAAAGTATCATGCCTTCTGTAGCAGGAAAATGTTTGGTCACATCACATTATTAATTCAAATCAGCTTTTGAACGGAAGTTTCCCTCTATACTGAACATTTTGGAGCCGTAGAAATGTCAGCATTTTTAAAAACAGAAGACATCCCACTCAGATGCAAATATAACAGCATAGCTGCACCTCATGTGGGTATACAAACCCACTTCTAAAACATAAAACAAGCTCTCCTGGAGAGGTGATTACTAATAGTTGCTTCTACAGCAGAGGCTCACTTACATCTCTCAGGGTCCATGACTTTTTATACCCTCCATTAATTTAACTACAGTAGTAGAAATCCAGTATGAGCTTCAACTTCAGAACAGATCTCCACAGAGGACAGAATTATTTGTTTAACCTTTTCCCAAAGAGTTTCCTCATTTTAGGCATGACTTCACAACACTGTCTTTTAGGATAATATCCTCTTCTTTATATATATCTAAATACCCTTGTATATAGATACGTTACAGCAAAATAATATTTCCTAGAATAAGTTACAACTCTATTTACCATGGGTTAGACTTTTTGCAGTTCACGATCTGCCACCCCAGAATACTCCAGGTGGGTCCAGCCTGGCTATGAAATAACCCAACCCAGAAATGCCCTGTGAGCTGCTACCGATTGCACCGCGCCTGACCAGCTGCAAGGCTCACCTTTCCAATACTCCCAAGCATTTTGACTTTCCTTGCGTTACTAGTTTCATTTATTTGGAAGTGATGAAGTTAAGACATGCACTCAAGATCCTGCAGGGTGAAAGTCTTCCTCCTTAAAGAGAGTTATCTGAGGTGAGTTACACAGCCACCCCCCCACCTGCTCCACAGGATCATCGAAATCCCTTCCCCTCCTCCCACAGTATCAAAAATACCTTCAAAAATTCCTTTCCAGTGTAAAGATCCAGCAAGAGAGTGGGTAAACCTTTAATACAGTCTTCTCTGATAGAACAGACAAATCACCATTATAACTCTTAAGTTGTGAAACACACAGACAATGAAAACAAAACATACTGAGAGTCCATTCATGAAACATATGTATTCTTTGAAGTCTCATTCACTGCATTATGTCTTAACCAGGAATGAAGGTATATTTAGTATATTTGCTCTGGTTTTATCACTACTGATGCCCCTGTTTCTACTTGTCTTTGATGGTTTGGCCTTTCTGATGGGTGTTTAGCACAGCTTTTTTCTCTACGGGGGGAAGGCACAGTCATAGTAGAGCCTGGCAGGCCAGAAAGCTTTCTGAATTTGCAAGGGTTGTACAAATAGTGATAGTAGACATCTAATAGTATTATCAAAGCGAGAGCTGAAAACACACCCTCCCTTCGAGATGCACAAGAAGTTGTTTGGACAAGATCTTAACTGTCTTAAAGCCAGAAGAAGAAAATGACTCGTGCTGTTTTACTCATAAAAAAAAATACTCTATTATATTATTTATATTCATTATGCCTTGAGAGATACTACAATTACAGATAGCAAAATTATAATTAACAATGGCTAATTAGGAGGGGCAACCAAAACAAAACAGAGCTGCCACCTCAGTTATTTTGCTCTCAGAGTCCACACACCTCTTTGCAGTGACCCAGGAGCAGGATCACCTTCAGTACAGCTGGTCTTCACTCCTGGCATTTCTGGGCAAACACGACATGGCCCGAAAGAGCAGCACACCCTGCCCCAGCACCTCGGACGTGTCCAGCACAGCTGCCTACTGGTGAAGGTTGGGTGACACCACGGAACGCAGGGATGATTTTTACATAGCCTTATATAGACTTAAATCTAAGTATGAAGTTGTATTTCTTAGGTACAGTTAGGCAAACCTTTCCTCATCCACGATGCTCAACCAGGCTGAAGGGCAGAGTGGTGATCCTCCTCCTCTTATGCTGCTGACTGGCACAGGTGGATGATGTGCCTGCCCAGGGAGAGCAATATAAGCACAGTGCCCTACACAGCCTTCAGCCTTGATGTTTACATTCAGATTCTACTACCCTATAGAAGGAACAAGATACATTTCAGCTGCTAAGGCAGATCTGGCATTTAACTACAACCATTCTTTAACTGGCTTAACACTTTCAGTTCATAATTAAGCAGTATGGTAGGGAGTGGACTTTAAGCTCGTAATTGTGCATGTTCACATGAGAGGAAATCATTGAAGCACAAGTAAAACAGGCTTTTTCTTATTAAAAAACCCCAACAACTATTTCTTGATGACATGAAGCTCTGACACAATCAGAACATGTATTTGCTGAATGCATTTCTTTTCTAAAAAATTATTCATCAGCAGCTTTTGAAGATTTCTTATCTGACCAGTTACAAGAAGCCATTCTTTTATCCTGGGAAAGGCATTTCTCATTTCTGTAGATGTAATAAGAGCATCCCTTACTGCTGGAGAGCAAATGATTTCCCTGCCAGTCACCGCCTGCAGACCCTCCCGGCAGCAGCAGCCCTGGTCCCGCTGCCTGGAAGCACCTACCACCGTACCTACACCTCTGCACACCACAGTGCCAGTCTTCAAGAATGAGGACCAAACCTTTCACCCTGAGCTGTAGCACCCAGAGCCAGCCCCTCCCCGACCTTCTGTTTAAGCCCACCCCCCCACCCCCTATCCCCCCAGCTCCCAGCTGCACCCCAGGATTGCCTGGGGCTGGCTCGCTTCAGGCTGCACCATTGCCCCCCCAACACAAACCTAGTTTTACTCAGACAGCTTTCTGTGTTGTTAACTGGTTAAGGACAGGTTACCCTCACCGATTCTTGGAAATTCAGCACCACCCACCCCCCCACCCACCCCCAAGAAAACCATGCTCCTATGCAAACCATGCTCCTATGCAGCATCATGATGCTTCTGACATAAGTGCCTAATTGATCCTGAACCAAAACCATCTTCACACTGCACAAGTCAGCACTTTCTAAAAATAAACATCCAACACGATTCCTGCATTTATTCTCTTCTCCCTTTCCCAGATTTACTGCCACATGTAATACCCTTAAATACCTTTAAAATTTAAAATTAGAGACTTCCAGTAAATATTCTATATGAAACATAAATGCATTTCTTAGCTGCTTTGTAGGTCTGCTGCTAACTGGAAAGAGATAGTATTAGAAATCTCCTTAGTATCTTGACTGCAAATAAACACCATCAAACACAAGCTCAAGATATTTTTTCTCTATAGAATGTGTATAAAAAAGGTGAATCTTGAATTTAGTGAGGGGAAGTGGGGAAGTAAGGGGGAGGTCAGCCTGTTCTAACTTCATATTACGAGAGTAGTATAATTACCAGAATTTGTCGGCAATGATCCAGTGATAGCTTTGGACAGCTTTGAGCAAGACTGGGCAGACTGACCTCTCCCAGTCCCTTCTAACTTGTATTTCCATGCTGATTTGCCAGCAGCCGTGCTGAAGTGCTAAGAGCAGGTCTAGCATGCAGGCACCACACAGGCACCCTACCAGAGAGGGACCGCCACCAGCAGATGTGTCAAGGCTGGAAAACGGGCATTTGCCTAAGTAAAACCAGTGGGGTTTTAGGAAATTGTAAGAAATGTCTTATTGCTCTATAAATACTTCATAGGTCAGCTTCCATCTTATGGTAGAGTCATCAATATTCTCTGCTCTCTAGTCTTCTGACTCTGTTCTGGCTCCTGATGGTAGGAGCTTTGTTTCTCATGATTTTTGTTCTGCTGGCAGCAAGTGCCATTTATAACTCAGACAGACTGTTTCCATTTTTACTTAGACCAAACTCCACTAGTTTCTGCAGAGAAATCCCTGAACTACTTAGGCAAGAGGAAAACTGAGCATTTCTAACTCTGTATATATGAACTTACATCACCTGAGGATTTGACCCCTGTTTTTCTTTTCATCCCCTGTGTTTAAGGATGTAAGTTAAACTCTTGAGTTTTACTGAGATATTTATCCATTTTCTCCAGTGCTTCATCTTTTTTGGTGGTGTAAAATGCACATCTGAAGAATAAGAAAAGGCAAATGGAATGAGCTTAGTGTGAATGTAGGAGGTGATAAATGAGCATATAATCAATTTTGCAGAAGGAAGAAAACTGATCTGATGTAATGCTATGTACAGAATCGTGTAATGCAGCTTCCTCATTTAAACCATGCAAATACCACTCCCACCATTGCTCTGCCTAATGGACCCCTCACCCTGGTATCTCAGCGTGCAGAAGAGCATCCACTGCCAGTGGAAGCAAAAGCGATGCTCATGTTGAGAGCCATGCAATAGAACACATTGAGGTCTGACCTAAATTTGTAACTTCCTCCAGCACTCCTGCTGCAGGCTGCCAAAATCACAGAGCATCAGCAGTGTGGTTAACACCAGTTACATCTGCATTTCATTCTCACTGAATCCTGCATGGGGGACTATCTGACTCCTAAACCTTCCTTTGAAGCTGTAGCCTCATGATTTCGTAAGAGTGGCAGAAAAGAATAGTTTCACTCACTTGAAAATTAAAGATTTTGCATTATGTACTAATGTTTATTTTAATCAGTGTGTTCCCAATATCTGAAAAACAGCTCCTGACATACACTGTCTGAAGAAACAGGTGAATTAAGGAGAAAATAGTTGCAGCATCCTCATGAACATACCAGCACTTTGCCTTAAATTGTAACGGTACAGAAATTAGAGTGCAGTAAGTATAATCTCAAGGCTCTTACAAAGTTCAAAGTGTAGAAAAAACTCGGTCCTGCCACCAAAATGCATTAAAAATGACTGTAGAGAAGCAGAGCTGGTGGGTGGGGTGTGGGAGCTGAGCCCCTTGCTGCTTCTGGAAAATGCCAGCCTGTGCCCCTGGAGACCCGGAGGATATGCTGAATTTTTGGGGAACCCTGTTGCTGTCCTAACCCCTCCTCGTGCCTCCAGGCTGTCTCCCAGGAGGGCACACTCTGGGCTGACCCATGCCCCAGTGAGGGCATGCTGGGGGTGGTGTGCTCTAAATTAGTATTTTGACCCAGGCACTTCCCATGGCAATGCCAGGGCGCAGGGTGAGGCTGCTGGGGGGCAGGCAGCGGCGGCAGAGCGGGTGTGCTTGCGGGGACAGTGAGGGGGGGCTCTTAACACGGAAAGAAGGGATTTGGGGAAATGAACCTGAGGGCTTTCCACAGACCTTTATAATTGTTTACTGCCTAAAAAAATGAGTGAAATAAGATCTGAAATCTTACATTCAGAGGAAATCGTAGCAAGTACCAGTTATCCATGGAACTGGATTTGCTCCATTTTTCATTCCATGGCTTTGGATCTCCCTGTTCAAGGATCCACAGATTGATCAATTCTTCTAAAAATGTTATATCCGTATTTCAATTTATATGGTAAGACATAATTTTACATTACATTATTTGTTTGTGTAGCTGCTGGTCCAGACAAAATAGCATACGATTGTTTGCTGCATGGAGCGGAAAAAAAAAAAAAAAAAAGAGAAAGAAAACAAAAAACCAAAAACTTTGCAGGTCCTATTTTTAACTCATGGTCAGCAAAGAGATCCCAGGGAGACTGCAGGGAGCAACTGTCTTTGCATTTCGACACATAGTCAAGGCAGAGAAAAAAAGCTGGTGTGAGGTTTCAGGGAAGACAGACCCCGTGGTAACACATCCCCCATGCGATGGTGAGCGCCAGCCCTACCCAGGGTGCCTACCCTGGCCATCCCAAAGCTTCAGGGCTGCTGCCCCAGCCATCCAGGTGGCCCAAGCTCTGGGGCAGATGGAGCTGCTCCTGGCCACTGCCCCCACTGCGGTGGCAGCTGGAGAGGTAGCCAGAGCCCTGGTCCTGCCCAGAGAAACCTGGACCTTGCGGACATTTTGGCTGACAGAGCAGCATAGGATAGTCAGGATGATCAAGGATTTCCCATTCTGGGTTTGGTCTAGTCCTGAAGTTTAGCTGGGCTTTGACTTAAGTCTGAGCTTTTGAACTGGAAGGAAGACTTTGTGTTTGAATGCTGGTGCTGCCTGATGTACTGTTTAATCAACACAGCACCTCCTCACCTGCTGAATGCAGAACCATACCAGTGAGCTGAGTGTGCGTGAACTTTGAAACAAAACCTAGGCTTTCTCTCCAAATCTCTTCTCTCTTACAAAGAAGAGTAATGGAAGCGCAGGTCTCCATGGCTCTCACAGATCAGTGGCAGTAGCTTTCATTATCAGAACGACCACATGTCTTGCATGGAAATAAGGTGATAGGGAATGAAAAATAAGTGAAAATATATAATTTTTTTTAAGGGACATTTTTAGGTGGACTCATTTCCTTTTGCATGATATTAATCTTTGAATCTTTCTGTTGCTACTCTCCTTCCACTTCTCTTCACAACACAGTTATTTAAACCTTCAGTTTATGGTTAAAATCTCTATGCAAAATTTTGAATAAATATTAATGCATCATTAAATATCAATTAACAAATGTTTTCCACCTATCCTTGCTATTAACTTCCACTCAAAGTTAGCTCTTACCATCTCTACTTAAGCAGTATTTTGCATGCCAACAACACAGAGTCAGACAGGGAACTATATTTCTGCTGCTCCATTTGCAGTTGGACTGGGCATAATGCATTCTATAGAGTAAAAATAAAAATCAAGAACCCGAGCACTGAAAGGCTCCTGGAGACTGTACTCACTCACTCAATATTTCAGTTGAGAATATTTCTTGAAGAAACACCCTGAATCTATATCCTTCTGTCTGCGCAGACAGAAAAAGATTTCCTTCAAGTGGCATCATAGTGAACCATTCAGATATTTCTGTGCCTCGGCAAGCCATTTGCTACAGAGAAAATACAGCATTTTCAGCCAAAGTCTATGAATTTTCCCCTAACTGAAAGAGAAACTAACTTACTGTTGGCAAGCTGTGACACTTCCAGCTCACCAGGAGAGATAATTTTAGCCCTCGGTGGGTCTGAGGACACAGCTCTGTTGACCCTGGTACCACAGACACTCTATGGTGATGACTCTGCACAGATTTAATGGCACGTTTTCATTGCCGCTGTAACAGAAAAATTCTTTGATTACTGTTTGGCCACAAAAACTGTTTCAAGAATTTTATTCTTAGAAACTATGCTCCCAAGGTTTATGTTAAAGTATCTGCTCTGTTTGCATGCTGCCTTGCAGCTGACAATCTATCAAGGGCAGCTAAGAAAATTCTGTATAAACTACAACAAGCCTTATGCCAACAACAATTGCTGTCTTTACAAATATGGGCAAAATAACATTGCCATTAATTCTGAGAGATGCATACTTTCTGCTTCTTTCTGAGAGATGTGCCTTGAAGTTTTTTCTGTTACACTGTTGTTTTTGTTATTTAGGCTAACAGTGCAAGATGAGACATTTGTGGTAATCCCCTTATTTGTACTCTAGGGGTACAATGCAGCCGCATGAAAACACTCAGATTTATATTTTTTTTCTTTCTGATTTTGGGTCAATTTTTGTTACAAGATGAAGGGTCTTCAGGCTGAATTCTGCATTAATATAATATTTATATGAATAGTGACATTTCATAATGTTGACTCTGTAAAGGTTTTTACTATTTTATTCACTTAGCTTTCCTTCTAATCTCCATATAATGGAGAAAATAAAGGATGTCCTTTAAGATAAATTATGGATAGTTACTGTTCCTGTTCCAAACACTTAATTTTCTGAGCAGCCAGTGACTAATGCTTTAGTTACACTGTTGACAACTATTAGATTGACACTACTACAGGAATTTATTCTGGGCATACAATAATGGCTTGCAGGGTGTCCTTCTTTGTGTACTATCCCGTACTTCAGCAACTGTTTTCACTTCTGATCTAATTAATTACATTCAAATGTAATTGGATGTACTCAAGGGGAACTCAAAGACTGTATTTGTAATTTTATGTTATTTGACCTTCTAGGGATATTAAACGTGGAGCCGGTTGTCTTTACCTGCTATGGAGGTCTTCTCACATGCTGTAGCTGGTATTTCACTCTTGGTTTTTAAAAGAATTTACCCATGAGGAATAATTCCAGCCTGAGGATTGATAGGCATTAGTTATTTTTAATGAGATGAGACTGTATCTATATTTGCTTTCTTGCCCTTGGTATTCAATATTTTATAATTTTATTTTGTAGCAAACTGGGGTGAGTTTACATGGACACAGCTTTCTCAAACTGTATTTCCTGAAGGGATGTTTTTAGCCTTGACCAGGGAAGCCCATTCCTGTGGTGACCCAAAGGAAATTAAGTACGATATGAAGACAGTGGAGCCTTGTTGAGCTCTCCCCAGTGTATGGTTATTGAGGCCAAAGCACACTTCAGCCTCAGCAGCAGCTCAGGTAACTCTAACATTTATTTCCAGTACATATAATTTAGCATCTGTGGACTGGAGAAATGTGGAAAAGCATGTGATGAAACCCAAATGAAAACAGCAGTTTCCTCTGAATCAGAGTGGCGGAACAAAAAGGCTTCTGAAGTGTAAGAAAGAATGAAGTTGTAGGTGTGGGGAAAAAGCAGCAGTAACCTGTATATGCTCTAAAATGAAACAACCCAGTACACGTACATGTTTGGTGGAGGGGTTATTTAACAGGGCTAAGAGTTTTAAACAAACCCTTTTAGCAAAACTGAGTTACCGCAGACATGGAGTACCGGAGGTCAGCGACGTTTATACCTGGTATTCCTACCCTTCACTCTCCCACAGCTCAGCTTTGTTCAAGTAATAACATCCTCTGGAAAGAAAGTGCACAACAGAGCTTGCTCTGTTGTTGTTCTGTCCTTTGGAGACATCAGATGATGCCCTTGTCACTAGAGAGGGCTGGAGAAGGGACATTAGTAAAATCTGGTGAAGGAAACAGCGGTGTCAATTCTGATGAGAGGGAGAGGAGCAACCAACCCCCAAAGCACCAGATAGAACATACGTGATGGACAAGAAGTGGTAAAAAAGTGAAATCCAGCAGTTTTGTGTATCTGGTATCTCTGTTTGTCTGAACTAAGAGATTATTTTCTGGTAAGGCTACTTCAGACAAAGGAATGAGACCTAGTGGTGTATTTTGAAAGTTTAGCATAATTGGAAATGATTTAAAGGGGCTTGTAATTTACCCTGCAGTGGTTAAGAGTCTACTTAGAGTACACTTCCCACATTAAAAAGCGTGCACGATGCACACGCTTTTATAATCTGAGATAGAAATGGACACATTAAGGTTAACTAAACTTTGAATGACTTCATTTGCTTTAAAATACTTAAAAGGTAAGCTGTGAATGTTGGAGTGTGCCTCATCTAACCAAGGGCCATGGGCAGCCAGGCTGAGGGCAGAAGAGCAAGATGAGCCCAGAGAAGAGCCACCAGGCTCTTGTCAACAGCTCTTTAAGTGCTTTAATGAGCAGTGTTTAAATATTTTACAGATGCAATCACTTAACCATGAGGGATGAATGTTTGCTCTAGATCTCACAAAAAAGTCAACAGATTAGGACAAAATTCAGGTCCTCCTAATTCCATTGTCGTCAGCCTCCTGGATCAAAGAAACCCCAACCTCATCTTCACACAAGTGTTTATGGACAAATGCCAGTGTCAGATGCTAATAGCTAACAAGCTAATCTCAATTAACTGCCTGAATATTTCAAAACTGTATTGCATTTATGTCAGGGGTCAGGAGGCAGGGACCCAGCACACTGTCTTTGACAGTCTGATGTAAGGACACTTATGCTTTACCATTTTCTGAATTCTGATCTTTCTAAAAGATTTTATTAAAATTTGAGTTAAATACATTATTTGACCTCAACATTTTAATATTTTTTTTTTATTTCAGTTGCTGGTTGATATCTAAAGCCATATAAACTCTTGAAGCAAACCAGTTCAAAATAGTTTTTTGCATATTTGAAAAAAAAATATCTCAAACCCTAAAAACCTCTCTAAAATAAATACAAGTCTCATTGGGGTTATCTGAAATTTTTATCCCATTTTCTTAAATTAAAATAGTTGCTAACTTAAGTTTCAAATCAGTTTTAGTCACTTGAACAGAAACTTCACACCTGAACTTGAATAGATATCCACGTATCTCCTTCATGTACTATAGCAGGGGTCCTCAAACTACAGCCCACGGGCCAGATACAGCCCCCCAGGGTCCTCAATCTGGCCCCCGGTATTTACAGACCCCCCCACTCCCCCCCGCCGGGGGCTGGGGGGGGAGACTAAGCAGCCGCAAATGGCTGCCTGCCACTTCATCCGTGCGCCGGCCCCCTGTTTAAAAAGTTTGAGGACCCCTGAACTATAGAATAAACTCATCACAAAAATGAATTCAGGCGTGCCCATTTGTACTGGAGTGTGATAAGTAAAGATATTAAAGAGCAAGGAAGGAGCTTTCTCTCTTCAGTTTTTGAGTCTTTTCCTTGAAAAGAGAAAGCAGACATTTTTCAGCATATCAGTCAGCCTGGACACTTCATTAAAAACAAACCATGAAGCAATATAAATTTCAGGATAAATTATTGTTGTTCAACCTGGCACAAATTCTAAACAGCTAATTGTGAATATGTATCTATCCTAAGTAATTGTATTAATAGGCGCTTTTCACAAGTTTGAGGTGTGCACAGCCTACATGATAGCAATGCATAATACAAAACAAGAACATCTGGGAGACACAAATAAACTTGCTGGTCTACAATATATAAATAAACTTATTTTGGTTACGAAAGCTATTCTTTCCCTGTTCCTGGAGCCTTAGCCAAGGGTCTGTGCGGTCCATAACATTTTAAACTGGAAATCAATATATTTTAAGTAACCTGAAGATATTTTTCTGCCAAACCATGTAAGAGAGAGAAGTTGGCAGCTACTATTTTCAAAGGACTCAGCATCCAAGCTGGTTATCATGGCATTTTTTGCTGATCAGTAAACACAGTGTATTTTCTGTCATAGAGATGATTTGCAATTAAAAACTTATTAACAAAGCGCAATGATAACAAGAGGGATAAAATGCCAAGATGTGGAATTGCTTAATTATGTGAAATAGTTCTACCAAACCCAGGGCTCCACTGAACATTTTTTCCTCTAATGAACAATCAGTTCTCACCGAATTCTAATTAGCCTCAATAATGTTGATCTCACTCAAGTATTAGTGGCAGAAAATGCAAACTGAATGCTTCCATTAAATGACTGCCTTCAGGTACAACTGTGCTGTGCAAATCGTACAGCAAGCTACAGAACATTGGTGTCCCAGGCAATCTTGGGAAATGACCGAGAGTTATCTTCAGAGGACAGGATGCCACCTGCGATACACACAGTGATCTATTGTCACGTCTAGCATGTTGCCCAACCTACACCTTTCAAGCAGATTAAGTCTGTGAGCTTATCCAGACCTGTTTTAAAACGTACTTGATCTTGTAATAGGACTGAAGAATCTAACAAGAGGAGGCTTGTAGGAGATTTTCTTGTTTAATCAACATTGGAAATGCAAGAATTGGAAACTCAAGAACAGAGCCCCTTCAGCACCTTCCTTTTGCCAAGATTACAAAGTACTGAAGTACATGAAAATTAGAAGATGACAACGCTACTAATCTGCCAAGCCTGAACTGCTCCCCATCCCCAGTAATGAACAAGCAAATCAAACTATCACTCTTGAGCAAGTTCTGGTAATTTTCACATTACAGATGCCAGATCCCTCATCCTTCTCTCTGTGTCACATTCCTCCTTTGCTCAGGGAGATGAGTGCTAGCCTCGGTATTGCTGCTTATTCACTTCACTTTAGCATTTGCAGTAGCTGCATCCCGCTCAGCCACCACCCGATGCTCTTCACAGCCTCCATCCCTCCTCGGCACTGGGGACACCACGGTCCAGCACCGAGGCCCCAGGCTGCTGTGAAAGAGCGTGTTTTGCACACGCACACATGCGCAAGCTCATAACTCGCACGTGCAAACATCTAGGCCAGCCTGGGCAAAATCAGCTGCTGGAAAGGAATTTTCTTCCTCTAAAGTATTTGTTATATTTAAGTCCCTAAATTCTCTTCACACCTTTCTTAGAAAGCAAAAGCTTCCCCCGCTCCATTCTCTTGACATCTTCCTAGTGTCTCCCCACAAGGAAAGAAAATATGATGTTGTATTAAATAGGAGTGGAGATCTACAATGTGGGTTGCAAGCATAAGAGAGACAAGAAATAATTCATATGCTCCCATGTAATTCCAGCACTGTTTTAATCCTGAGAGTAGGAGGGGATCTAATTAATATTTCAACTGACAAAGTTCAATATATCTATCTGCAAAATACATAAGTGATTGGTTGTTAATGATGTTTGCAGTAATGAGCATTGAGATTTTAGTGATTTCCTGGTATTGAATATCCTCAGTATTCCAAGAAAGTTTTAATTTTGCAAAACCAGATTTGTTATTGCGACCATCTGAAATGGCACATTAGACAGCAGATGAAGTCCCTACGGACAAGAATATCTGTGGAAAGGGTTTTCTGCACATTACTGGGTTGGTCATCAGAGACCCCAAAATCAGGTCCCATCCCTTTAACAAAATTCCTTCGGTCTCCAGTAACAGCATGAGTTGCTCCCTCATACTTCAAGCACTTGAACTGGAACAAAGCGCTCTCTCTTGATCTGCTTTCTCCCACTCCTCCTTGCCAGCCTCTGCTTTTTTTAGTGTACTGAGGCATTAACCCCATGCAGATCTGCTGCTTTACATGTCCCAGAAGTGAAGAGAAATGAAACACGTGCTAAAAGAGTAATAATGACAATTTGAGCAACAGTCTATGAGAGGGGTGGGTTTCTTTGTATTTTACAAAATAAGGAGGGGGGGAGACAACCCTCCCTGTAATAACTTCCTATGGGTCAGACCACATTAATGGAGCAGTGAGCGCTGGAAGTCCCCACAGTATGTTAAGCCTTTAAGCAGAGATGGAAAATAGCTGTTTGTGTTTAATGTCAAACAGTTGGACATGCCCTCTGCAGAATACCAGCTTTGTTCTCCCCCATGCCGAACTGGCTCGCTCCAATTCTGAAATATTTTACCATAAAATATTTTTAGTTATGTAACCATACTAATGAGATCTAAATGAAAATAATTCTTCTTGAGGCCATTTCTGGTGTTCAGACAAAAGCACAAGACGAAGTCATGCCATTTCAAAGCCATACTATGGTTGAGGTCAGTTATTGGGGAAGGTGCTCTCAGAGCATTTTTTCTTGTCTCTGAGGCTGTAGAAGACACGAGCCCATGCAGTGGTGCCATTAGCAACATGCCACGAACCCTGCACGAGAGCTGTCAGGATCTTGCTTTGGGTTCTTTACCTGAACAAGACAACAAAGCCGGAGCAATGGGCAGATCTGCCTCAGCTTGGACGGCAGCCCTGCTCAGAGCTGGGATTTCTTACTGCAGGGACTGATCATGACCTCAGTTTCCTTCCACGTCAAGGATAATTTATTTAGATGGGTCAGTGCTCGTTTCTCTGCAGATCGTTGACGAAGGCTTTCAGACTTCAGACATAAACTCCTTCCTATTGCTTTGGCATTTCAATCCCATGTGCAATTTTCTTCCTTTCTGGGTTTTGTCCAAAACTCATAAATCAACATGCTTTAGCACTTAATCTGTGGATATCTTCTACAGCCTATTCACACTCTTGATTACCTCACCTTATCCAGGGTACAGCTCATCTCCCTTTCCAAACATCTTACCTTATTTACCTTCCACGAGACAATCAACTTTCTCGGCTTTTCTTCTGTTTTAAGACTCAAGAGGTCTTTGCCATTCTCAAGTTTACTTTTGACAGCAACAGATATGGGAAACAGAAGAGCTCAGAGGACCCCAAACTTCTTTCGTACCTGGAACCATGGCATGAGCTCAGTCCCCTCCCCATATATACATACATATATGCACATATACATACACACATGTGTTCATGTGAGTGTAAGTGAAACCACGTTAATTTCTGAAGTCTTTGGAAGTATACCTCTGTGTAACAAAAGACACTGACACAATAGCAATACATTAAATGCCTGATTCACGTATGCACATACCTTTATTGCTTTGCTGCTCTGGTCCCTGGGGACACCGCAGGGTACTGGTGGGGACGTTGCTGGCCTTGGCTTCAAACTTTCCCTGAGAAGTGAAGGACATCTAGGCTCTGCCCAGCAGATGAGGTTTCTGTGTCCAGCTCCTTTCCCATAGCTCTTGGCTGAGCATCATCCAGGGATCAGTGTCACTGAGGCAACTGCAAAACACGTTGAAGTTCGTAAGTCATGCAGCTAGTTTGAAAGAAAGTATCAGTTCACAAGGAGCATGGCAAAATCTGCATATTTTTATTTTGTATTTTAAAATACCAAATTTATACATCTATAAATATGTATCCTTCTGCACAATAACCGCATATGTATGACACCTTTGGTGGAATATTGAAGTGAAAAAGGAAACTCAACAAAATCAAACTAAAATGCCACAGAAGATGAAATGGCAAAGAGGAACTTGCCTTTTCTCCTGGCAAGTTTGTATGCAACTCCCAATGGTTTAAAAGTCTGTTTGACTCCTGCGAACCCATACAACAGTAGTGAAACAAATAGCTATGTAGCCCACTTGCCCAGCAAAATTTTGTTGAACCAGTTATTCAGAGAGTTGGCAGCTTTTCATTCTTCATATGTAAAAAACAAAAAATCATGCAAACAATGACTTCTGTTCAAATCAATTATTCAGTTCTATCGATTTGCAGTGTCAATACATATTCTACAGCGCAATTTATGACACAGAAAACTAGTGCAATTCTCTGTTGTTGATATTGGCTCTGGATAACAACTACCAAGCATGAAACAGCCATGAACATTTGTCTGGATACATGCTGTAAAGTTTCTTCACTGCAGTAGGTGACACCCTATCCTTGCTGTCAGTATTAGCACAGTTCTGTCTGGAAAATTATATGGAGCAGACTTTTTTCAGTAGCCTTATTTATGCAAATGCTGTAACTCTCTGCCTTGGCATCTTGGAAGCCCTTCCCAGATCCGATCGCCTGGCCAGCAGGCAGACAGGGCACGGGGTGAATTTCTGCTGCATGGCACAGCCAGGACAAAGCAACCCCCCCGGGCAGTACCGCTGCCTGCATTTCACACCCGCCTCTGCTCCTGCATAAGCAGCTCTCCAGAAGCATCAAGTTCAACGATCTCCGATTTCATTTTAGCAAAGCATAACATTTCTCAGGTTTGACAATGCTTTTTTTCTTCTTTTATTTATTTATTTTGTTTTGAGGTCTCCCCTCCAAAGCCCCCAGCAGAGCTTGCCAGGAGAAGGTTGCAAAGGGAAACTGCTGAGAGAGCAGATACACAGCAACAACACGTTGCCTTTCCTCTCTCTTTGCCTTATGCCATTTTACAAAGTATAACAACTGGCTTCACAGCTGATTTTCTGTCTGTGCTGCTCTTCCTTCTGCTGTTTTTTAAAGGATGGTGACAGACCCTTCACTAACGCTGGCAAATAAAGAACTGACCAATGCATGCTGCATTTTTCTCTTGGGCTGTCTGTTTTCATTGAGCACTTGTGTGATACAAAAATAAGCCAATAACTAGACTAAAAATCAATGACAGCAAAGCTATTAAGGACACAAGGTCACGAAGAGGGCAGAAGTTAAATTTAAAAAGAATGTGGTGCTGCTGTAAGAGCATGTGAGTCTCGCCAGACCAGCAAGTGATGTCCTTCCAGGCTGAAGTCCTCAGAAGTTATTGACATTCACTTGAAAAGATTTTAAGAGGACAAACTTTCAGATGGAGAATGAAAAACAGTCACCAAAGCTTCCCCAGACTGGGCACCAGGACATTCCTCCTCAGTCCCCTCTGACAGGTGAAAACTGATGTCCCTCCAGATGGGCACCGAGCTTCTCCAGTAACAGCTTGTCCCCAGAAAGCTTTTATTTCCCCCCCATCACCTCAAAGCTGGGACACTGGATGTGACACAGGGGCCTCGGCAGGGGAGGCACACACCCTGGCTTAGATTCTACCAGAGGAGCACTGCCCCACCTGAGCCACAGGCTCACAGGGCACGAAGAGTCTGGCAGCCAGCAGCTTGAAACGTAAGGATTTAATTTGGGCCACAGGAGGAATGTTAGCGGTATCACAGGCATCTGTGACTTCTTAATGACCCTTATCCTGTATTATGGACCAGCGGAGTGGGTGAAGGGAAGGAATCCGCTCCACCTCCACCGGTGCCACCTCTTTGCTAGGCTGCAGCACAGCGCGGCGGCCGTTTCCCACTGAGGGCTGCTGGGCACTGCAATGGCATCACCCGCGGCGCCCTGCTGCTGGCTCGCCTCTTCCGCGTGCTGCGGGTGCCTTGGCGGGGCACTTAAAGGCACCTTGCAGACTCACTAAGGAATGTGGTAAAAATAAGGTGAACACATTCATGTATGTACCCTTTCCCCAAGGAATCGTGACAATTGTTTACAAGCATTTGCTTATCCAGTGAGAGAAGTAATTAACTACCAAATGAACCATCTTAGGCAACGCACAGTTTAGAAGAAAGGTAGTTATGTACTGCAGTAAGCTAATTAAAATATTGTCTATTTTTCTTCTCAGATACCTAGATCACAGTTAAAGAGCATAAATAGCCAATTAGCAACAGAGTCAAATTAAATCAAAGTTTGAGATATCCAAAAATAAATATTGCTTCTCTACTAACATTAGGTGAGTAACCCAACACAATATTGCTTTGGAAATTATTTACGTTACCTCAGAATGGGAGCACATTCTACAGCGAGGGTTTTCTAGCACAGTCACATGGCACTGGTCAAAATTATGAAAGTCACAGAAAATCTGCACCTGCAAGCTGATGTGGCTCAGAGCAGCTAGGAGTTTGCCTTGTGTGCATTAAGTTACATATTTCACAATAAAGACGGTGAAATGTGGAGCATACAAAATCCATAGCTCTCAGCAATGATGGTTTATACATTCCAGCCACTTTGTAACGTGAAACTTCCCTGTGCAAACCCAGCACTCAGAAGCAGGTCTCTCCTGCAGCATGTGCAATGCCTCACACCTCTGGAACGCAGAGAGCCGCTTTGTTTTCATGAGGTTTGAAGCAAGGAGAACTTGACAGGAGGCTGTTAATGCATGGCTTGCCAAAAGGTCCTATTCAGTGTGATACCACCAGTTTTGCAGACGCTTGTTGTCTTTAGCATCGCCCACAGAGAAAATCCTAAATTTAAATGCTAAGTAGTACTTATGCTAAGTTTAAATGCTAAGATGTTATAATTCAGACTCCCGCTCTGACACAGTTTAGAGCAGGCTAATGCTGAGTTTCCTATGATCTCAAGAAAAAACTTTGCCTAGTCCCTCCTGCTTAGGTATTACTTTTCTCCCTGAGCATGTGAGAGTGGCTTTGCTGCCCAGAAAATCAGTGATTCTCTACCACGGGTATCATGCAAAAACATTTGCAGTTTGAGAGCTGTCTCTGCTTTCATATGCACATCTGGTGAATGGAAATCATTAATAAATTCATCATTAAACCAGGTTGCACATGGGAACTGCAGAGCCTCTGTAGCTGGGTGAATACATGGTCTCCCCTGGGGCCGCTGAGCCCCTTACTCCCCATGCTTCCCTGGGGGTTTGCAATGAGTCTCTCAGCAAGGCCCTGAGACGATAATCAGGATTTTTAACTGTTTTTTTAGCGTGTTTGGTGGGATGAAGCCCTGCTTAGCGACCCCAGGCACCACTGAAATACTAGTAATAAGTCACTGTCCTCATGACCGCGGGGCGAACTCTGCAGAGATGATTTAATTGGGTTCAGCTATCTGCGGCAGCCAGCTCTCTCCTGCTCATGGAGCTTTGCTCTCATGCTTGGAGGATTTTTTTCACTTGTTCAAGCAAAACCGACCATTTTGCAACATTCCCTTAAAGATGCCGAGAGAGATTTGCAAAGGTGAAAATGCACCAAGCACCCCCGGCTCAGTGCTGGCAGACATGCCAAGGTCTGGTCCTTGGCCATCCCGGTGCCCCTGGCACAAAGGTGTCTCGCTCCCAGTGGTTTCTGAGCTGGGTGCCTCTGGACTTCTTCCAGTAATGAGCTCAACTCTTCATGCTAATGACCTGTGCCTTATTAGTAAAAAGCACTATGTGGCTGGGGGTGCAGGCTGCACAACACAGGCGATGCCACCTCTGACTGACAAAAGTGCTGCTCGTACCAGATAAGGTTATTCCTATTGTAATTCCTCAAATATTTTTCAAGTGTATTTTTTAATTAAAAAAAACCCTTGTGCTTGGCTCTGTTCAGTGGGGACAGACAGAGCATGGCGCTTAGCACTGCTATTGGTATTTTCTCATACAGCTCTTCTTTGGATATTTCCTTTCCAAACTGCACAAACCAGTCAGTTAATGGGAAAGCATTCTAAAAATCACAACTGGCTGGGAAATTCCCAGCAAAGTGCATTCACACAATCACCATAATCTCACATATCCCCTTGGCAGACAGATATTTTTCAACATGTCTTTCATGCATCTGTTTACTTTAATTAGTAACTACGTGTGTTCCTGGCCGTATCTGAAAGTAGGAATTAAAACATAATCCCTAAATAAAGAGAAGTCAGTTATTCCGAGACCTGAGGATTGTCCACCTCTCATGCCACTCTGTGCTTGGGTTTATCTGACCCTGCCTTGCACACAGAGTCTTCTGTTACAGAAAATGCTGTGCAGGGCTAAGATGGAGCGAGGCTTGTTTCGGTCCAAGAGCCGGATCCAGCAGCAATTCGTTTCAGTTAGCCCTTACTCCACTTGGCTGCTTTTCCTGGTGCAATGCTGTGTGCACTGCCCTCCGCTGTAATCTCCAACATAAATTTCCAGATTTGCAAAAGGTATAAAATGGCTCTCCATCTTCCAAGCCCTGAAGAACTACTGGCTTTGTGGGACAGAGTAAATACTTTAAAGCGGATTTTCTTCAGTTCTACAGTCCATGGGTCAAAATGCTGGGCTGCTGCAGGAGTACAATCACCTATTTGTTTCATTTTAGCAACTGCTAAAATAAAATCTAACCACTAAAACTTTGAAATTACCTTAACCAATCTTCTAGAAATCTTATAATCCCTTAATCTGATGAAGCATTTTGACCTCTGAGCATTAAACAGATTAGTGCCTTGACTGCATTTGTGATAATTACTCCTCAAAGTCTCACAGAAACCAAAAAATCTCAAAATGGCAACTTCAGCCTGATTTTTTTTCTTTTTCTTTCCTAGTAAAAGAAGCCCCTACATTTTTTTCCTGAGGTAACAATCAATTATCCCAGATTTTCTTTTCAATTTATTTTACATTATGTGTTACTGCCTGCTCTGCCACCTCCCAGACAGTTTGAAATAAAAAAACCAATGACATTGGTTTAAATCGTTCATTAAAAACTACCAAAAAACCCCAACCAACCCTGCACATATTTATGACTTCCCTTTTTTCACTTACAGCAAGGAGCCAACATTTGTATTTCCTGGTAAACATAACTGGATATTACTGGATTTTAAATTATCCTTTCCTGATAGAGGGAGCTTGTTTTTGTCAACGGCCGATAAGACATCAGTAGCAGGACACCTTTTCAAGGCTTTTGTTTTTCACCAACTTTGACCAATGAAAACGTTATTGATTTGGAAACCTGCACCATAGGAAATACAAAGCATTTGTACCATCCCAGTAGCCAGATTGCATTAGGAGAAAAATCCAGTGATATTATCTTCAGAAGTTTTTAGCATAGCCTAGAGGAACTAAAGTCTGCAATTCAAAAATAGGGTTAATTTATATTCCCCTTTTAAAAAGACCCAAAGGTTACATCCCTACAGGAGTGAGCACATCCCCGGGCAGCCCGTGACACCATCTGCAACACTCCCTTCAGGGAGAAGTTATGGAAGACGGTGAGCACCAAGCTGAATAGGATAATATTGATTATCCAGATCAGGGGTCCTCAAACTATGGCCCGTGGGCCAGATATGCCCCCCCCCAGGGTCCTCAATCTGGCCCCCGGTATTTACAGACCCCCTCGCTCTCCCCCGCTGGGGGTTGGGGGGAACCAAGCAGCCACAGATGGCTGCCTGCCACTTCATTTGCATGCCAGCCCCCTGCTTAAAAAGTTTGAGGACCTCTGATCCAGATGATCCTGTTGTTTTGTTCCTCCACCACTCTCTTATTACAAGTAAGAAGCAAATCTGCATTAGGTGCATATTTGAGCAAAAATAATTTCTGTAACTTTTAGTCAGCCAAAATGGGCGTTCCAGACTAAGAAGTCTAATGCACCTTCTGCTCACATGGTGGTTTGCCAACAGCTCTGACCTGCTCTTCTGTGACCGCAGCGCTACAGTACAAGCAGATTCAGCCGCGTCTGTCAGACTTGCAAAGATCCCCTGTGGATCTCTGCAAAGCAATGATTATTGCAACACTTTGGATGCTATGGATTTTATTCCAGGCTCTGTGATGGATTTGCAGAGCAACTTCAGACACAGCATTTCACTACACTGTGCCCTATCTGCTGCCATTAAAAGTATGATCCCTACATGTATAAGTCACTTTGCCACCTCCTAAAAAAATAAGAAATATTATAAAACTCAGGAATTATAAATTCTAAACCACAGTGAGTAACTTCGGTGGCAGCCCTCCTGCTGCACTGCCGTACAGAGGCACCAATGCACAGACTCGATTTTTTCTCTTCTGTTCTGCTTCTCGTTACCTCGCTGTTCTCCAGTAATCAACTGGGAGCTGCAGTGTCCATTCTAAATTGGCTCACTAGACCATTTCTGTCTGTAAGCCGTAACAGTAAGAGGTCTGTAATCTCTGTCTCCCCAGCTATAGCAAGTTAGAGAAACACACAGAGGGAAAATAAGCAAGGTCATTTGGCCAAGTCACATACATTACAAACAAACTACTTAAAGCAAATGTTTTGACATAGTTCCAATTTCTGTACTTGCGCTGGTCCTCCCCTAAGCCCCAGAACAAGCTCTGACTGGTACTTTTAATTAATCCTTATTTACATCATCTTACAGCATTTATAATGTCTTTAGACTGGACCTCAGAGGAAATAGTTTTCATTTGCTATTGTTGTGTTCATGTTACAAGACCGCAGTCACCTTCACAAATGAATTCATTGCTCCTGCAGCTGTAAGGTTTACTCACAGGGGATAACAGGTGAACTACAGAAAGAAGACCTGAATGATTACAGCTTGATTTCTTCATTACAGTATTTGGAGAACTAAATATACAGCTCCAACAAAACAAAGGTGCACAAAGCCCCAAACTGTTAAAGTTCACAAAGGGGACTTTATGTTATTTTGGGGTTATACTTATCTTGTGCATGCTTATTTTCTGTTAAAAGCATCTTTTTCTTCCAATTTGATACAACACACACAACATCTGGCTTTGCCCAGCTGCCTGGTCATTCTCAAAGCGATTTTTCAGAGAAGCAGAAACATTTGCTTTGCAGCTACCCAAAAAAGCAGGCAAATTTCTGTGGTCACAGAAGCAGCCTGTCTATGGATTGTGGATCTTGTAATCTAGATTGTACTGCACTATACCACTGCCCAAGCTGTAGAGGAATGTAAGTTAAACCAGAGCTCTTCCACGTTCCCTTTGTGGGGGCCTGAATTTTCCTTGAACAACCCCAGCAAAATGATTCACTGAACATTTTCAAATTTTATAGCCGGCAAAAGGGGGAATATTGCAGTCTATGCTATTTGAAATTAGTGAAGATACTTACCTAAATTATCCAGTTAGGAAACTGTGGGTAATGTAAGCACACAGGGATTCTGGAAGGCTGTTTCTTCCCAGCATAGGCTGCTCACCCAGCATACCAAGACAGCATGTGAGAAGCGACCCGTCATCCGGCTGCGACACTGAAGGATTTTCTATTCTGTCACACACATGAAGTAGGACTAAGATCATTCCTACCTGACATGTCTGATTACCCCTGAAAACATGTTATCTATCATCCTACAAGGATCCTGAAAAATCCCAAGATGCCGTAAAATGAGTCCTCCCAGGACCCCTCTCTGTTTTTTTCCATCTCTTTCTAGGCACATATGCCTCTGTTTCTAGCTGCGAAGCTTGTCCTCGCCTGGTGGGGCCTGCCATCCTCTCTCCTGGGAAGGTCAACAGATAAATCCCTTTAGTTCTTCCTCCATCTTTCTTTAGGAAGCTCCTGGAGAAGGCCTGCAGGGTGGACATCTTCAACGGGGCCACCCTCACTGCCTGGTCTAGATTTAGGGCTTTATATCACAGTCACAGCACAGCTTGCTGAGAGCTCAGTTATAGGACATGAAAAGGTGGACCCTGATCTGGCAGAAGTCAGTGGTACAGATGGCTTTTCAGATTTCCTGCTGGGGGGTGGGGGGGTGGGGGTGGGGGGAGGGTAGGGGAGGGAAAGCTGGTTAAAATCTTAATATAGCAGTATTTATAATTTGTATTGCAATGTCTATATCAAAAGCATGTGAACAATAGCATATACAGGTAAAAGGCATCTAGTGTAGGCATCCCTTAAGCAACATAAAAGCAGAGAAGATTTTTTTCTTCAGTCATGACTGACTCACTAGTGTTTGCAGGTAAATCTCAGATCACAAAATGAAAGTGTGAGCTTTATTGTAAAACCTCTCTGTACATGGTAGTTATTATATTTCAGGCTTTCCATGTCTTCAGTGCTGAGGAGGACAAGAAATCTTGTTGCTGTTCTCTGAAAACCCAAAGTCCCAAAATTCATTATTGGAGTCAACAACTCTCCTTTGAGCACTGTGTGCCATCATTCATTTCTCCAGTCCCCACCTGGATTTAGTTAATGAAAATAAAACTTTTAGGAAATATCTTTTAAAATCAAAGGAACTCTTAAAGATGGTATTTAATTTTATTGCAAGAAGTTTCTTCTATTTTTTAAATGGAAAAGTATTTTCACCTGATACTTTGGAAAGGAAGTCACGACCTTTAATAACTCCATTTAGTCTAAATGAATAAATAGAGCTAGAAGTGAATTGAAAGTCTTTCCAAGTGCTAACCAGAGTATATCTTATATATCTCGCAGTCATTAATAGCTGATGAATTCAGCTAATAATGTCAGAGGACATTGTCAAGGTTGATGGACCCAAAACTTGTCCTTGTTTTGACAGTGCTTCCATAGAAGAGGGCTCTCTTAGGGAAAGCAATCACCCTAAAGGGTGAGATTGGTTAATAGTAGACCTCTTCAAGATGATTTGGATGGATGGGCAGCAGTAGGTGGATATAATAGGAATTCTTTTTTTCCTTTTCTTTTAAAAGCAGGAATTGTGATTCACCCCAATTTTCAGTTCTGGTTATTTGCCAGTATAATATGACAGCTGATATTAGCACAGGCTTTTATGAGTCCCCATAGTGTCATGAACAGCAGAGCAAACTCCTCCAAAATTTTGTCATGATTTGTTGTCTGGTCTTTGCTTTCTTAATTGTCTGCCTCGCCCAGGTCCTTTTTGACCCCTTTTGAAGAACTATGGACAAGTTCCCCTTGCCAGAAATACAATCCTAAATAAAAAGGAAGTTTAAAGAACAAAACATTGTGAGTCGATGGAGTGCCTTTCCCCTGGCAGCGGAGTACGATTTTGGTGGCATGTCTGGAAGATCTGGGGATCACTGGAAGATGTGCACTGGGGACAGCAAGGGCCATGCTGCGGTAGGTGCAGTCTCTTTTAAGAAGGAACACTGCACTTTTGTGTGAAAACAGACGCAGAAGAGAACAGGCCATGCCACAGAGAAAGCAGGAGAAAAGGAAGATTCAGCGAGAAACAAGCAAAAGCCTGGTGCGATGCTACAGGGTAAGTTACTACCACAGTGAGGAAATTTCTGCTCCAGCTGCAGGACGGCATCAGCTTCCACCAATACAGACAACATCGTTCATGCAGGTCAAATGGGAACCAATTGCACCATTTTGTTTGAGACGTTATTTTAGCTAAAGGGGTTTGGCACCCGGGTGGTGGCCACGGTGAGGAGCCCTCAGGCCGATGCCAGGCAAAGGGCTGCCTGGACACACACGTGTATGGAACATGGCAGAGCATGTGGAGACGGCCGAGGCATCTGCCTTCATCAGGCAGAGTGCCTTCAGCTTCCCTCAGCATTCATTACATTAATTATTGTCTGGAACTGACTCAGTATCTCCACAAGGATTAAAGCCTTATCCCTGCAATTGACTGCTGGCATGCGGATGCTGTAGGGCTGAAACTCACGATGACATTGCACAGCCTCGTTTTTCACATGTGGCAAACAACCCTTTCCCTCTGCTGAGTGTTTCAATGCATTGTCACTGGGGTTATTTTGAAAAGACTTAATACCATTTAAAAATAATAAATGCCTATGGAGAAAATCATCAAACAAGAGTAATAAAGACAAACTAACTACAAAGATTAAGGTAAAACAACAACTTTAAAAGGATGCACTGACAAGCGAGATAAGGTGAAGTGTGAAATTCCAACGTTAATAACATCAGCTCACCTGAGTATATTGCCAAGATAGTGTCTGCTAATCCACACCTCTCTATATTTAGCACAGTGACCCGACTCCAACCAAATATTCACATCCCATTAAACCCAACAGGATTTAAGCATGTTCCAAAGTGCTTCGCTGACTGAGGGCTGCTTGTTTGCATTTTTTTAATGTAACTGGATACTAATTGCATTGCTATATCAGGGTGTATTATTGGAATGCAGGCTTTAAAAATAATTTACATTAATCTAGAGAAACTTTAAATTTAAACAAAAATACCCATTGTTTTGCCAAATTTTTAGTCTAAAGCCACTTTTCTGGTCAGGGAAATAAGAATTGCAGTTATAAATCACTCAGCATTGGCACAGAGAAACAAAAAGGTATGGTAGAAGTTTGTGTTTTTCATATTATTATATGCCAGATAAGGTCTTACTTTATCTGAGGTAATCTCTACCTTGATCTTCCCGATAAAATAAAAAAGCTCGTTAAAGTCAGGAGGAAAAAACGTATTTGCAGGGTTACTGAAGAATACTAAAGATAGAAATAAAAAATGGAGCACAAAGAATACAGACAGCATGAAAACTGTTGATGCTTGTTGTCTTCTGATTCATAACAGAGTTCAGTGAAGAAACGTAGATACGAGAAGAATATTGAAGTACTTCAATTTCATTTCGGAGTTGCAAATATCTATTCTTTTGCAGTTATGTGGTCAGAGGAAATACATCTCTACGAAGGTATAATTCCCCTCCTTTTTCTTTTTTCCTTTCCTACTTGCAGGTGTAGAAATGAAGTATAACACCTGCAAGCCTGAAAATCCCGTAGGAGCGCTCATTAGGGCAGCACCAGTGCCCCCATGTCCCCGCAGTGCCACGGGGCAGTCGTGCACAAACACCTTGAAGCTGCCCTGCTGTTTCATCCCAGTGCTTGTGCACCATCTCCAAAAAAAATTGATTAGGTATGGAAATCAGCTTTCCTATTTCCTTATCAGAACAGACTTTTTCTTTTAAAACAACAATGAAATACACAAGCTGACAGCTCTCTGGGCTTTGCTTCTTTTGCAAGAAGCTACATTTTATGAGAGCATGTAGTGATAGGACAAGGGGGAATGGTTTAAAGCCGAAAGATTTAGATGTGGTATTAGGAGGAAATCCCTCCCCATGGGGGTGGCGAGGCGCTGGCACAGGCTGCCCAGAGCAGCTGTGGGTGCCCCATCCCTGGCAGTGCCCAAGGCCAGGCTGGATGGGGCTGGGGGCAACCTGGGCTGGTGGCTGGTGTCCCTGCCACTGAAATCTAGGTTGGTATCTGTATCCTAGCATCCACACTGGAATAAACAGGAATTTTGTCCCTTCAAAGGGGGAAGATTTTTCTCATGTTTTGCCTACAAAAGGGCGCTCTGTTTATGGAGATTCATATTGCGTAATTTTTTTATGTTTAATTTTTTAATGTTTAAAAAACACCTGCTAAACTGTAAATATGTTATAAAGCAAACTTTTCTAAATCAGTAACCATTAAATATAACATTTTAAACTGGCAACTGTGAAACATCGTTATACAATGTGCACTATAATCATTTAAATCACAGAGGCCAGATTCTCATCTCGATGCCAGTATCAACTCAAAGTAAATCCATTATTATAGTGGGGAATTATTTTAGACTTAGATAAGCACAGCTGAGATTAAAACCTGGCCCCTGGTTTTCAAGCTTTAATGAAGTTCAATTGTACAGAGTACTTGAAAGACTTTTTTTTAGTCTGTAGTGTGTACAATCAGGAACATTGGTCATTTAAAAGATAAAAAAGCTAAGCACAAAACCTGAACATATGTAGATGTTTAGGCCAACGGGAATAAAATTCTGCAATTAAAATACTAATAAATGCAGAATATCCCCTCCCTTAATTAATTGGTTAAATAAACAATGAGACTAGGTGAAATACTTCTATGATTATTTAACACAGAGAAAAATCAAGAAGGTTGACTGAATAACAATTCCTCAATTAACACACAATGAAGAACATTTGAGTTTTAATTAATCCTTATTGGCACTGCAGTAACTTCCACAGAGAATCGATTCCAACTCATTTCATAGGCAGGCATTTTAAGTTTAGGTAATCTTAACATTTGGTGTCCAATATAAATCTGCTTATTAAAACTGATAGAAATACATGGGATTAAAATCAGATACAAAGGGCAAGTACACTTTTGAAAGGTAATTTCTCTAGACAGTGTCACTGCTGTTGATGGAACATGGCACACTTCATCTCCTTGCCCTGCTGATGTAAAATAGTTTGAATTTCTATTATTATTTGGTGGGGTTGAATCCTTTCTTGTAAATGCTCAGGAATAGATACACTGAACTAGGCTGAGCTGGCAGGTTGGATTAATGGCATGGGCAGAGATCAGCGGTGAGGCTGGCCACCTGCGCTCTGCCCCAAGGGCCAAGGGTGAGCAGCAGAGCGCGCAGGACAGTGCATACACGCCTGAAATCTTGCTGTTTGCTGTAGATGTGCTGTACAGCCAGTGTAACGCTGACATCCTCTGCTCCTGCAAACAATACCACAGCTGCAGCAGCCTTCTCCTCCAGATGGCTGCCAGTTGGAGCAGCCCTTGCAAGAAAGTCTTATAAAATTTAATACACTTAACTAGTAGGCTCCCACAGAAGTTTATTTAAAAGTTATATAAATTTAATAAAGTTCACTATTTTATCAAAGGCATATAATTTTCTATTGCATTCTTTGGAATCACCCAGAACACCCACAGCTTTGTAGCTATCATCTGTGGACTTCTTTGACCTGGGAGCTACTCTGCAGGGGACCATGAAAGGTAAATAAAGGTCCTAAATTCAAAACAGAGGTCCACGCTCTCACTAAAAAAAAACCACCAAAACCACAAAAAACCTGATTTAAACCCAGGGTTTTGCACTGAGCTCTGCAAGACCCATTTCATTCCACTTGCTAGACATCCAAAATCTATCACACCTCATCATGAGGGAGCAAGACTGCTATCAAATAAGCAAGAAACGAACGCTTTATATTTCTGTCTTTTATTGACATGAACACAGGTAGTCTAATGGAACAAATATTTACACATGCTTAACAACAACATTCAGTTTTCCAGGTTGAACTAGATAACAAATATTTTAAAAGACCTTTCAAGTAAGATATAACAACTCAATAACTAAATGTTGCTTTTATGAAAAACACCTGCAGCAGTTCTGCTGTTGTGCTGCATTTCAATCCTCATACCAATTTCTGACCCATATGTTACGAAGCTAACAAAATAGTTTCTTGTCCTTCAGTGATACAGCAAACTTTTTGTATTTTAAAGTTCTGATCTTTCATAACCTTAATTTCTTTTTCTTGCACAACAGAAGTATTTATTGTTTGGATTTATAGCTCTCTCACAGAATTTCTTTTTTGTATTCTAGATTGGATAAACAAAGGAAAACTCACCAAAGTCTGTGATATATGTGACTGCTGATCCGACCTAGAGACAGGATCATGCTGATGCTGGACAGGGATAGGAAAGTCTGGAGACACTCACCTGGACAGCAAGGTGAGTGCTGTCTCCCTCTTGACACACAGAGAATTTTTGTGTTTTTCTTGGCTCTGATCTTATGTTATTACCACATGTTCACTTAGGGTTAAGACACACTCAAAGCAATTCATAACACATGAAAATCAGCAGCATACTAATTTCATAAAGAAAAGTAGGATGGTCAACAGAAGAGCAGAGAAAGTCTTCAGAAAAGCTGCAAAGAACAGATTTTCCCCAAATTAAAACATGCTTGGAAGACAGCCCATTTAGAAATCCAAATCTCTTGTTTATTTAGCTCTACCTACCCTATTTCAAACACTTTATGTAGAGAAGCTGTTGATTTTAGCCAGAGGTCTGGTTCCCTTTCAGCAAGCAGAAATATGCCCCTGAACTGGCTGCCAACCTGGGAGCACACGACAACTGTACACAGGGGAGTAGAGCCGCCTGTGCTGACGTGTGTGCATGCTTGCCATGTCGCTGGATGCTCTGTAAGGTGGGTCTTTCACAGAAGCTTGGCATGAGGTGGAAAGGAAGACTTAGCTTTCATGTCTGGTTTTTTTCTGGGACAGCGCAGAACCTCTAGGTTGCTTCAACCTGGCCTCTTGGTTCAATTCTACTTTAGATACATGAGAGCAAGGCAAGGGGAAATGCAGACATCCCACGGGAAGAGCCGTCTCCAATTTCCTGAGACTTCCCAAACAATTTTCAAGTGACCTTTTTTTTTATACCCTCTCTACATGCATGTGACACCATTGTTTGTAGCAAACACACAGTGATGTGGACACCTTTGCAGCTGCCTGGAAAGGTGCCCTGTCCCACGGCAAGAGGTGGGTGAGCAGAGCATAAGCACAGAGCAGATGTATGAACCAGCAGCAGACAACAAGGAGCCAGCGGTGAAGACCCATGGGCAAAACCCTGTCTGTTGACTCAGTACATCCCAATGGTGAGGAGAGAGGGCCCCACTGCAGTTACAAGGGAGTTAACGTATTTTCATGCCGGTCAGGGGAATTACCCACTGCAATAGTCCTTTCAGAGCCAGCCTGGTGTTCAGTCTTGCAAAAGCACCGGTAGCCATCACTTGTAATGGCGAGAGCCAGCCTTACTGTCACCACGTCAAGGGCCACGCCAGCTCCAATCCAGGTGTCGAGCCTCGCTCCTGTCTTTTAGGGGAGCCTGAGACTGTATGTATTAAGTGGTAGCGATCAGACCAGGTAGATTTCAGTTCACTTGTTCCATGCAACACCTCGTATTTGCACAGCTGTGGCTCTTTGCTAAACCTGAGTGCTTTCTGAGGGGCTCAGCATTTTCACCTCACCCTTTTTTTCAGGAAACCTAATGCCCAAATGGGAAAGCTGAAAATATATCCGTAGGGGGGAATGGAAATGTATGAATCTAATCACCCCTTAAAAAAAAAGGGACTTTTATATAAGAAATTCCATGGCAGATTTTTTTTCATGTTTACATTACAGATGAAAAAGTCTGTCTCATAATCAAATACGAACCAGAAGAACATGGCTTCCTAGAAGGCGTGCTTGTCTAGACAGCCCATCAGCAGCCTAACCACAGAACGGGCCCAATGGCAGCTGCAAAGCTGTCAAAACAGCTCCTTGTAGAGCCTGTCACTGAGCCATACCCAAAGCAAAGCCTCTGCTCTCGGTGGTTATTGTGCAAAGGTGGGGAATGGCAGCAATACAATGTATGAGGAAACTGCACTTTGCCACAGCCTGTTTGGACAGTTTCTTCAAAAATGTAAGCACAGCATTGACTAAGCTCAAACATTTCAAATGGCTGTCAATTATGGTTGGCAGGACCACAAAAGCCTTCCCAAAAAAGCTTAAACTTCATTATTATGTTTCATTAAGAGCCCTGCAATACTAAAGTGAGGGTTGTGGGAAAGCATTCGCAAGCAGCAGACCACTTGAAATCCATCCTTGTCACAGCACTCTCCAAACTAGCCACCTACAACAAGGTCTTTTACCATCTCATACCAACATACTCTTCATGCTAGTCCCTCTGCTGCCTTCTCCTATTCACTCCTCACCCCAGGCACACATTGTCTCTCTCTGCTTCTTCCTCGGCTGCTCTCTCTTCCTTGCCTGCCCAACCTCTTCACAGAACCAGCCACAGCTGCACCTTATCTACATCAGTCAGCCCGCTGCCCCTGAAGCCAACCCACAGCTGTATATTATCAATGTTAATTAACCCAGATTCATCCCTCTACAATTCCCTTTTTGTTTTTCTTACATCTCATACCTTATGTTTTTAACAATCATGACAACCTTTTTACAAATAAACTTTCCATACAGTCCTCTATAACTCCTCTACACATCCTTCACTGTAATTTGGTAAAGATCAAGCACAAGGTATTTATTGGCTTTTCTGGGAACATAAATGTTTTAGGAAGGAAGGCTTGGAAAATTGCAGCGTGCTAAAAGCATGCTGTGCCTCCACCACTGTGCAAACACAATTTTGGTCGCTCTAGTTTGCATACCCGCCTGCAACAGGGAATGCTGGAACTGCTCCCCAGCTTGTGTGCTGGCTAATGGCACAAGGAGGATTAGTTTTGTAAGCATATGCTACTTAACGGATTCTTTAAGAGCACTCTCACTTCCATGCTACTCTTCTATCAGGCTTGTTTTGCTTCTGCATATGCAAAAAATACAGAGTGATTTATTCCACACCCTTCCCTGCTTTTCATCTTACCAAGCTCTACGCAGGCATTTTAGCAAGTGATAGCAGCAGCCTATGTTGAATTACTGAGTCTGTAAGAGCCTACTGAGCTCAATTTTTTCAAATCAGTTTTAAAAAAAATGTACATGCTGTTGAAGTGGGAGCATTTGTTCACCCCCCTCGTTGCCTTAATTCTGTTGGACGGCATCATTTCAGTCTGTTTTGCTTATCTTTAATTCCCAACTCCTATAGCAGGACATCCCGTTCCTCATTCTTCATCCAAAGCACAACAATTTCTTCATTATTATTTTCTTTCAGTAATATAATTCTACAATGATTTCTTCATCATTATTTTCTTTCAGCAACATAACTCTCTGTAAGAGCTGAACCCATGCAGAGCTGCTTCAATAGTTTAACACACAACTTGGAGAACATTAAGTGACATATGGGTTACTATCTTGTCTAATCCAGTCTCTTGCAAAATGTCTTTGTGCATTCCCATAAATGTTCAATAATAGAAGTATGAGGTCGGGCACATACAGTTTAGGGGTCCTGAAAAGGGAAATATCATCAAAAAACTACCTCTAAAAAAAAAATTACTGCCTTAAACATTAGCAGGCAAGGTAGTTCTAAGCATATAAAGAGATCTCAGGGAATCTGTCTTATGTCCTGCACAGGGTTCACAGAACTGATTGCAGAGTAACTGACTGTTTCCTACAAGCACGATATTAAAGCCAACACTCTGGGACTGGAAAGCAACCTGCCAAAAACCTCCTCAGATGTTATTCTCAGTGCAGGCCTTCAGCATCCCCCTCCGGTCTGAAATGAGGTTTGGACTGATGGGTGATGGGCTGTTCTCAGGCCCATGGGCAACCAAAAGCTGCCTAATAATAGTGACTGGCTTGCAGCAGGCTTGGCACAAGTTTTGCACAGGTTGGTCCGCTGAGCCATTGAAAATACCATTCCCAGTTAACAGCACCTGGAAATTGGGAAGTTGCAACACAGAATAACCCCTTTCAACACCCACACCCCTCCCAAGGAGAAATAACACTCCTGTGTTACAGCCAGGGATTTGTGTTGTGTTATGTCACAGCTACAATGATTTTCCAGACTTAATGAATCACTCAAACCTATCAGGTGAGTTTAGGAGCAGTTTCAGTGTGCAGAGAAGTCTCCCTTTTGCAGAGGCAGTCTATGTGGATTGAAGAGCTTAGAGAAATGGAGATTAAATTCCCTTTGTACTTAGTCATGGCCACGAGGAGGGAGGGATGCTCCAGAAGTTTCAGAAATATTTAAAGAACCTGGGTCCAGGCTTAGCAGGAACCTGTCATTGCTTGCCAACTGGGTCACGTAGGTTAGAAAGGATTTATCGCTTTCTATAAACCTTCATGATAACATGAAACAGCTTGTGAGGAGGATTCCTGTTTTATTTAAGTGTGTCCTCCAGCTGCTCCTTAGAAGCAGAGCTGCATTCCTGTGAATCCTGCCTGTAAATGATGCGGCTCTTTGCGTGACCAGAAATTGTAGAGGAATCCATCTAAGGGCAAACAGGCAGTATTGAATGCACAAAGTCAGCAACATATTTTATATACTCCCCCCGCTCAAGGCAGAAAAGGGCCTGTGTCTGGGAAAACTTTGTTCATTCATCCAAAATTCTGATTTCAGCAGAGAATGCAGCTCGGTCCCAGGCACAGCCTGGGCAGCCCTGCAGGGTACCTCCTCTTTGCAGAAGGGACTGCACTTTCCAATGCTGTTGTTTCAAGATGCAGTTCACATGCTGTTCCATTTTGTCTAAAAAGAGCCATTTCCACATTAACTCTATGAAACCTGTTGCTTAGGTGACCGGTCATCAGGCACAAATAGCACCGACCAAGAGCAGCACCCCGGTGCTCACCGCCCAGCACCCGCAGGTCAGCGTCAGAGGATCCACAGCGTGATATTCACAGCAAATAATCTGATCAGCTCTAACTAGGAGATGCACACAGATGTAAATATTACGGAGGTAGCTGTGGTGTGAGATGACAAAATATTTCCAGAAGTGTGTAACAGGAGCTGGTGTTCCATCAAAAAGCTCCAGCTTAAAGAAACATCTATGGCTTTACTCAGAGGTTTCTAAGTGCCTTAGTGTAACTTCTGTAGGTTTCCACGGACAGAAGTGTTTATAACAGATGCATAAATCATAGAAATAACTGAAGAAATTAGATGTTTGACCCAGGTTTGAATGCCAACCATCATATTTAATAACTACAGCAAGCCTATTTATTTCTTTGGCTTTCTCAGCATCTGTGACAGTGCTCTCTACTGTTTGTGTGCAGAAAAATGTTTTTGTACACTATATCAAGCTGTTACACAGCAGATTAAATTATTAACTTCTAGTTTTGGCAATATATCAGAAACGTGAATATTTGTTCCTTATCCTTTTTCTCCCTATGATTCACAATGCCGAGCTGGGGGCATGGCACACACACAGCTGTCTAAGTCTGTATAGACGTAAGCCCTCCCTGGTGAAGCACGAAGACAAGACATTTAGAACAGGAAGATAAGAGGGGTTGCCACATCCTTTAGTTATGTTTAATATTTCTGTACAGTCAAGAAACGATGAGGAAAGAAATTGCAACTAAGTTCTGGCAACCATCACTACTGCTGCACCCATTTACAACATATCATTCGATCTCAGACCTTATCTTCTTAAACCTCTTGCTCTCATCCTGCTGGTACATATGCTATCATTCTCATCGATGTGTGGGACCTCTTTCTGTGGTTTACAAACCCAAAATTAATCAGTTTTCTCAGCTTCCCTTACCAGCATCTCACCCCTTAACAAAGCAGTAACAGCATCCCACTCACTGTAGGTAACTGCTGCAAATATCCACAGAAACAAAACCCAGGAGCAAAGCCTGTTTTTTGGTAAATGGAACTGAATGATTCATGCCTCTTAAAGCTAAAAAATTTAAGAGGAAAATAAATTAAACACCTACTCAGAAATTAGAAGGTTTTAAGCCCTAGCAACAACAAAACGTGCAACACATGTTTTGATTTTAAAACCACATTGGGCTCTATTGCCCATCAGCAGCGCTGGCAGGGTGGACCCGAGCCTGCTGCCAGCCCCAGAGCAGGGGCAGGGGCCACCAGCGCCTGTGACTCACGGGGATGCAATCCCATCTGCTCTCCTCCAGGCAGTTTGCAGCACTTGCCTTAAATCCCATTCCTCCCCCAAGTTGAGTTAAAAGGAGGCCCAAATTTTATAGCCAGAAGAGGCCTCAGCATTTTATGAAATACCAAGGAACATCAGTGAAATTCCTGGCTGTGCCGCAGCATCACATTCCTCTTCACCTGGGACACCTGGTGCACCTTCAGGCTGAATGCTGGGCAGAGGAGGCAGTGTGAAGAAGGGCCTGAGAAGACTCACCTGCTGCTCTAAACCCCGCCAACCACCATTCATCTGAAACATTTGCATCGATACTTCCTACAGCATGAGCGTAAGGAGAGCTATATTGCAGGTCATGCCAGCTCTCTTTGCTATCCCTGCAGCACCCAGGGCCTTTCCCAGAGACCCAGGGAAGGGTGGCAGGACTGAGCGAAGCTGTCCCCAGGTCAACTGGATGGACACAGGGGCTAGGAGCCAGAGCGAAGGCCTGTACCCACAGCCCTTGGGTTTTCCTTCCACCAGGTTATCCAGATCTCTCTTGAATCCATGTCAGCCTTCAAGCCTCTGTGATGAGGCCCTACAGCTGTAGCACATGCTCTGAAAACACTCTGGCTTACCCAAGTACAACTTAGCAGTTCGGGGCAACTTTTAGTTCTACAGCAAACACGTTTCCTATCAATCATCTCTGTGAGACTGACAATTTTGTAGACCACTTATCCCTCACCAGCCATCACTCTTCAAGGCTAAAAAGCCTTGACCTATTCAGATGTTCCTTAAAATAAATAAATAATTAAAAGCTACATAACCATTGCCCTCAATAAATTTCTCCATACCTTTTTTTCATTTCCAGAATCTTTTATTTAATATAGGAATACCCAAGATGCATCAATGGCATAACCATGTTTTGTATGTTCTTTTCCTAATTTTCCCGCTCCTAATCCTCTGCATGTTTTGTGAGCACCTCTGAGCACTGAGTTGACATTTTTGTGAAACCATCTACTGTAGCCCTGAGATCTGGTCCTTCAGTGGAAGTCAGCCTAAATCCCATCAACGTATTTCTACAAGTCAGACTGTATTTCTTTCCCCTTTTACATTGACTTTACATTTATTTACACTGAATTTCATCTGCCCTTTCAGCACCTCATCATTTGACATTAGGAGGACCTTCTGCACTTACGTGCAGTCAGCTTTTATCCTCACTGACCTGCTTAACTCAGTAACGTCAACAAACTTTGTCATCATTTCCACATCAGGCATGTCTTGTGCTGTGTGTTCCCTCACCTTGGTGTTTAGAAAACAGCAGCATTGTCAGGGTTAAAGTATATTGCTCCATTGCTGCAGCATAATTACATCAGCAGCAGTAAAATGCATACTCTGCAGATTTGTACCTCTTCTCCCAATGTCATTTCATTAATTAGACCTTACGTCACCACAGTTAAAATAGTTTTGTGACCGGGCAAACACATTGCTTTAAAAATAATAATTTAAATTATATAAATTTTATCCCATATTACATTTCTTACACCCACAGTGATTTTAACTTCACAGGCATACCTCCTAAACTTTACTGCACCATTTTGGCAATACTTGAAATCAAATATTGATCTCTTCCCTCATCTATATCTTTTTTATTGTACACTTTAAGCATAGTATCACCTCTGCTCTGCCATCCATTGCCACAGAGAAGCTCTCAGCAAGGTCTCATGTTCTGGCTCATCGCACAACAGCAGCACATTTCTTTTCCTTTACCCCTACAAACAAAATACTATCAGTGGCAGCGAGGTTCTTATTCTTTTTTCTCTGCTTGGATTATACAACCAAAGATGAATTTGCATATATTATACTAAGCCAAAAAGGAAAAATTACAAGCAGACCTTGAATGAAACAGGATGTCTCCTAGTAGGTTAACAAAGATGATTCATTAAAGAGTAATTGAAGAGTATGGAAACATCTTTTTTGCTAAATATTTTATTCAAGCTGAGATTCATTCAAGCTTCTAAAGAACACCTCCCAGGGCTTCACAAGTTGCTAAAGATTTGCATAGGTAAAAACCACTGCACTGAAAATAATTGTTTTTTTAAATGTCAATGTAAATATTTTCATTCTTAGCTTTTTCCTTTTTGTAAAGGTAAGTTTATGATGTTTGCAAGACTACTGTACTTTGATTAGGAAAATCGAAGAGGTGAGTAATGAAAAGACAGCAATCTGAGCATGTAACAAAAGTAAAAAGCAGACTAATGATGTCATTATCAACCTCATATCAACTCTTATAACCCAGCAAAATTCCAATTTCTGCCATTCTGCATAAATCCTAATTATTCTGGATGAACAGAACATGTCTTTACATTAGGACCGGATGAATTTTTACTGGTAGGTGAACCGATTCCCATGAATAGCAGGGCTTCAGTTTTAAACCCTACAAGGAATTTAGTACATGCCACAAAAATGCTGTATAAATTAAATCAATGAATAACAATAGCAGTATTTACCATTTACCTAGTTCTTTACAAAAGCACACAGCCTGACTCACAGTTACACTGTCCTGTTTTACTCCCCTCTCCAAAAGGCTTTTAACTACTTCAAGATTCCATAAGAATGTTAAGTCTTAAATGAATACAAGTTCCTAATCTTTAAAGCAATTTTCAAAGTTTAATATTTCATTATAAATACTGAGTAATCTCACAAATCCACAAGAAGAGCTAGGGTGCACAAAATCCAGTGTCAGCCAGGCTTTGGGCAAGTGAGGGCTGTGTCACAAGTGGGCAGGGCTAACCGGGCATCAGGAGCTCAACTATTACTTGGATCAATTCTTGGAAGAGGTTTTTGAACCACTGCGGAGAGAGAAAAGTAGAAGCTATTCAGCTGGTTGCAGCACAGCAGGAGGCTAGGGCAGAGTCATAGAGTCATGGGGATGTCTGTGGGCACTGGCCATCACTTTCTCAAGCTTGAGACATCCTTTATGGGATCTGCATTTTTAGCATACTTCTCATTGTGTGATAAACCTAATCACCTACTTTCCATGAGGTGACACCATCTTTTAACCTGACAAGTCAGTGCTGGCCAGCCAGCTGCCCTTTCTCCAAAACCCAGGAACAGATCTGGAAAGACAACACATCTCTGGCATCTCCCTTATCCCCTTCAGGTAACTACTTCTGAGGACTTTGACGAGTTGTCTGGAAGATGTAATCTTTTTCACCGTTTCTTGTTTTGTATGTGAGGTTATTTCATAGTGCATTGCTCTACTCAAATGATAGCCTTCATGATTCAGATTCCTAGGGTTTTTTTACAACCATGTTACTTTTCTTCTCTTAGAGGTAGGACCCTGCTTCCACCCTTTGGCCATGCCCAACAGTCTCACAATGAATGGGATGGTTTTGCTCCCCACTGCAGCAGAATAGTTCATGATCATGCTGCCTGCAGCACATCTCACACCCGTGATCTCCAAGAGTGCAATTAAACTGTAACCATGCATATGACAAGAAATAGAAGGGAAGCACTTAGGCAGTAGAAGAGTAGTCAAAAAGTACTTGGAACTAATTACTTAAAATTACTAGAAAATCTGATGCAGTACACAGCTACAGAGACTCTTCCCAACCCCAACACGTTCCTCAGCAGAGGCTGCATTGACTGGATCTACTCAAGCTGAGTGATGCTACGCTAAAACCAGCCAAAATTACTTCTGGCACCCCAGCCGTGCACCACATGGATGGACAGTGTGAGAGGCACATGACCTGAGCTTGGCTGCAAGCAGGAGGAGCACTCAAGAACTGTACGGTGTGGTGTGTCTGCATTGCTGATACATACACTCTGCTTGAATGAAAAAGCTTTCACTCTGGCCCTTTTCACTTTTAAATTGTTTATACAAAACTATCACAAATAATACAATGCACAGGATTAGGATGTATGAATCTGAAAAGTCACCTAGTTGTGAATTCACAGAAGCCCAAATCCTCCTTTAAAAAGAGCAGCAAAAAATGAAATAAATAAATAAATAATTAATCTGGCCTGATGAAAACCTAAACACAAATCAGCACAAACAATTCTGAAATCATCATCAAGCACAAAGTAATTCCCTGGTCAGAAAGCTTCTCATCCCACCCTTCAGCCATAGGACAAGCAGACCTTCCTGAAGCCAGGGCATGTTCTGTTTGTCAGAGAACACACTCATCTTTTCATGTTATTTTCATGGCTATTTTTTGTAGAAAATTTTAAATTCTCACCAGGTTTTAGATACGAACATGCAGAATTACCTCCCCAGAATTGAATCATTAGCTTTTATAGATCCGGTGGCAACACATTAAAATAATGACCAAGCCATTATTCATTCCCATGACATTTATTTTAACAACATTAATCATAATGAACCTATTTGGACTAATGTACATGTCATAAGGCCTTTATAGAATTCCTAGGGCATTAATTAGCTGGGCCATTATTTTTATTATTTTCCTAAAAAGTTTAGATTAACTTACAGTGCCTGTAAGGTGCTGGACTGGAAGAACCTGGTAAAAAGTTCTCTGTTTACCCAGGCAACAAATGAAAATCACTTCCTAAAGCATAGATGCTTTGTGGCTGACTTTTGATGCTCCATGAGGGCAAGAATAGTTTCCCTTCCCAGTACCCAGCTGAGCAGCGGGACCCCAGGCACCTTGCTCCATCCCCACACCACTGCTCTCCACAACGGAGCACGTCGTCCTGCACCCAGGTCTGCTACAGCCGACGGCTTGCCTCAGCACAGCTCATGGCTTTCAGATGCTACTGTAATCATAACAGCTATTTTAGAAATACATATATTCATAACCTTTTTCCCAGGCATGGACACGTTGCCAAGGAACAGGGAAACTATGCCAAACCCTGTATCTTTGCAGGAAGCTGTGAAACGAACCTCTTCTTTCTTGGGGCTACTTTTTAATCAAGCATGTTCTATGGGATCAAAGCTGTAAGATGTTATCTAAAGAGTATACCCATGCTTGTAATAGTCATTCTCTTAAAAAGATAAGCAATGCAGCTGATCCAGACTCTCTGTTCCCTAATCCAAACACTGCCTTCATAAATATTTGTGTTTTAAAGCTCCTTACATTGCCAGGAGCTAGCAGAGGGAAAAAAACCACATACTAGATTGTTAAATGGAAGACTAGAAAAAGAGAAGGTTTTTCTCTCAGAATAAGTAAAACATTTGTGCTCTTAAAGGAAAAGCAATCAGTCTGACCTGGTTTTTCTATAAGAGAAGGGTGTAGCCATCTAATGATGGAAAGCTCAGTCGGCATTCACATCTCAGAAACCCAACACAGGGACCAGAGTAGAAGAGATAAATTGGGGTAAAAACCACAACTACACACACCCCCTCCACTGCTTAAGTCTCTTCACCTTAATTTTAATTCAACAGCCACGTGTGCCTCAGACAACAGCTCCTTTGAGGTGTAGCAGAGCAATGAAATAATAGGAGTTCTGGCTCCTTTTTCTGCTTTCTGGCACATGTCAAGAGAGAACTTATAACCACCCACATCTTTGAAGTTCTTGGATTGTCACGATCTTGGAGAAAATACCTGTAACACCCAGAAGTAACACATTAAAATACTGGTTTTCAACTAGAAAAAATTAAATCAAGGCAGACTACAGATTTTTCTGTGATGAGAATCTTAATTTTGGCAGTTACAAAGAGCGCTTACATGGTAGCAGGAACAAGCACAATGCTTACTACGGCTTTTGCAGTTGTGGAATTAGTGTTGCACAGACAGGACCTGCTTTTACAACACACTGTGTATTATCTTAGACAGTTTACAATCAGAATATTCTCAGTTTTATATTCCAAACCTCTGCAGAAAGAAACTTCCAGTAATAACACAGTGAATAGAATGCCTACATAATCCTGGAATGAGTCAACCTGAATGCAGCAGACAATAATACAGGAACCCAAACTGTTCAGTAGTTAGACCGCAATCCGCTTTCCACCTGTCTCTTAATAGGCATGAGAAGAGAAATATGCTCAACAGTTAGACATCTCTGATATCTATCAAAAAAGCGGGGATGGCTCTGTACCCAAATACCTGTGTGAGCTATGGTTCAGTGATTTTCCTACCAGATGAGATCAGTCCCAGTCCTTGTGAACAAGTGGAAAGACTATGAGCAGTCGGGTAGAGCTTTAATTTGTTCTCCAGCAGAACCTGCTTTCAAGGAACAAACGCCCCGAGCAACGGGGTCAGTGGAGTCCTGCACTGGGGCAGGACTCAACAACAATCTCTATTTCTGGAAATGGTATAGGCAAGAAAAAAAGAAAGAGAAGAAGAAAAGAAAGAGAGAGTACATCTTCCCCCCCACCCCCATCTGTAGCTTGCTAGTGATCTGAAGCATCCTTTCAGCTGGGACTATGACACAGAGTGTGGCAAATTTACACTTGCTTTTTCATGCCAGTCTACTTAGTGCCTGAGGAGGAGTCAATTTAGCAAAATTCACCAGGCAGAAGATAAAACTGGGTCTGCAGAAAGAACAGCTATTCTCTTTTCACATTGCAGCCCTAATAATCTCTTTGCAGTTAGGTGTGAGCTTTGCTTGGAGTGACAGTCTCACAGAGACATCAGTTCAGCACCAAAATTATCAGTGTTGTGGTATACCTCCCCTTAAGCATGCACAGCCACCCTGCTCCCGCGTGTGGAGCCCATAAGGCCTGTACCCCTATACAAGGGCAGGCCCTTTGCTTGGTACCCCTGATCCAAGTTATCAGAGCAGAGGCAAGACAATAAAGTGTGTCAGAGCAACATTCAAGGGAAGGGGGGCGTCAGGAGCAGCTGGTCAAGGGGTGCTAATGGGCATATTTATGTGTGCAATGCCAGAATAACTCCAGTCATGCATTTATGAGCTTTTCTCCAACTAGACTGAGAAAATTTTCTCACCAAGCACTCCTTCTTTCAGACCTACAGCTTTTTCTCCCACATATGGGATACTTCATCATAAATACATTCATTAAACTGCTCTAAGCCTCAGCACCAGAGTTACTGTAATTGCTACAGGCTAATATTGCTATGAGGCTAATAATTCTCTCCTATGGACTTTCTATTAAACTATGACTGTTAACTGTTACCACAAATTTATTAGCAGACATTGTATATACAATCTCATGTCTCAGGGGTTTCAGCTTACATCAGCACTACTTTATGCTTACCACAGTATATTTTATTTAACAGTGATAACGTTTGCCCAGACAAAGAGGACACTTGCATTTGTACTATGATGTACATTTAAATTCTGTAAAAACAAGCCCATTTGATGTATTCCTGCAAAGGGAATTGTTAACTTCTGATTAAACTGAAGCCACAGCGGCATATCTCCTGCTTACGCTTCCAGCCCACAGAGGTTCTCTGTGGGAGCACCCTGGCTGCACCTCCTGGCAGACTTTGGAAAAAAGCACCTCAACACATGGAAGGTGGCTCTTGGTCTGTGCCACCTCCACTCCCTGTGCCTGGAGAGGGGACGGGAAGCCACTTGTACCGTTCAAGAAGTATTTCTTTGTCTTGCTCAAGTACCCAGTCTTTAATCTAGGCTGTAATAGAAAGACAAAGGAATGAAGAAAACCTGCAGCTTTCTGGGGAAAAGAAAGAATCCAATATTTATTTATTTATATACGTGTGTGTGTGTGTGTGTGTGTGTAAGATTTAGGTTAATTTTGAGGTATTTCATTATTTCACATAAGGTTTGTTGTTCATTCAGTAGTACAGTTAACAGAGAAAAGAAATATAGCTTCACTGGCAGTGCCAGGCAGGGTTCCTTTTCCACTTTGGTTCACAAGTGACCAAGAAATAACAAGAACTTAAGCACTAGAGTCTCAAAACTGAATATTTTCTCAAGGTATGAGAGGTGTATTTTACAGATGCACAGGCTAAACTTTACAATACTGGACTCTGACATATTCTGCCACTTGCTTATGAAAAAAAGATAATTGAGCCTTTAAAAAGTCTTTTAAAAAATGGAAAAACACTTTGAAAGGAAGTACTAAAACATTTCATTCAAAAAAATGTCAGAACAGGATGTTTGACATTACCTGAATTTATCATCCCCTTAGTGCCTTCACCCTCTCAGAAATTAAGTTCCCAGCAACGATTCATGATTTCATGATTACATGAAATATTTTAATTTTGACTGATCTGCATTTTGACAGAGCTGTTCATCAGTTTTTCCAGCTAGCTCTACACATAGCAGAAAGGTAGTTTTAAAAACTTTTTTATATGTAGTATGTAGAACAATTGCTACTAAGTATATTACAACTTCCATTTCTAGCTTTCAGGGAAGGGTTCTGGACACCTGTGAAGTCCTTGAGTATATGTTTCCATGTGCACGATGACAAAAGAAGCACCATAAACATGTCCACATCATAAAAACAATAATTTATAGTTATCCTATTTCCTAGGATAAAACATATGAGAATATTTTATCAGAGAAGCTTCAAAAACAAAACCACCATTAAACAAATGGTATGCTGAGGAACTGATGTAAAACTAAAGAAGTTTCATCAGTGTATCCTAAGCAATGAAAGTTTCTGATTTACATCAGTTTCTTAGCTTCAGTTACTTTTCATCAGCACCTGCCATTCCAGCCACGCTACCTATTTCTCTATCACAGCCAGCCAGAAAAATCTTTATATGTTTTTTTGGACATTTCTTCATTAACCAGGCTTAGAAGAGAAAATGTTTATGTTGGAGTAGTTATTCAAGCATCCTCAAAAACTTTGATAGGCGAGATGAAATTCTCCAAGAGCAAGCAATTTTTAAAATATGCTCATATTTTTGCAATTGCATTTGAAATCAATATTTTCCATTACCTTTATAAATGGTGATGGAATGTAAGGTAATGTTTCAGCTGCTAATATCTTACGGTCTGATCTATACAGAATATCTACTTTTTGTGGTCTGATTGCATTGATTCCTCATTCAACATACAAATAAAGATGTGAGTTCATTTAAAAAGGAAAAAACAATTGCACGGTAGTTTATACTTTTCACTCAGGAGACCGAGTTAGATTTCAGCAAACTTATGGGGGAACAATAATTATGAGCATGTGCACGCTTGTCTTCAGAAGCTGCATAAATCTTTCTATAAAACCTGTTCCAGGTTTTCTCTAACCTTCATTCCTGAAACACTGAAAGAGCTTTGGTTGGCTGCAGTAAAAAACAAGTGACACCCCTGCCAAACCCAACACACCTAGCAATGCTCCAAAACAAGTTTTCCTGACTTTCTCTCATCAGCCATTTGATAAAAACACAGCAATGCAGTACTGCCTGCAATGCTCCTCTGAGTGATTTGCAGAGACAGAGGATGGAAGAGTATTTTCAACCGAAGCATAAAGCACAGAGGAGCATGTCACTCCTCTGCCTGTTCTAGAAATGTTTTTCTTCTGCAGCTGAAACTGAGACTGAAATGTTACGCGTTGGGAACCTGGAATTATTTTTTCTGTTTTAGTGCCATCCACAGCATCACTCCAGTATTATACAAACAGCCAGAGCATAGGGAAGAACAACCAATTCATAGTACAACTGTTACCTCACACAGATCCAAAGGAACAAAAACCCTCCTACTGCCAGAGATGAGCTGGAGAGCTCGCACTTGTGGTTTGGGATTCAGTCATTAAGATTCCTGTTCCTGTACCCGGTAAGAGAGGTGTGTGGCTCACACAGCCTCTGCCAGACCATTTATGAACAGCTCTTACAACCTGTGAGGCTCAGAGAACGTCACTATCAAATATGGATTTGTCTCTTGGGCAGTGCAGGGCAGGAATCTGGTGGCATTCTCATCACTGCTGCTTGGCACAACCAAAGGAAAGTAAATCTTGTGACTTTAAGGTACACAGGCTTTGAGCATCATAAGAGGAAGCTGTTAAACCATCACCTTCAGATGACAAAAAGCCCATTTTTCACCCTTGGAATGAAGAGATGAAATCCCAGCAGGATGGACAGATGTCTAAACTAAGATTTCAGGAAAGGTGATTTAGATTCCAGAGCCCAAGCTGTGACCTCCAATTCGGAGCTGACGTCTATCAGTCCTGATAGAGGCTTAGACTGGTCTTATATTTAATGGGACCTTGAAAATTCCAATGCCAATATGCTCACACAGAACCCTCAAAAAGTATCAGTTGGGAACAATCTCTGTCATTATGGAACTGTGTTCATTTGGGTTAATAAATCAGAGGGGAACACCCATAAATCATTACCGATGTTGCACCCCTCTTTGCTGTAGGAATAAGGATACCAATTTTTATAATTATAGCAACCCAGAAGAACTTGAGACAAACCATCTGTACATGACAAACACAGTCATGTCATTTCCAAGGCTCAGCATGAAAGAGAGATGCATTAGGTACATTTAAGTCTTACATTACAGGAGTTTCAGTATACTCTGGATAGAAGACTACCAATAATTTTAAAAACTATGTCCTTGAACATATGACTATGTCAGGCAATGAAGTTAAAATAAGAAATGTGAAAGTAATAAAACACTATGCATAAGTTGCAGCAGGTGTCCAACCTTTTCACCTGCTGACATGCCAAAATGTCTTTTTTTCCAGAAGATAAGCTGTGAGAGATTACTATTCTGGAAATTACATTTTAGCTCCAATGAATCACATTTTCCAGCTTGAAGCTGCTCACAGTGAAAGTACTACGTGCCCGAGAACTCTTGATTTCCAGAAATAATGCTTGGAGTGGCTGGGATAAGGAGAGAGAGAGAGAGGAGAAAAAAAAAAAAAAAAAAAAGAAAAAAGAAAAAAAAAAAGTGTTCCAGTGCCTCTGGGGATGCATGGATGCTACTTAGATGTACCTAAAAACTTCTGCAGAAGACCACCATCTTCCTTCTGCTTTTAATCTTCTAGAGACTTAGCAAAGGGAATTTGAGCTCCCTTTTAAATGTTACCCTGCAGACTGTTACAGACATCTCCTCCCAGCCATGAACTGTCCAAAATCATAGAAGAATTAATACTATACATCTGTCCTATCTTACTAGTCACCTTTTGTTCAAAAATAACTCAATCTATTTTATTCTTCCCACCCACATAGTAATCACCTGAGGCATCCTCAGCTCCTTCCACAGCCTCCCCACCTGTGCTGGTTTGGGTCCCACAGTCTGTCCCACCGTGCGTGGTGGCGTCCCCAGCCACATTCCCACCAGCTCACACCCAGCTCCCACGCCTTGCTCACCGTTACCTGCACACTAGCTCAGCTGCTGCCTCCCTTCACACCCCAAAACATCTCATCCTCCTTGTAATGCTATGCCCAGCACTGGCTTACACATACATGGATGGAATGCCAATGCTGCTGTCTCTCAGGGGAGGTAACTATAGAAAACAGGAGAGAGTAACACAGACAAATTGTCCTGTCTTGATGTTTTTGCATGATTTACCTTAACACTTCCTTTCTATATATTGTTTTCTCTTTCTGTTGTCTTCTACATGTTCTACTGGTGGCAGCAATTATGGTTTTAAATGCCAGATGAAAGGGGCTTAGCTAGCTGCAGAAAATTATAGTGCTTTATGCATTTATTTAATTGAATGTTTTCCTTTTCTTGGATATTTACATGATCTATTAATTTTATTTTCTTTTAGGTATGGAAGCTGGAGTTTCAAAATAATCATTTGGCTTGTTTATTTGCAAAAGATCCTCTGATTTAATTATTTATAAGAATTATGAATTGAGAATGACAAATAAACATGCGTGACAATTAATAAATTCTTTGTTGAATTCTCATATGGAACCAGATGGTCTACTGATGCATGTAAATAGATCATTTATTTCATTTGGAAATCTGAATATTGAATAAGAAATTAGACATTTGCAGCTGAAGACTTTAGCAAATGCTAAAGCTAATTTGGAACAGAACTGGGGAATGGATTATACACTGTCATATGGAAATAAATCCAGGGGCTTCTTCAGAATGATCAGCATAGTTTAACACATGAGCTCATCACAAATGCTCAATATGCATGGAAGAACAAAAAAAATCTGTCTGAACCTTTTCACATTTTACATCAGAAGTATTTATTTTGTCTCACTAGCCCCCAGCTGCTGACATAATACACAAACTTTACTGGTGGTTATTAACCTCCAGTTTTTACGTGACTGCTTCAAACAGAAACTGTTTACAAGTTGATCACACTGTAAGAATTTACAGAGTTGGATGGAAAAACCAAGACAAACTGAACAGCACCGAAGGTACATTTCTTCTTTGACGTGTCAGCATCACTGCCTTTCAAGACATATTTTTTAAGAAAAAGAACACAACACGTATATGAAACCTAGACACTCAAATGATGATGTTGTGACATGTTTGCAAATAACCACAGCAACAACAGTCACTCAGATATCAGTCACTGGGGTTTAACGGCTGAATAGTACACACATGCCTTGAAGTCATTGATAAACTCACAGATGCACTGTAAAACTGATTTTCGTGGCTGACTTTAATAGTAGAAAAAGTAAATATGACTGTGACCTTTCCACAGATTAGTAGAGTACCAGCGCTCTAATTAATTGACTCTGTATATTATTCAGAATCTGTTATCACAATGACCCTGGAAAGGTAATTTATGTACTGGTAGAAAGAGCCAATTCTCGTCTCGCTAAAACTGGTATAAATCTGATACCAGCGAGGGTAGGCCAGGGCTAAGCCACATAATTGATAGGAGAAGCAGGTCCCACGTCTGCAATCGGATCTTCCATGGCTCAGGGGCATCGAGGCCATCAGTCCCACACTGCCCCTCTGGCCAGGACCCCAGGAATGCTCCCACAAAGAGCACTGGGATGCTCAGGAGGTGGGTCTGAAGGCTGGGAGCCAGGAGGGAGCAGAGGGAATTGCTCTGACCACAGGACACCCTTTCAGCAGCTGAGTAGATTGATTTTTCTTAAATGGGAAGGAGGAAATTACTCCTGTGACTAAAGCTTTTTGAAGCCCATCTCAAGTTTAAAATTTAAAATGATCCGTTTCAGGTATATTAACACCTCTCAGCTGTCTCGCAGAATAAAGCCGATGGTGCATTTGTAGCATAGCAACCCATCTGCGGGCACACTCGAGTCACCACGGGCATAGAGCAAACCCTCGCCTTGGCTTGTTCCAGGGAATAGAACAGAAAAATGCCTCTGGTGGGTAAATCCATTTTGGCTTCCGAGTTCGGGGGTGTGAATCTGGCTTCCCTGTGGCATGGCCAAAGTAACCTTATTTTTTAAGCTAAGTACAGGAGAGTTTGGTACCTGGCACCATGTGAAGAGCCAGTGACTCTTTCTTGAATGTCATTTCCTAGACCGTTACTCTGCTTATGATGATCCTAGCAGGAAGGTCCTGCCTTTCCACAAAGACTCATTTTCTTTGTTTTCTTTCCTCTGGCATTTTAGAATAAGGGTTACTTATGACAGCAGAATAAAATCCCTTGTTAGTAGCCTGTTATAACCCTTTCCTTTCAACTGACCAGAACACCACCTAGCAAACCCTTAAATCTGTCCTTATTGCTGGAACAGAGTAAGAGAGAGAGGATGACAAAACAGTACCTATGGCAAAGGCTGTGCTTCTCTCCAGGGGCAAAAAGGGCAAACATGCATTCCTGTAAGTATTAAGTCTTCAGTCAAAGCCCTTGTAATACTTTTATATTCTATCACTAACTATAAATTAGATTTTATTACACTTGATGGCTATAGTAGTCATGTAGATTCAGTATCATCTTTAGGTCATAACAGCCTGTAATGTGGTATGAATTCTTCCTCCATTTCAGCAGAGAACTTCAATATAGGAAAACAAAGAAACTAATTACTGTAGGTCTTAATTCAGGAGGTAAGCACTAAAAGTGGCTGCAGCAGGGCAGGAGACAGATCCCAGCAGTGGGATGTGCCCGGCTGGTCCCGGTTAGCGAAGGGGGCTTCCCACTAGAGCAGCCAAAAGCCCAGGACACCCAGCAGCGCTTTGCTGCCAGAGCACAGCTGATGCTCAGATGCAGCTAGGTGATGGCTTTATGAGTGTTTTGAATGCAATTGCCAGATATGCCTTTGACATTTTCCGTATCTTTTTGAAAAGTGGACAGCAGTAATATTACGTATACATGCAAACAAAGAACTTGCCTTTTCCTTCTGAAGCAAGAATTTGTCCACAACCAAGTGGAACCCATCTCTTAGAAACAGCCATTTGTACTGAAAAATTGTAGGAGAGCCTCTTTCTTGTGCACTTAGTGCTGTCTGTGCAAGTAGAGCTGTGTTCTTTTAGAAGACAGAATTACCTGGGGTACTCCATGTCGTACATTTCACTGTTGCACAGTTGCTTTTCCAGTTAAACGTTTAGGAAAATATGTGTTTGTTTTGCCATAAAGGCATTTATTTTTGTGCAAATTTCACATAAAAAATGAAGAATCAGGGAAATGCTGAGACCAAGCAGACTCTTAAACTGTTTGATATTCCCCTTTTCCAATGAGAAATTATAAATGGCACAAGAAAGTTGAAAAGTTAAGTCCTGTTGATTAAGGTCTATTCTCTGCTGAAAACATACAGATCCTAAAATGACCATTTTCAGCAAAGCTTAACTCTTCAACATGATGAGCTCCATTTGCTCTTCAGTCCCAACTAGCTTACCTGTGATATGCAATAACATTTACCTTCTTCAAAGAAAATTACAATGTTTAATTAAGGACTGTTAAGCCACTTGAGATGCTTGATGGCAAAGTTTATTCTTTAGTATCAGAATAATCATCCCTTAATGAGTAAAAATGCCAATCACTGCCAATAAATTCACATATGCAGGTCCATCTAGCTTTTCTTTGAGATGATTGTTCCATATTAGTACTGAGCAAAGCCTCTTCCACCTGCTGAGGTCACCTACAGCCATCGCTGCCCCCGGGGGTGCACACACCTCCCCTTGGGACCCAGAGAACAACTGGCCACTGTAGCGATATGATATTTAACACATGTTTTTGTGTTTAACAACATATCATCTTATCAGACCTGAGAAGCTTCAGGCATCCTCAGTGCCTAGAGTGACTTAGCAAGAACAGTTCAAATTAAGACGGAACTGAAGAGAAAAAATGCAATCATTCACTTCGTGACGGACCTGGCTGACCACAGCACACATGACCAGGGTGCCTCTGATTCAGGGTCAAAGACTATTTTGCCTTCCACAATAGCAGAAATCTGCCTGAGCATGTTGTGCTCCACCTGCACTCAAACTGCACTCAGTCATCCATTTAGGGAAGGGCAGCAGAGAAGGGGCTGTCAGTTGGCACTGATGTCCTTGACAAGACAAGATACAGACCTGAAACACGCGTGTACATTAGCTACTTGAATTCCTCCTGCCAAAGGCTCCCTGACCAGTTACACAACCTGCTGTGAGCATCGTACCACCATTATCTCTACCAGCGCAAATACTGATCTAGTTAGCCACATTCAGTAGTCCCACCTAGTCTTTGGGCCTCCCTTGGCTAGTCTAGACACCTCCTCAATTATACAGACTGTCCCACTGAAGTTACATGGGGGTAAGTATTACATAGGAGATGAAATCAAAGGTTATGTTTTAATTCTACTGGGGTCTGCAAGTGTTGCTAAAGACAAATTCCATGTGCCAAGTCATGCCTAAGCATATGCTGAAAGAAACAGAGTTTGCAAGAGATGAGCCAAGCAGGGAGCAAAGCACAGATTTGAAGGGAATTGCCAGGGGTCATGGGGCAGCTGTCAAGCTGGAGTGGAAAATAACATCTCCACAATATGTTCTTATATTTTACAAGCTGGATCTCAGTGCCCCATGTTCCTCGCCACTTGTTTGGTGATGGGCCAATACAACTAAAATCACATTCTCCCTCTGTTTTGTCTCTATTTTTATTGTTTTCTTATGTCCTAACATCCTTAGCACTGCCATATAGTCAACTCCACCTTCCCTTCAGCACACATCATATATAGTATTCTATACACATTGTTACAGTATATGCCCAAGATTAATCATGGTGAATGAACATAAATACTTGACATTACTAATGTGAACAAGAACATACTGCCAGATATGCATATGCTGTTGCAAATCTGGATGTGGCAGCCTTACTTTGCAGTATTTTGGTTGCATTTGATGTTCATGGGGATTATTAAGCATCACCACCACCAAAGCACAAACACTTTGTTCAAATTCTGCCCTGCTGTAAAGCAGTTTTGTATCAACTACAATATGATTTTCCTCAACAGTTACTGGGATGAAGCTATTAGAAAGGCAAGGATTAAAAAAAAATAATTAAAAAATATCAAAGAGTTAAAGAATCTTTAGTGGCAAACTTGAGAGATTTTCACAGCTTTTGACTATACCAGAAGGAACATAATATTATCTCCTTTCACGTTGAGGTTTAGGAGGGTCTGAAGTCCAGCTGGAATGATATGAGTTAGCAGCACCAAGGGAAATCAGCTCCTATTCAAGCACTGAACACACAGGTTTAAAATGCCGGCATTATTGTTTACTTTGACAGCTCCTCAGTTTTGTTTTTAAAATTCTAGGAAAGTCTTAGCATGTATATAGAAGCACCTTTTCCTGAGCCAAGACCTGAGAAAATCTGTCTGTGTAGGATGGTCTAGACAGGAAGAATCTGATACCTGCTACACAAGAAATGAATGCAAATAGATATCCTGGATATTAAATTATTCTCCCTTTACCCCCTTCCCCATATACAGCACCTGCAATTAAAACCCATGCTGCTATTGAAAGAGAAAGCTCAGTTCTCATTACCTATAGATTTCTTATTTTATGGATTATTTTTAGCCGTATGATATAAATTAGAAATAGTAGTGAACAACAGTTGCAACTGAAACCTTAACGTTAATGATGGCTTTGCTAGGCAGCCATGCATACTGGTTACTCAAATGAACACTCACAGGACCTGAGCAACAAGGCACGGTTGTACACAGCTCTTTCCCTTACCTATGCTTTGTAAAATGTAAGTGTTTTTATGAAGATTTCACAGAAAAGAGTAAAAACCTTAGCTCATATCCCTAGGTGAATCTTATGACAGTATCTGCATCTCCAGAACCAATCATATCTTGAACCATAGGCTTAAGTTTGACATGATGGCAGGCACATAGACCAACAGGCTTTGAAATACTCTTCAAATGTGGTTGTAAAAAAGCCCACTGCAAAGGGGCTGTGGCACCAGGACGTCCTCAAAACAGAGGCAATATTTAGTAACCTCCTATTCCCTCCGCCCCCCTGCCGCTGCCGCCCCCCCCCCCCAATATATCCTGAAGTCTTCCTGTATTTGATCATTGGATAATGTGTTTTTTGAGCAGCATTCCCAGGCAACATCTCATCTCCTCCTACTGAACATATTAAACGTTCCCATGATTAATTATGAACACACCAGTAATTTCCTGATTGAGGACTTCACTTATTGACCACATTTTTCCATTACCAAATTTGCATTCTTCATTAATGCATCCCCGAGCCTTATCCGGCACTGACCACAGGAAAACAAAGGCTGTGCAGACACAGTGACATGCTGTGTCAAATGCCTTTCATCGAGGACAGGACAGACCGCCAGAAATGAACAGCACATTTTTATCCTGCTCTGCATGTGTCTGAACACAGCTTTATGCAGAGCACCGTTAGCCTCTGGAGGACATCCTTTTGCCACCACCTGCAGCCTCTGGTTGGTGGCCCCACTCACCCATCACCGGTGGCCAAGTTCTCCTGGATAGGCAGGGGGTCTCCGCACAGGTCTCAGATGGTGTCAGCATCACTCTGCTGATAAAAACTGCTGAACACCAAGCGAGATCACTGGCCATTTATATAAAAAACCCAAACAACCCATCTCCTATTTAATTAAAACCATCACCTAAGCGGCAGACCTGCCTGTGCTCACAGCAACCTGCCTACAGGTTTGGGCAGCAAACAGCCACCAACCTAGCACAGTGGCTAGAGAAGCAAACACTATGTATCCTAATTAGACATTTTCATAAAATTGATTAACTGTAGGCAGATATGTAATCAACAGGAACTTACGGAAAGCTGTTTTACCATCAGTGTGTGTGCAACACTGAAGTCACTCAGAGGTTGGAACATCAGACCAGCCTTTCGCAGTGATCAGCTCTGCTCAATAACTGCCTGTTTCCCTGCAAGACCCTTGCAGGACACAGCTGTGAAGGCTCCTGCCCCTTTCTGCAGCCAGCCCAATGCACAGCTGACTACCCATCTTTAAGGACAGCAGGGTTTTTTTCCCCATCACCTTTTCTTTGGTGAGGTCTCCGATTCTTTTGTAACCTTAAGACTCACTAATCCGGCAAAAGAAAGAGCTCAGTAATGGGTTGAATTTTTTTTTCTTTTATTTCTTACCTTACTATTCTTCTTCCTTTCTGAAGGGCTTCAATTCCCTTTAAAACACAAATACATTCCAGCCAGACCTCAGGACTTATGTTTGTTATTGTAAAAACCTTGTAATGACTCCTGGCTTTCTTATTCAGGGGACCTCTTGCCAAATGAGGACTTTCTCAGTGCAGCAGCTGAAGCTGGCAGCCACAGCTTTCAGAGAAACCTCAAAACTTCGTAGAGGATTAACTAAGGTGACATTGAGATTCAACAGCATCTTAGCACCATCTGTTCCCTGATAAAAACCTCCTAGAGGGGAAAAATGCACTAACCAGTTTCGTCTCAACCTCAATGCTTTACGGCACGCTCCCACTGCCAGGCAGTCATGCCCTGCCCGCTTCTCCCACCTGGGACCTCCGAGCATGAAATGGGATTTGTTGCCTCTGCTGGGAAAGGGGCATCTTGCCCAGGTCACTGGGTCTTTGTCAGATGTGTTTGCAGCTTCAAAAACACTTAGCATCTTCCTTGGGTTTTCCAGGCAGCGTTTAGACCAGATGAACAGGGCTTTGCCATCCAAACACCCCAGGAAGAAGAGCAGCACAGATGCTGTTATTACATCTGCAGGCTCTTCAGGTCTGTGTTGTAACAAATACCACCTTTACCTAAAGACATGCCCCAGAATTATTTTCTGTTGTTCTTGGGGGAAATGCTTGGAGGTAATCATTCTCTCATGATTTAAAAATAAGCCTGGTTTGTTCTCCTCTGGTCTTGCAACCACCACTCCAGCCATGGCTCTGCCCCCAGCAGAACCACTCCTCATTCACCAGTTTTCCCTTCTTACTAAAGCCCGTAACTCATTCTCATGTGGAGGGTGAATAGAATCTCTTTAAAAGGAGATAAAAAAACCCATGCACCTCCAGAGCTACCAGTCTTAGCTTGTGTCCCCAAGCAGCAAGCTGCATGCACCCTGGACCACGGGTGCCTGTGCAGGATCGTGTTCCCTAAGAACATAGCAGATCAGCTGCGTGCTCCTGTAGTCAGCCCCTTTCTCCCACTGCAGCAAGCTGAGGTGCCTTTGGGTTTCTTGGTTTTTTTGTTGTTTTTGTTTGTTTCGTTGTTGTTCTGGTTTGTTTTTTGTTTGGCTTGTGGTTTTTTTGTTTGTTTCATGCTTTTTTTTTTGGTAGAAGTTAAAGGAGACATAGTAAATAGGTTGCAAGTAGCAATATTGCAGGCTGGTGAAGAGCGGTGTAGTCAACAGAACTTAAATGATTAGCTGAGCTTAGGAGATGCAACCACCCACTAAGTGACTATGAATATTCAGGTAAATATGTTTAGCTGAAATATTGAGTCATCAGCAGACACTACATGCACAAAATGTACTCCTGCCTATTTTTCATTAATATAAAACACAGTAGTGGCCAGCACTCCTGACAGCTTGCCATGACACATCTCAGGTATGTCATCTTTCAGGTCTGTTTGCTTTCTTCTGACATGTTACAGAATACAGAAGGTAACAGTTTTACATGCAGCAGCTATATCTTTAGAGATAAAACTCAAAAGCTGGGGTTGGAGCAGGGCAGGGAAAGGAAGAAAAGAATTGTTTAGCATGTTTTTCCTTACAAAGAAAAGACTTACCATAAGACAGTGCTCTCCTTAAATGACAAGCTTCAAGGATTTCCAGGCAGCAAGGATGGAAGTCTGACTCAGTACATCCATCCTTTCCTAGCCTGTGTGTGCAATGCGTGCAAGCCCAGAAATGACAGTGGGATGAAGCAGGAGCATTGCTGTATACTTTGTGCAATCAGAGGGGCAGTGGTGTCTGGGCAGGATAAAATTTAAACACAAGCAGGCAATACTTGAGGATTAGGAAATGGAGATAAAACCATGCAGAAAAGGAATGTTTGCTGTGGGGGGAGGTGGAACAGCATTTTCAAGGTAATGTTTTTCATTAATTGCTGAGAAATTAGGAGAGCTGAAGTGGCTTGGATGAAGTTTGACACAACAGCAACAGAATAAAGACATTACATTTCTGGAATGCTAGAAACAGGGAAAACCAGGCAAAACTAGAGGAGGTCCTAAGCAAGGAAGCAGTCTGAAACAATAGTCCATAGCTGTTATGGCCATAATGGAAGGGAACTAGAAAGGAGCACAGAAGGAAAGCTGAATCCCCTGCTCAGCCTGTTGAGAGCCAGTTGGCAGCTCAGCATGCCAAATGATACAGGGACCAGCAAGATACGCTCCATGAACTGGCAAAAAGAGCCGTCTCATATGTTTCTCACTGAACTGTTTGAAATGGGTTTATACCCATTGTTCCAAGACAAGATTTTATTTTTTTTTAACATTGCTGTTCTAACAAGTTGTTTCAAGTTGTTCATTGTCTGATCCCTCTGACAAATCTGGCCCCATACACTGGTGCAACAAATTGCAGATCAACATGTAAGCTGGAAAGATGGTAACTAAGGGTCAGCTGCCAGTGCTCCACTGAACTTTGGTAATCTACAGCAGCCTGCACCAGGTGAGATGAGTGCTGCACTGATTTTTATTTACCTGCTTTAAAATTAATCATTATTGGAGAGGAGAACCAGGAGCAGCTCCTGCACAGGCCCCTGCTGATGGTCCCATGCTGCACGGCTGCCAAGGTGGGAGACAGAGCAGCTCAGGTCATGCTGCTGCAGAGACATGCACCATCCCACACATCATCCCCACTGACCTCTCCTGCCAGACAGCATGACAGCAGCTTACAGTGGCTTGTGGAGAAAAAACATAATTCTGGTAACTCCACTGTTTGGCCACCCGGATCCCCTGCTGGTCCCTGCCTTTCTTATTTGGAGCAGATGCTCAAACTGCAGTTTTACAGCCTGCTCTGAACAGAGACCAGTACAACTTTCTATCACACTGAGACAGCACTAGGAAGTCAGACAAGTGAAGCAGGAGGTAAAGATGTGACTCAGATCTCAAGGGGAAAGCTTTTAATCCATTTCACCTAGAAGTCACATTCTCCCCTATGAATCTGGCAACAGCTCGGAGGCTGAAGCTCAGCGGGGCTCTGGCAGTCAGCATCAGCATCTTTTCCCCTCTCAGCATACCCAGGGCTGGCTGAGAAAGGGCATTCTTTTGGGTTTTTTTCCTTTCTTTTTAGAGTCTGTCTATTCTTCTAGAAGGGTCTACAGCTACCATCTCTCTCCTGTGTTCAGTTTGGAAGCCATGCATTTGTAGCTGGAGAAATCCCTGTTCCTGCAGGACAGGGCATTTGCCAAGGTCAATAAATGGTTTGTGTTTGTTTCAGTAAACCCTTCCATCTCATATTTTTAATGTGCTTATGGACTAGGACCAAAGCTTTCCTTACTAGCTGGTGTAGACTTCAGACTGCCTGTGATCTATTTCTATAGCTTGGCTGCATTAACTTTTCCTCCCAAATCTCTTGTTTTTGTTGCATGGAATTTATGCTTTTGTTCATCTGTTGCTGTGTGACTCCAGTTCTTTCCAAGGTCGCATATGGCCTTTGGTCATTCTGTGCTCAGTTCCCTGTACAAAAACCTCTTCTGCTGTACAAAGCCTATACTGTTCTGGAAGAACATCTCAAGTACCGCATAACCCAAACCATCTGATGCCACTTTTCCAAGGGCACATTAAAAAAACGTGCTCTGTATTTTCAGAGTAGCTCATTGGAAAGTTAGCACCATCAGAAGCAAACCTGTTTACCTGGTATCACCCTTTTACCCAGAATTTAGTCTTCCATGCAGCAGAAAGCATCCCCTGTCTCGGGAAGGAGTGAGATAGGGAAAAGAGGAAGGGCTACATGTTTTGCTAACAGATCTGGATTAGAAAATACACAATGGGATTTCTTTAAGGCTTTCTTTGGCACCCTAAGTAAACATTATCTTTAAATTTGACCTCTCATTCCCAAGCCATTTCTTTTAATCTCATCAACAAAACACAATTCACACAGAAGCCCAATTTACTGTTGCAGTTAATGAATGCCTTTACATCTCCCCTCATTTTAACAAGTGGAGCCCAGCACCTGTTCAGTGCAAATTTAACATGCAATACACATTTCAAAAGTTTTCCGATAGTCCTTACTCTTTCTTACTTGAAGTACAAGTCACATGAATGCACTTAAACCACTGTCACCCCCTTCCCAATTTAAAGTAGTCTTCTGAAGAACACAAAAGGATCTCACCCTGCCAGAGGGAAACGGTATCTCAAACTTATATGTGATAAAGCAAGGAACTACAACACAGATGTCAGCCTCCTGATGCATTTCTCTGAGAAATACAAATTGAATGCAAATGGGCTAAGCAGCTACCACTGCATCATGACTCACCCCATGAGAGAATGAAACCCCAGATGAATCCATACCAGCCATACGACCCAGGAGGAGACAGTTCTTCAGTGGGTCTCCTCCTCTTGTTCAGACCAGCTGCATTATGCAATGGTTCAAGCACTTCATACAGCTGACACCTGGCAGATGCTGACCTCTAAAGACTCATGCTCAGAACAGAACTGCAGGTACCCAACAACAGGGAGTGGGCTGTAAGTAATAATGAAAGCAAGAGCAAGATGCACAGTCCTGCCCCAGTAACTGCAGGGGAAGGGGCCCAGCTCGCAGGGACACGCTTTGCTCCCACAGCCTCCAGCAGCTGCTTAGCCCCCCAGGGAAACCATCAATGTGGTGGGCCAAAAGAGAAGCTAAACTACAGGCAGTTATGAGCACTAACAGTCCTCAAGACCTAATAAGCTACTGTGTCTTCCCATTATTTATCATTTAGTAAAAGTGGAAACCTCAGAAAAGGGGGTCATCAGCATTTTCCAACATGTGCTTTTCTGTCCTTTCCACATCCCAGGCATCTCCTCCTCCAGCTCAGCATCCAGAGGACAACCATCTCCTGAACATCCACAGCAACTAAGTCTTCCCATGGCTTATCAGGTGAACTTGCCACACTAGGACAGTGATCCCACACCACCCTCCCCAAGGCAGCACCAGCCTCAGAAATCCTTAGGGCTCAGCCACTGTGGCTTCAAAGAGCTCAACAGCCAAACAGTTTAAGGAGGCAGCTACCACCAAGGCTTGAAGCAAAGTTTTGTCAATAAACAAAACCTAAAAATACCCATCCTCAAGTGAAGACTTAGCATGCACAGAGTATGTCTCCAAAGATTGGTTAGCAAGTGGTTAACAGCCCTGGAAGACTAGCTTGAAAGGTACCTGTTGCTGAGGTTGGCTAACAAATCAAGAGCAGCAGTAAGGCTGATGACAGTGCAGCATGCTGAAGGCTGCACAGCCAGCCGGGGAAATGTTTGATGAAACAACGAATCCCTAGATAAGCAAAGCTGTTTTACTGAATAGCAGTGAAAAAATTACATTGTTAAGGAGCAGTAAGCATTGGTAATTAACTTCCAGCACTTTATCATAATTGTACTCAGCAGAACTTACAATTTGTTTGTTATCAGCTTTAAAACAATCTTTAACAACAACTCAGGCTTGTTTTGCTAATGCTTTGTTTGACTTTAATTTGTATTATTCTGCCATTTCTGAGCATTTCCCTGCTCTTCCCAGCCAACACCACGCACTAACCCTGTGCAGGCAGCCATGGTACCGCCAGCTGCGTTGCTCATCAGTGAGAGCCAGGACACACTACAAACCACCTCCCAGTCAAGTCTGGTACAGCTGTAAAGATTTCCATCTTTTCTAGATAAATCCATCACTCTAAGGCCACAATAGCCTTAATTTCTTGCAATGGTCACCGTACATGGAGCTGAACAAGGGTGGGCACTGATGGGCTGGTGAAGCACACAGCACCACCTTCCTCCTCCTCCTGCTGATGCTGCCCCTGTGCCAGCCCCGCTGCCCTGGGCCACCCCAGCAGGCAGCCCCCCCGCAAGGGCTCGCTGCAGCTCTGCAGGGGCGGGCATGAGGGAACAGACGCTGCCCAGAGGCAAAGGCTCAAGCTGGAAAGGGATTTTTTTTTTGCTGGAACTCTACTTCTTGGATTTTCTTAGTTGTGAAGTCAAACCACACCTTGAGAGAAGAGTCACACACGTGCAAACGCAACTGTCATAGGATCATTAAACATTATTATGCCATTCACCTTCACAACCCCGAGGTATAGCGTCCTGCTCACAAGGGGAGCTCTGATGCTGCTCTCTTCCAAAGCTGGCTGACTTCAGCCTGTCCAGAAAAGCCTAAACGTGTGCCAGAGAATCATCCCTTGGGGCCTATAGCGCTGATGGATGTTTGCAGCAACACAGAAAAGCTTGTTTCAGATTAAGACCACCTCCCCCCTGCCAAGTGGAACAAGATGCTCAGGACCTTAAAAAGCAAAGTCTGTGCAAATGAGTCATCTCCTTTCTGGCCAAGGTAACCTGGGCCCATCATGTTCTGCTCAGTACCAGCACTTTTGTCACAGCCTTCAACACCAAAGGACCTTCTGGGCCAACCGTCAGCAAAAGTTAAAAATAATTGAAACAATCATCTGGATGTTTAAAAAGCAACTTCATTTCATGGCAACTCTTTACAGACTAACTACATTCATCCTGATGCATGGATATTTTATCCCCTATATTATGAAAGGGAGAGAAAAATACAGTTCTGTAATTGCCTTAAAAATAATCCATCCTTTCTCATTATTTGTGAATCAGGGGGTGCAGAATATCTGTATTATTGACTGCAGAGAAACAGCTGTATTATCTCTAATCTTCAAGTAAGCTGTGTTGTAGGCACTCAGTGAACATTTTCTTTAGGGTCCACAAGCTCTTCTCACTTCACTCAACACATGGATCTTATTTAAACAGGCTTAGTGGTATGAGTGAAGGAGAACTGGGAATAAAAATTGATGTGTGGGACGTTAGGAGAACAATAAAGTAACAAGCTCCCAAAATCTTGCATTTATTTACAAACTTCTAGCAATTTCATGTCTGCAAGGTACAGAAATACATGCTTCAGAATACCAGCCTGCAAAAGTGTAACAATTAAGAAAACTTGTTAAAAAGCAAACTTGCAACAGAAAAGAAGGGCAAAACCAACAACTAAGCACATGCAAATTTCCATTAACTTCAGAAAAATCAGGATCTTGTCCAGAAGTTAGTAGAGATGTAGCCAATAAAATGGCCAAGGAAAACAAGGTATAGTTAGGAATGCTCATAGTTTTCCAAGCACTGGTTTAAATAGAGCGTACGGATAACACTGGACTTACTTGAATCTACTCCCACTCGGCAGGAAAGCTAATCTTTTTTCCTCCCACAGCTGTCTATATGGATGTCCTGTCGTTGTTTTTTTTTTTTAATATGTCTAACATTTAATTTAAGGCCTCTTAAGTATTTCAATCAGATACCATTTCTTTCATTTTAGGGCAGGAAAGGGAACAGATCTCAAACATGCCATTTGCTCACACCACAAAAAGCACAGAGATATTCGTAAGAAGATATTCACAGAAAACCAGTTCCCAAGGAGTGCTCTTACAAGGCCACCTCTATGCCAACCAGTGGAATATTGCAGAAGCTGAAGGTAAAGCCCGTACCAGAGATGGGCAGCAAAGTGCTGCAGGTCCTGGAGTGCTCACCGGGCGTTCTCCAGTTCCAGAAATACAATAGCACCCACAAAATGCTATAATAAGCAAATATCTGATTTTTTTAAAGGACAAGTGACTGGTTATATAGCATCACTGTGAAAAAAGCTGGTCTGCTTTTTCTGATGGCTATTCTAAGAAGGTAACTCACTAAAATGCTCCATTACAAACATTTGAAGTGTTTCTCCTCAGTTTCAACCTTTTCCTTTTAACTTTTTTACCAGTGTAAGTTAACTATGGTTTCAAACAAAATGTTACTCCCAGCTTAACAGGTTGTTTTGAAAAAGATCCTCCTCTAAGAGCTTGAATCAGAAGCCTTGGAAGAAGTGTACCCTTTTTATGAATAGGTTTTTTTGATAAAGGAATATTTTCCAATGGGAAAAAAAAGAAAAAAAAAAAAAGGGGTCTTCAAAAACTTCCAGACACTGCCATACACAAAGTAAATGTCATTATTGCTTTTGTAATTAGAAGTATAGTGACTCCTGTCATATGTTCCTTCAAATTCTGGTAACCACATGCTGCTTTTCTATATTGTCCCAATAGCTTTAAGACCCAAAAGCATCATTCTTCCCTGCGTGTCCCAGACAGCTGAGCATATCTGTGAAATATCCAAACTTCCTTCCCAGGCTGCAGGAGGTGGAAACCCCTCTCACACAGAAAAGAGTCTTGCCAAGTCCATTCAGATCAGACATACATAAGGCCAACATTACCTTGAAATCAATATAAAACCAGTAAGATTGTGCTGCTCGTTCTCTAACGAGGCTGGAGCAGATCAAAGGCACCTCTTCCTGCCTGGGCAACAGCAATTTCTTTTGTTTCAGGTACATTTAATAACTTTATTTACACAACATTGTCAGGAAAAGCAGGCTAAAATTTGAGGACACCATACAAGTTAAAGGAAGTAAAACTTACTGAAGAGATGCGAGTATCTTTAGATGAACTTCAGAAACACACCCCATGCTACAGAATATATTACCTCAGCCTACATAAAATAGGACATGCTGCTGTTCTGCTTTTCCAGCCTCATCCACATAATTAGTACCAATCACAGTAACAATATCAGAACAGCAACCAGCTGAAACACCTGGACATGCAACTTTTTTTTTGAGCCTACTCCACTCCATGTTTCAATAGTTTTAGCTTTGCATTCAAGTATACTGACTCTTCAGTACCACGTAGAGAGCCCTCCCTGGCAGTTCTAATAGCATATTTGTTTGCTAAATAATGACACTTCATCTGTCAGGCTGTTGGCTTTCAAAATAGTCCTAAAGGTAACATCATATTTTTACTAACTGTTCATTTTAAATCCAACTGGTTTTCTATAATTCAATGCATGCATTACTGTCCAGCAAGGACACTTGAGGACAGGGGGTCACCATATGGAGACATGAGTCTTGCTCCAGAGAGCAAATGCTCTTAATAGAAAAGACTGATGGAGTAAATGGGGCAATAGTTCAAGCAGCCTCTTGGTTCAGCATAAAATGCAGACATTGCAATGCAGCATTAAGTGTCACACTGGCTTAGATCTGTGGCACACTGCCATTTCTTTGGTTGTTTATGCAGCTACAAAACATCGCAAAGTAGAGACCACTACATTATTAACCTCTTTTTTTGTGCACCAAGTGCCTATATCTTATATTGCTCCCTCTTAAAATTAACTCCAGACAATTCTATAAGCTAAGGGCTGGCATTTATTATCAGAGGTTTATAACAGAGTAAAGCTGTTAGAGAAAAACAGTCTCATAGTTGAAAGGCAAGGTTAGAGGCTCTGGTAAGTAGTTTGCTTTACAAATCATGCCGCACATTTTATCGGTTGTCCAGTAAAGATGGCAAGATCCTTCTAGACACAGACTCCTCATGTAGAGATGAAGCTGCAAATGCCTGTATTGCCACAGACAGTTGTAGGACCTTTGACGTATCAAGTAGAAAATGTTAAAGCATTACTTTAGGATCACCCAAACCTCCCAGCACTTACAATATGAGACAAAGGATAATTCCCTGGGTTTTACACTGGGGAATCTGATTGGTCATCCCCCAGGCTGCCCCAGTAACCAGTGCTGGGAGCATGGGGGAGTTTGGTGGCATCGGGTTGGATTCTTTCATGACAGAGCCCCAAGTGGGTTTGGGGTTCCCATTTAACAGCATTCCCATAAGCCCAGGGGCTGCTCTTACCCCTCCTGCAGCCCTGACCTCGGGCTCCAGTGTCCAGGGTTGAGGTGCGGGTACCCACAGCTCCGCACAACTCGCCAGAGTCTCTACAAACACTGCTGCTGTTCATGAAGGATAGACAGGAATTGCAGGTCATCAAGAATGAAAATACTCTGGATGCAATGCCTCCTACTCTAACGCACCCCTTGCCAGCTGGGCTGAACCCATCTTTCTGCACCACCCCTGTCTTACTACTACAGCTCCTGCTGCCGAGCCCCCGGCACATCAGGCTGCCTGGAGAGCTGCCCCATGAAGCCATTACCTTCTTAGAGGCCCTCTAATTCCAAAACAGCAAATAGACAAAGAGGAGATGAGGGATGGAAACAGAGCATTGGTATATCTGTAGAGAGGTCATCAACAGGAGATTTCTGAGCCTCGTGCAGAAATCACAGGTTTTTACCATCTATTACCATGGAACACCACATCTCATGGTAACAAGGGAAACTGCTATAAGAGCCAACAGCCATTTGCTGCAGTCTCAGAATGATCAAACAAACACAGCATCAGAGATGGCTCAAACACAAACAAAACATGAATCAAAGCCCAAATCCAGAAGGGCTCCTTGGTGGGACAAGCTGTACAAGGAGAACACTCAGAGTAGGTGGAAAAAGCCCGATCTCTGCAAGCACAGCATCACTCCCAGGCCACAGCTTCCCTGGATTCAAAGCACCTCCTGTCAGGGGCAGCCTCTCGTCTCCTCCATATTTGCAATTTTTCATGCTGTTGCAATATAAACAGCAATGACTATGGGTAAATGTTAGCTTTCAATGACAACCACTGTACATATAGATTTCATACAGTTTACTTTTTGTGTTTTGGTTAAAAGGTCAGAGTAGTGCTCAAATATTTGGAAGAGGCATGAAATTTATAGCACCTAAGAAATTACAGCGCATAGTAAACACACATGCACCCTATTTATATGTCTATACACATAACAAGAAGCAGCATGGCTTTGGCGGTTAATTTGTTTCTGCTGGAAGGCAGGATGCAAGAAGTAAATGGGTGTGCACGGCCTCACCCCTCCCTGCTCTTTGGAAGTGCCTTCATTCTGCGGCACAAATTAAGATAATACATATTTCTATTTACATTATCTTTAATTAAATGCCACTTTTCATACACACATACTGTTTAGCTGACACTCACAGCCCTCCCCCTGAATTGAGGAGAATTTCCTTTCTGTGGCCCCTTCTCCAGATGTTCGTCTCAGCAGCGACGCAGGATTAGTCCAGCTGCAGAAGCAAGCCGTGTGCCTGAAACCATCCCCACTTCTACCCAAACATGCCAGGAGGTGCCCCCATCCCAAAAGGCAGCAAAGGGGTGGTGCTGCATGTCCCCCCAGCCTGGCTGTTACCACAGGCACCACACCAAGCACTGAAACCCTCCTTCCTGAGCTCCGCTCCCATCAGCGGGGCCCAACCCCCCTCTTCCTCTGCACTTTGCTATGAGCAGGGAGGGCACAGGTTTTCTCGGCTTCCATATAGGCAGCTTCACAGTCCGCTGTGGCTGGAGGGGGGGACACCCCACCATCAAGAAGGGTTCACTGCCTCTCACCACACCAATGAAGCTATGGGGATGTTTAATCACAGCATTACAAGCTAAGAAACCTTAGCAGCAAGCAGCAGCAGATAGCCCCTCTCTCCTTTTTGTACCAGATCTTCAAAACAGAAGGGCACGGGTGAAACCCAGAGAGACCAGGAAAATCTCTCCAGGGAGCCCAGTGCTGCCATCCAGAGACGGGTGCTACCTCCCGTCATAAGGTACCTCCCAAACAGGGCCGTACGGGCCAGGCAGGGAAAGCACTCCGAGAGGTCCTCTGCAAGCACAGGAATATCGAGGGCTTCACCCCAGACAGGGATGAGTGCGGGAAGGGGCTGAGCAGCATCTGCAGCAAGGAGCTGCTGCTCCCAGCCATCAGGAACAGCACCAACCCAAGGATTTACCTTGGGGTCACTGCAGTCTGCTGGGATAAGGATGGAAACCTCATTGTTCAGTGTGAGTTTGCTGCTCCGGCAAATACTGTAAGCGAATGCCCTGCTCACAGCTCATCTTCCCAGCAAGGGCTTTATTGCTCCGTCAGGCTGGTGCAGAGGAAGGGAGCAGACTTGCCTGGCCTAGCTAGCACAGTCATGAGCAACTCCATGAAGGTTTAATTATGATTAATAAAAGGATTGTGGCTGCAGCTTGGATTCTGACATAATAAAACTCATTCTCCAGTCGTTCCAAGAATGACTGAAGTTCACTGTTCTTTGCAATTCAAACGCTAGTTCCCAAGCAGCACCCAGCGGCAAGAGCCATGGGTTCTCTGTCTGATAAAGCAGAGCCTTAAGAGTTTGCAATGTAAACCAGGTATATTTAGTGAGTCTACCAAAGCAAGAATGTGTTTATAACTGTTATAAAGAGAAAACAATAGACTCAGTTTCAATAATTGGTTTTCATAATAAAGAACTATTGGAAAAAGCAAAAAAGTAAAAGCACCTGACCTGGGCTCCAAGGGATGGAAAAGGCAGCCAGCCCTGGACAAACACAGCACATGCAGAACAATGCAACTGGATGAAGATTACCTATGAAGTCACTTGTCCATAATGCCATGGTTACTAGTAATCACAATTACTAGAATTAGCCTAATAATTGTTACTATTTGCCTATACAACAGCCAGCCCAGAAGCCATATCATCCCCTCCACATTTGCAGATATAACCGTAAAACAGCTGCTGCTGCTGCCTTGATTGGTACCACAAAGTCCAAAGCACTTAGAAAGGTTTAAATCATCCCAAAGAGGAAACTCCAGTTTCTTTTCCCTCAAATGAAGTTTTACGACTACACATTCAAATTCTGAGCAGGAACCCCCAAAAGATTTCGTTTCTGTCCTTTATATTCCAGTATGGCAGCTGCCACCATGGCCGAGCTGCTGCAAAGGTGTGCTGGCACTGGCATCGGGCAGCCTCTGCAAATATCTCTGCTGTACCCAACTCCTTCTAGACCTTAAGTTACTGAAAGAAGGAAAACTTAAAAATAAACTTCAGAATTCTTTGCATAGAAAGTGTTGAAAAACCCCTTGTAACTGAAATAAAATGTGGTCATTTTGATGTGCATCATCTCTTTTTCCTTGGTTTATTTTTAGAATTTCAGTTGCCATAACAACATGAAGTATTTTACTGTATAGCATATACTGAAATAAGTTTGTTCTTCCTTCTAGTGCACAGTAGAACCCTGATCACCACACATGCCCCAAAAGGGAGAAAGGCCCCCATCCAGCTCCAGGGCACTCCAAGGGCACCCACAGCACGAGTGCAGAACATTTGTGTGCTGGACGTGGCCAGCAAGGACCAACCCAAGAACCAGGACTGCAACTACAGTAACCTGGGCACACACAGCGTTAGGCACACAGAGAAAAGCAGCCAGGGGAGCAGATACAACAGCATCAGCCCAACTATTTTCTGGATTACAGTGACTATTACACAGTCCCCCTCTCACACCCCCCACTCCCCAAACAGACCCTGCCCCAGCTCCCCCAAAGGAGCTCTTACCTGCACCCAGCACTCTCTCTACAAGCAAACTGACTCTCAAAGAAAAATGAGCCCCTAGGCTGGCTGCACAGATAAAGAGGGCTGCATGGATGGGGGACACCTGTGCGGATGGGGCACACCTGTGTGAGGCAGCTGGACCAGACAATTGCTGTAGAATCACAGAATCATAGAATTGTTTAAGTTGGAAAAGGCCTTTAAGATCGTAGAGTCCAACCATTAACCCAGCACTGCCAAGTCCATTACTAAGCCATGTCCCTCAGTGCCACATCCAGACATCTGTCAAATCCCTCCAGGGACAGTGACTCCACCACTTCCCTGAGTAGCTGGTTCCAGTGCTGGACAACCCTTGTAGTCCCTTCCAACTAAGTACTCTATGCTACTCTACTTGCTTGCATAGATGGGGCAACCTGCAGCCCTTCTGCCTCTTTCAAACCCGCACACTGGCAGGGGATGCCATGTGCTGCTACAAAGTGGTGACTGCGCTTGCTGGCGTCTCCTGCAATAGTTAGTGGGCTGAGTGGGTGGGCCTGAAGCAGGCAGTAATGGGTCTCCTTGCTGCCATCCTGCCTCAGCTTCCAGGGCCTCATCCCCCCCATTTGCCTCCTCTGATTGCATGTGACCTTTTGAATATATATTTTTGCTAGTAAACAGTGCTGTTGCTGTAGCCACAGGGACCTAAGACTATAAGCAAGGGTGGAGGAGGTGCAAGAGTGCCTCTTGTGCTGATGCTGATTGTGTACAGCTGGGTACTGAGGAGGCTTGTTAAAACTTGTGGTTCCAGCCAGAAAGCCCAGGAGGTGCAGACGTGAGTGATGAGGGAGCAGAGCTTTAACCTGTTCACTGTGGGCCTTACTACTGATGCAGTGTATGCAGGAGGGCTTTGATGGGGGCTGCTGCTGCTGCTAGACTCTGGCAGCCCCAGGACCCTCTGCAGCAGACAGAGCCTCCTCGGGGTTAGTCACATATATAAACTGTTTATTGTTTCAAAACATGCTTTATCCAAAACGCAGTTCTGCTGAAACACTACTTGGCTTCCCAAGAGCTGCCTGGTCACTGGTTAACTAAAGGAAGGGAGCTGAACCCAATTAAGGGAGCTGAACGATTGCCAACTACAGTTTTTAAACGTTTTCAAATATTGACTCTCTTCTGTAACAAAAATGACAGTATTATTTTCAAACAAAACCAACCAGGGGCAGTGACAGCAGTTTAACACTACTGGATACTTGTACTGCTTCCAGTCAGTATGCAATACAGCTCTGCTGGTGGCAGCTCCTGCAGCAAACTGCCTCCTTTGCCCAGTCCCAGTGGAGATAGATGCACTCAAATGTAGTGCGTGGCTGAAGAAAGCATGTTCCTTGTTCAAGCAACAGAAGGACTTTAATTAACACCAGTGAAAAGGGTTTTAAGTATAGAAAGTACTGAACTCCAGAAATATTTGCTCTGCTTGAAAGCTAATGTCCTGCTTTAAGTCTGTTTTTATGTCTCTTGGACTTGAATTATGGCACATTAATTATGGCCAGAGGCAATGAAGAAGTGTTATTCCTTTACAAAGAAGATGGAGAAATTCAGTTAAAAATAGATTACAAGAGAGTGCTGTCAGGCACAGGCATTTTCCTGCCTCTGCTGGATTTCTGTTTTCCATAGACCAAAGAGGAATTTGCTCAGAGAACATATGGAATTTTTAAATTACTCAGCATAATTAAGTGTAAGTGGTTAAACGAGCGCAGTGACTGTGGAGGTCACTAGAACAGCCATTAACTTTTCCCTGCTAAGTGAGGTGGCAGCTGGCCAAAAAGTCATCTTCCTCCCCGCCCCCCCCCCCCTTTTTTTTTTAAAGTATTTTTACACAGGATTTTTAGCTTTTGTCAGAAAGAATGAGAAGTTGTGTGCACATAACACCCAAGTGTGCCACAGGACTGCACTTCCAGCATGAGATAAAATTTGTTGCAAGATCTGAGATCAGACCTGGAGCACCAGATCCAAGTGATCCACCAAGTTCTCATAGGACCTGGTGCCGCCTGGAGACATTGCTGAGCTTTATTCAACAGGAAAGAGGTACAGAAACAGTAACTGCCTACCACCTCCTTTGGAAGGAGAACAGAGTTTTCTTTGAAAACATAAGCTGTACATAAAATGGAAACTTTTGACAACTCACAGATCAAAGTGAGGTTTTCTTTTCCTTATGCTCCAACATATTAGCAAGTATTCTCAGAATAGCATCACTGCTTTGAATTCTCTTTGCTGGGCCACACTGTCATCCAACACTGCTGAAGAGGCTGCTCTGGCTTGTTGCTCCCACTGCCTCCTTCCCCCTCCTGCAGTGTTCGTGTGGCCCTGCCACAAGTCTAAGATCAGGGAACTGATTCAGCTGAAAATTAACCTAATAAAATTAATCCAGAATCAGTAATTAGCAGGAACAGTTCCTTGGTCCAGCTCCCCAAGCCCCACACACCAGCTCCGGCACCCACCAGCCAGCATTAGCACTTCCCAGAAGAAGGTGGCCCCAGCCTCGGGAGCAGACTCTGGGATCTAGCAAACATTGCTGCAGCTACAAAGAGCTGGTATACACAGATTGCCATCTAGTGGCTTATGAAAACGGGCGTTCATAATTTTACTCACTCAGTTTTTGTTGACAGGGGATGCTGAGTCTGAATACTGCTGCAAGCCTGCTCTGAAACTTTCTTCCCGATCCTCCTGCTGCCTGTAACAGTGCCCTTGCCAGTGTGACCAACAGCCTCTGAGGCCAAATTGTATCAGCTCCGCTTTCTTCCTTTATTAATCCTCTACTTTAGATTTTCAGGATATTTTGGCTAGAAAGTAAGGCCAGAGTGACTTTGGGAGGAAGGTTCATTGTTGGCGCTACTTCTCCTGGGTGAAACGCAGATTCCCACCCCTCAGTGTGGGGCTGGGCCCCACTTCGCACCCCCCCACCCCGCTCCTGCTGAGTCAGCCCCACTGCCACCCTGGGAATGCTCTGACCATGCTCACACCTTAACCAGGAGATCCAGAGAATCCTGGTGGCCTTGTCAAAGCCCTCCTGCGTGAGGCCAGCAGGCGCGAACCTGTAGGACATGGCATTGTCAAGCAGCCTGAATTCAGAAATGGCACCGGGTTAAGGCATTTGCTGCCCAAATTTAGTTTTAGCACAAGGCCCCTGCTCACACTTGACTGTGTCACTGAAGACACTGTCTTGCACAGGAGATCCCCTCCACAAGGAGAGTCGGACACGTGCTCGACGGGAGCCCGGGAGCTCCCTGCCAGCCCCCTGCCTTGGGGAGGATTCATCTTGGACATCACAGAGGTCTCTGTGTGCGCCCCAGTCACCCTGGCTTGACTTTACGGTCAAAGTGTGACTCATCTGACTCATTGTGGTAGTGTAAGATAAGAAAAACCCAGTATAAAGCCTACTCATTTCCATTGCCTGTAAAGCCTCAAATGATTTACTCTTGTATCTACATATGCATTACAGATACGTCTGATCAGACGATTCCCACAGTAGATGAGTTGAAACAAGGCTGAAAACAGTAAGAACCACAGCACTATAAATGTGGCATTAAAATTAGCTTATTGGTTCAGAAAATGATGCAGATAAGTTGCTGATAAGGGTATAGATTACTGAGCAAAAGCTGAAGATACACTTTTGTTCCACTTTTGTTTTCCCAGCAGAACTGGGGACTTAGACTATGGTTCTGCTTTGCCTCCTTGGTGACCTCCAGACAAATTGTTCCCCTTCTCCATATCTCAATTTCTCCTTCTGTAACACAGAACTGATAACTTAACCAACATCTTTGTAAACTGGATTGGCTGAGACTGGTAAAAAGGGAAAAGTCATTTTAAAGTAGGAGAAAACAGGAGCAGAATTATAATCCGTGAAGCTTAGCTGGCTTTCTAAGCTTCATCAAGTGTTGCATTCATGGGTTACTCTTGTGCTTGAAAGTCAATACTCTCACCAAGATACATCATCTGAAGATTTGCCACCTTGCTTAGCTGCAGGCTGTAAATAAAAGAAACTTGATGATAACAGAAAAATGCTGCAAGGGCCCAAGCTGGGTAAAGGCATCAGCTTTTTGGTTCGGATGACCCAGGTCCAAGCCTGCCAACGCGTGTGCAGTGCGAGCCACCTGCACCAAGTCACAAGCAACAGGAATCTTGGTTTGTGAGGGGATGGAGCTGGGGAGAGCTGGATGAGCTGTAAATCACAGGCAACCCAGAGGGCTGTGGGCAGGCTCCAGCCCCGAGTGATGGGGTAGAGATGATGGCTGAAAAAAAATCTGCAGTGAGAAATTTTGGCAGCGGCGTGAAGGGGTTTGAGATGCTATGTAAGTGCAGGCCAAGGCTGTTTATAGTGTCAGTTTCTTGGCAGAAACTAGCAGCATTTTTACATCTAGCAAGCACATCTCTACCCAGCGCTCTCCATATGGCACATTCATATAGCAGTCCTCCAGCTCCTTGTGACGGTTACTGTATTCATCAAAGGTTACATGAAAAAGAAAACAGGACCATAGCAACTAGACTAACATAGCTGGGTGGTATCTAAACATCAAGTCCATATACCTTAGAGTGAAGTGAGTTGTTTGGGGGATTACACTTCAGGTTTCCATGGAAAAAAAACTCCCATAGAACACAATTTCAGATGAATTACTGTGTAAACTGAAGAGAGGTTTCAGAGCTTCAGCTTGATATCTTTGATGAGTATTATCTAGCTGCTGCCAGCACTTTACAATTTCAAAATTTAGCTTAGCTGTATTTTCTCCAGGGTCTAGAATTCTGCCCATATTTCCTTTGAAAATAATGAAGAAATGGCCTCTGTGGTTACTCCACCATCTGCTTTGCAATCCAGAGTGAAAACAAGCAAATAAACGTGCTGGAGGTAGAAACAGGAAGAGAGCTGAATGTGACTGCTTCAGAGCTACTTACAGCCCGAAAACACTTGTATCTCCTCAAAAACACTGCACACACAAAGAGCATGGCAACTCATTTATACAAAGAAAATAACCAGAAAGCAACAGGGGCAAAAATCCTTACAAATCAGTGAAGCCAGTTAATTACAAATTGTGGCAGAAAGACAAGAACTGTTGTTGTACTTCTCCGATGTATATTTAAGATGCTTTCAAGTGCTATGGTTAAAGGGGAATTCATCATAACTTGAGCAGGATACCTTCACTGTTCATCTCCTTTCAGCAATGCAGTGGAAAGTCATTAGCATGTTTAAAAGTAGCCTGGATTATGCACAGAAACAAATAGCTCTGCATTGGCAAGGAAAGGGGACAGGTGATTTTAAAGCCTTTTTTTCCCCCTTACCTTCAGTATCTGAAGTCCATCGGGATCCCCAGGACATGAAACTGAGTTTCAGCCGGCGAGATTCTTCAGGTCAGTAAAATTAGTTTTCTCACTCAGAGCTGGACTCTGCAGCAAGAATAAGGCAGTATGTGGCACAATTACTGTACTACTGAAAAACAGTATTTTTCATATAAACTTGACATGTATTTCTGGCTGTGAGTTGCAGGTACTTTAGAGTATTGCTAGGATATATTTTAATGAAAAGATAAGAAAATTTTCCTTGGTTTTAAAAACACAATCTGAAATAATCTAATTTAAATATTTTCATGCTACTCAAAACAGGATAATTTTTAGCAGATTATGAATAATTACCACATTCACATATAATTTGTGATGGAGATAAATTGTTTTAATAACTTTTGTTATTTCAGCATAAGAAGGAATATTTGGTATTACTTAGCAGTTACAAAAGTTAGGCTGATAGTGGTTTTTACTGCTTCCGTGATTCAATTGGAAATAATTATTTTCATTGCTCCCTGCCAGCTCTTCCTCCTCTCCACTCAGCAGCCCATAACCTTAATTACAGCTCTTCACTCCTGCTGACGAAGGCGGCCTGGAGAAAGGCTTAGGTGAAAGGCAAAATTAATACTAGCAGTGCTCACAGGCACCATGTATGACCAAAAGAGCCAGAACAGGATCTACAACAGCATAGATGTGTTGAGAGTTGGCAGGTGCTGTGACAGCTGCTTGTCGGACAGAGTTGGAAGGGTAGGTGCAGCTGGTGGTAAAAAAAAAAAAAAAAAAAAAGTATCTCAGTGTCACCTGCATCGCATGCTGTGGGGAGCAGAGAGAAGAGGGAGGTGGGGAGGGGTGGCAGCCCCCACGGCAGCATCCTTCGAGGCAGCACATGCTCCTGCATCTCCGTCAGTGGTCCAGGCTGGTCCATAAAGGAACCAGCTGGGCTGGGAAGGCCCACCACTGTGGTCCCAGCTGGGACTGGACTGATGAGCAGCCAAAGCTCATAGTAAGGGATGATATCCGAGGCACAAGTCACAGGCACGCCAAGTCAGATTTTATTGACAATAGATAGTTTAAGAACTTTTAACTTTGCCTGTTCATCTCTTTCCAGTTTTGTCTTCCTGCTCCTTACCTGCAATCTGCACAGATAATCTGTTCACCACCCCAGTTCGATTTAATGGTAACTTAACATTCTGTTCCTCCTCTTTGGCTTGTTTTGTTCTCTTCCCTGCTAGCGAGGCTTTACTGTGAGAGCTAACGGTGGTTGTTTTGTAGCTTGTGGATGAGCTGCAGAGTGGGCTCTGCATCACAGGGACTTGTTCCACGAGAACTGACTTCGGTGTGAACACACCTGTCTGCTCATAGACCGAGTAGCCCACTAGAAAACTCTTACACTGGCCTAAAAAAGAAATTACAACTGGCTAAACATGTTAAGTCTAGATTTGGATCCAAAATGTGTCACCCTTGTAGCTCTGCCTGTAGGAAAATTTCCTTGTAATTTATGGGAAAACTGCTTCAATTCAGCTGTGAGGCCAGAAGACAGCTCAGCTCTTTGTCATCCATTTCTCAATCCCAAATAAAGTGAATCTACAAAAAGAGAAAAATAGTTATTTCACCATTTGCGTGCATGCAAACAGAAAAGGCATTGCTATTTTTTTGTTGTTGTTCTGCTTTCCCCAATTAAACTGATCTGGTTTTTTAGAAGGTAAAATTTTGGACGTTTTGTAAAGCTACATGAAAGATACTAATGCAAGAAGTACAAAGAACCACCACAGAGTGTTGTTTGTTGTTGGGTTTTTTTTTGAACCATTTACCTTCTGCACCCTGTTTACAGATGCGAGCAGACACTGGCAGGCAGGAGGCAGAAATCTGCCTCACACCCCATTATGCTCAGATGGAAGGGGAAGCCCTTGCTGTTTCTCAATGGGAGGCTTGCTCTCCGCTTTGCGCCAGCCGTGCAGCTCCCCAGGGCCCTGGGCTCTCTGCAGGCTTCGCTGCGTCCCCTGTGTGCTCAGCCAGATGCACCTGGGAGCATCCCTGGGCTGCACCCCACGGTTTCATCCCACATCCCACGCCCAGGGTTGCGCTCCAGCCCAGCATCATACAGGGTGCGGTACCATCACAGGGAGGGGACTTCAGGCGAGGGGCCTTCAGGGTAGAATTTACTGCATATCACCACGTCCACTCTGTATGCTGTGGTGATGATTCATTTATGCAGGGAAAAGCCAAGAAAATACTCCCGACTGAACAGAGCTCTTGACTCTAACATTTACACGACTTTTACATGACGAATAGATAGGGATGGATTTTTCCTCTCTCTCTTCCCACACTTTTCATGGTCATTTGTCAAATATATTGTGTCCTGTTCACTCCAAAGCTCTGAGACCTTCTGTAGCTTTATTTCCTCCTGGTATTCTCTAAACAAATTGCTGTATATTTTTAACAAATCTTATGAGAAGTGATGAGTACCATGTGGAAAAAAGTAATCCCATTCCATACATGCATATGTTTAAGTGATCTGATGTAAAACTACCTGCTGTAGCATCGGCATGGCTGCATGCATCCTCCAGCCTTGCACGGACGTCTGAGCCTATTAACGGAAGCAACGACTGGGTGGGAAAACTGTCACTAGCTAATAGGTAGACAGCAGGATCATTTTCAAATTTAAGCTCTACATTTAACTCCAGGTTTGAAACAAAAATAAGAAAAGATCTGAGGCAGAATTAGGCCTTATAAGCTCAATTAAAGCTCAGGCAGAACATTATGAACTTCATACTTGCAACACTAGTTAAGATCACTTGATTGCTGCAAATTTATTCCAAATTAACAGTGGTGCGAAGGAGTGAAGTATTAATCCAATGATGTGGGCTTGAACCAATCAATCATTTGTAATTATGATCATCTTGTCTTTTGTTAATATGCATATTTAAAATTTAATTCTGATGCCTTATTCAGATATGACAGTGAAATCGCTAGAGATTAAGGAGCGAAATGAGGAAGAGAAGCTTGTTCAATTAAAAAAAGCCCAACACCCCCCTGGCCACAAACCTTGATACTGAAAAACAATGTTATTTGAACATTAAATAATGAACAGAAATAAACTACCCATGTCATCAGAATTGTTATCTTGATTGTGTAAACATGTGAAACAACAAATGCATTCAGTCTAAAAGGTACTGAAATTAAGTTAACATGAAACATCTGCATCTCCCAGAAAGCTGTTATTGACATATGAAACTGTGAATTCTCAACCTCCAGATCAAACCTACTATTACACGATAGTCAAGTACATCTAGTTTAGATAAAAGGATTTAGATTGTAAGAATTCCAGGAGAGTATAAGATGACCAGGTAAAACATTAAAGCCAATTGCAGCTAATCAAGCAGACATTCCTGTCATTGAACCATTGCTACTGAAATCCATACCCAGGGAATTCTTTTTCCACGTAAGATTATATTCCCAGGTCCCTTTCCATTCTTCGGCTTTTAAGAACAATACAACTGCTGCGGCTTTTACTCAAAATGTAATTAAACAATTTATTTGTTTTACCGAGGTGCACATTTTTTATTAGAAAAGCACTGGACTGGTAACTTGCACAAGCAGATTCCACTCCTGGTGCCGTGCTTACCTTTAGGTGGTGTTAAAGATGACCTTGCCCTGGTTTGCTTCTGCTCGCTCAGCCAGCCTTTGAACAAACGCCCGTACTCCTCCGCAGTTCGCTGTGGCTCCAGAATTAGCAAAGCCATTTTATAATTGATTAACTGAACTCAGGCTGGTCAACTCTTAGTTTTGTTTAACTAAAGGCTGGCTGCTGAGATCAGCGACCTGATTTTCACAGGACTGAGCAAACGTTCCTCCAAACAACAATTCAAAGCAAACCAAGGACCCTCTTCTCATGTATTGTGTAACCCAAAAGCACTCAAACCCACCATTCCACATGTATTTAAAAACTGCAGTAGACCCAAAATATTTAGTGGTGAAATTGCACATCTGACAGGCATTGGGAAGGTTAAAATACAGAGAGCTATTTTTGTAATACTCCAGTCTAATGATTTCAGCTTCTTCTCTAAATAACATCTTAACGGTTGATGACAGCAAATGAGACCATCCAAGAAAATCTGATGCATATTCTTCTGGTGAAGACGATGAAAAAATAAGCAGCCTATGCTGAGGTAAAGGGAAGAGTACTAAGTGATCAGTAAACAAAGCTGCAAGCAAGACTAACAAAAGTTTCTATGAATATATTAGAACAAACAATAAAAGCAAAGTACACAACCATTACTTAACAGGGAAGGAAAAAAGGAAAGCAAGTGCTGCATGATAAGGAGGTTACCATGCCCTTTTTATGTGAGCCCTCACCGAAACACCAGCTGTGACCCAATGTTCAAACCCTTAAAAGGCTAAGACTATTTCTGTAAATTGTGTGTCCATGGAGGCTTATTAAACGATACCCGAGGGTTCTCAGGGAGCCGGACACAGCAATTGCTTGGCCACCTGCAATCATCTTGAGAAGGCATGCAGCAAGTGCAGGGATGGGGCCACAAATGCTGTAGTTACAGAGGGACAAATAAAGCACTTTAAGAGGAGGACCTGAGGAACCAATGTTAAAGCCTATAAGGAGGCTGGAAAATAATTAAAAGATCAGTCTGTTGATACATAGAAGAAAATGAGGTGATAACAAACAGCCAATATGGGATTGTAAGGGGGAAAGGTTAGGCAAATCTAGTTACCTTCTTTCATAGGTCTTACTAAAGATGGGGAAGCAGCAGATGAGATATCACTATTTACAGGAAAACCCCTTTCAGATAAACTCACTATCAAGGTTGAAACGTGAGTGCAAAATCACGACTGCACCACTCTCAAACGCGGGCGATATACCCCACCCTCAATCTGCACTATTAGCTATTCTAATCAACATGGGGGATGAAATTTAAAGATTATAACAAAGTGGAAGGCATTGCAATCACTTTGGAAATGGGATTAGAGTTCAAAACTGATCTACATAAATTGGAGAAATTATCTGAATTGTTAAAATGGAATTCAGTACAGCGCACAATGCTACTTTAAAGAAGAAATGTCATGCCTATAAACAAGATGGGTAACCATGGGCTCAGTTGCACTTCTGTAGAAGGGGATTTGGGGACTGCAGTGGAGAGTCAAACAGGGTTGTTTGTTTGGTTTTTTTTTTTTTCAAGAAAAAAGAATGACAGGGAAAATTAGAAGAAGTTCACCATTATGTAAGAGGCTGCTGCCAAACGGAAGAGAATAAGCTGTCTTTCATGTCTGTTGTGGATAGAATAGTAACAATAAAGTACATTAAAGGGAGGAAGAAATAAGCCTGACATCACAAACCATTTTCTAATCATAAAGTTAGCCAAGTACTGACAAGGTGCTCAAGAGAGATTGTGCCATTTCCCTCCAGCTGGAGTTTTAAAGGACAGGTCAGACCTATCTGTCAGAAATGAGATAATCTTGCCTTTTACACCAGGTGATGGACTTCCCTGGGTCCCACACAGACCAACTTTCTACAGCCAAGAGCAGAGCAGGGTGTAGGGACAGGCAGCCTTCATGGGGGGCTCTGGAGGGGCAGCCACGGGGTCAGCCAAGGGAACAAAGCGCGGGTGTTAATCAGCGGGCAGCATTAGAAAGGCAGTGTAACGCTGGGGGGCTCCGTGTTCAGCCCCAGGCGCTGGGTCCTGCCTGCTCCCCTGTGGCAGAGAAATGGGGCTTCACCGCTGACTGCCTGTGCACCCCCGGGCCCGTAACGGGGACCTGCAGGAAGGGGCTTCCCCCAGCGAACCCAACTCACAGGAGGGTGATGAAACAGGGCATCCGTAAAATTTTCAGAGACCAGATTTGAAGCCTCACTTCAGAAAATCTGGATCCAGCTCCATGAGTGTTGCCACCAGACTGACATTCTGCTGAGTGCAATGAGAGGGTGACAAGGTAGCCAGAAGTCTGTAGTTTCATCTGCATGCAGAGAACCCCATCTGACTGTCCTGGAACACTATTCCAAAAGATAAACCCCACTCTCTGTGTCTCCCAGGGGAATGTTAAAACTTGACAAATCCCATATGAAATAATAAAAGGTAATTCTGTCACTTGCAGGCTCAGGACTTTAAAAATAAACCAAATGGGTATTTGGCAGATTTTGGCTAAATGAAACCATAAGAAAGCAGAGTGGCCACTAATGTGACATCTGCTGTTGGCATTAGTTAAGTGCAGACACTGCATTCCTCAGATCTCCTAACCCTGTCTGAACCAGTGATTTTTGATTGGGACAAAATACTGGAATGAGAAAATCATCCTGAATTTAAATGTTTCTATCTGTGATCCAATAAAGCACAGCCATGCCAAGATGCTAGATTCTCTTTTCCTATTGACAATTAACATTTGAAGTAGCTGCTAAAACACTCAGAAGATTGACTTACATTAATAACATGAAAATTAAATAAAGAAAAAGGCACAGAACTCACTAAAATCCTCCATAACCTGTTGTGAGTCTCTAGTGTTTGCCTTGATGGTATGAGAACAATATGACCTTCAACTTTCCTGGGTAATTAAACATGAACAGGTTAATACGGTAAATTTTTAAGATGGATTTTCACTTCTACAGATTATATCCTTCACTAAAACAAAAGTCCTCTATGCACATACTTTCAGACTCTGTACATTTCTGAGGTAAGGAGCTGGCATTGATCTATCAACAGTGAAATTCTTTTCCCTGAGGATGCAGCTAGTCCCAGTGCAGGCTTGGGACATTGGGCATCACTTGGGTCTGACGCTGGCTGGAGTAGTGGTACTAGCTAAGTGTCCTAGGCTAACAGGTTTATTTGTAACGGGGGATATCTGTGCAGATTTTTCTGACATAATTATTGGCCAAATATTCATCTCGTTGCCTGAAAAAGAACTGAGAAGCTGGCACCCACCAGAATGGGATAAATCACACCCCAAGTAAGAATGTCTGGATTTTACCATGAAGCCCAAACGGCCTCAAGTTTGGATTCATAAACTGCCGAAGATAAGCCTTCACCAGTGGTTGCTGCAATGGGTCTGGAAAGATTCTACCAAGAAGTTCTGGGACCAGCACTCAGCTGGACCATTAAACTGTGCATCTCTGGTGACCTCCCTGACAGGCTTACGGGTGGGCGAGCTGTGCGGGGGGAAACCTTGTGCAGGTCTCAGGGATGAGATATCCTCCTGTAATGAATGCATTTAGCAACACGAGATGTAAACCACGTGTTTACAAAGGGGAAAACACACCCTGTGCCTCAGGAGCTACCTAACACTGTGCTGCAAACAGGCAGACAAGGGAGAGGGAATTTTCCTGACTCCTCTTTAGCAGTATAGCAATAAATCATTATTCTTCAGACTTGAGAAAACACACGGAGGTAAAGAGTGCCTTTGGCAGGGTCTGGTTCAAAGCCTGCCGACAGCAGAAAAGCAAGAATGTTGGAAAAAAACAAATAGAAATATATATGGTAAGAGCATTGTAATTCCAAGAACGATGTGGTGGAGTTCAGTGTGTAAAGAAACAGAGCAACGCCCTTCTTCCTAAAGACATGTAATTACAGTACAATTTTTGAGAGAGACCCATTCCAAGACTAATGTCTAATTTTAGACAATCTTCCACCTCACCATTCCCGATGAGGACCAGAGAATCCTTGCTCTTCTAATGTCAGTACTTCCTGCAATAAAGCAAAGAAATGACAGGCAAAAAAAAAAAAAAAATGCCCTTAAGTGCACAATGCTTTGCAGTCTGTCCCAAAGCATGGGCTGCTGTTTGGCAAACAGCCTGCTGGCTCTGGTTAGGAAAGCGCAAGGCTGACAAACACAATCCAGAGACTTTGCAATTACAAAACCTCCTCCCACTTTCAAACTGTGTTCCACAGAGCTGGACTGAGAATTCCCCCCTGGAGAAACATCCTGTTATGTTTTGCTGACATAAAGATGGTCAACAGCAGCAGGACTTACACAAATTACATACATTTCCTTACTCAGCTCCTCATCTACAAAACAAGACAACAGAACCTCCCCGTCTCACAGGATGCTCAAGGAAAACCACAATAAATAATCTGAAGTCCTCACATCTTGATCTATTAGGGCTTGCAACTCCTAAACAACAAAAAATATTTTTAAAACTCTTCTGACTCCATAGACTGTGTAAAAGATTGTTTTAGTTCCAAGAGAGATGCTATTTAATTAAATTTTAAAAGTATAGCAACAGAACGATGTGTCAGCTTATACGGACAAAAGGTACCAAGGCAGTGCTACAACACAATGGGATCCACACTAGGAAAGAGCTTGCCTGTATTGCCCAGCAGTTGGAAGAGCAGTGAATTACCCCGAGAAAAATAACTTTATGTGCTCTTGAACCATGTAATGAAAATGAGGAGTCTTCTCGGTAATTTTAAGAGAAAAAAAAAAAAAAAAGCTGGTCAAAACCATTACAGCTTTATAGAAAAATGAGATGTAACAAAGGTTTCCTGTTGCCAGGAGGGCTACTGGGTGCACATCGCCACTGATTTGACAGCCCAAGTCTGAGCCCAGGTCGACAACATCAGCGGTTTGGCTGCCTGGGAATGTGATTGCTCTAGATGATGCGGGGGACAAGCTGGGGGGGGGGGGGGGGGGGGGGCAAGCAACGGGGGGACAGGCCGCCGCGCCCGAGCCCGGCCCCGCCCCCGGCCCGAGCCCCAGCCCCCGCGCCCGGCAGGAGGCGCTGCAGCCCCGCCCAGCGGAGGCTCAGGGAACAGCAGGCCCCAGCGACCCTGGCCGTTTGCCGCTAAGATGCAGGGCGTAACATTAACACTCGACACTCCAAAGCATCTCGGTGAAGACCCAGAGACCGAAACCTGGTCCAGGTAAATTGACTGGCATAGTGAAAGAATGCTCCTTCTTTTGCAAAACCCGTTTCTGTGGTACAACGTATGTGTTATACTCCAAAGTGCTTGCTGGCAGTTCTTTCAGCTAACATGGTTCCTAAAAAACATTCACAAACTTCTAAATGATGGTATTGATACGAACTAATGCACTGTTAGTCCATTAGCAAGTGGCTCCCACTGACTTGGGCTGTGACCCAGCCCCAGCCTTCGCACCACGAAGCACATGCCCAACTGCAACCATTGGTCCTTAGAGGAGCGAGAGTCCCAATTCCTTCGTGCATGGGTTATCCAGTGAAAACATCCTGGTGCTGATACCTGGAGACATGCCTAAAGGTATTCCACCTTCTTATTACAGACCGAAACAAATGGCCTCTACAGTAACCCAGTCTGGACCGCTCAGCTCCATGGAAATAAGGTAATCGATAGTTTTGAAGAGGCAGCCATGCAAAGCACGAGCGATACTAATGCACAGAGATGTTGGTGTTCCCCATACAAAGCCAAGATACTCCTCTGCAGCGTGAGGATGGAGGAACATCTGACTTCACACAAAATACCAAATCAGTCCCAGTCCCTGCTCCCTGTGGCTTCTAAAGCTATTCATCCACTACTAAACAAGTGACAGCCCCTCAAGAACAGATGCCAACACCAGTGCACAGATGAAAGGCATAAGAGCACAGAAAAACACGCTTTTTAGTAAAGAACATGCCATGTAGTTTGTTGATACTTACAGAATTGTTGCCTGTAGAAATAAACTTAACTGCAGTCAGCAGCTGCCTCATCGCAAAACAAGTGTTCTGAAAAAAAAAAAAAGGTCACTGCAAAGCTAACTTTTAATTTATGTAGAATAGGAAGTACTTTCAAAGTGAGGTGTGATAACAAAAGCAGTTTTAAAAAAGCAACAACAGCATTCATATTTGAATGCTTTAAGTTGAATAACATGAAAATGTTGAAGAGATAATGCAGGATGGAAGCAAGTAATGTTAGTATTTCATTGGAAAACTAGATGAGAATACTGATGTTAACAGACTGGAAGAGAGTTCAGATTTAGAACATAAAAGAAAAAATTCTACTAAATATGAAAGGAAAATGTGGGAGTAAAGAATTACAGAATACAAGCTTGTCAGTCTATGGCATGACAAATCATATGAAATGGTACTGAAGAGCAAGATCTAGGACAAAACATTACAGAGAAATCAATGGAATTGATTTTGGAAAGGCAATAAACACAGTCAGTAGAATCACATTAATTAACGTACCAGAAATTTGGGATATTTAAGACTACCGGTCAAGACATAACATCGTTTTTATAAAGTCCTCTGTGAATTACAGTGTTTGGCCTACCCCTACTTGCTCCTCTCTTGCCCCCAAGAAACCAGTTAGAAATTCACTGCTAAATTCTCCACAATGTGAGAAAAAAGAACATAAACACTTCTGAAAATTCACTGCTTGAGTAGAATGCATAGTAACCTCTACTGCCAAAGCAAGGACTTTGTAAGCATATGGATCTAAATAAATACCTTTTCATATGGTCCTTCCAAACTTGGCAGCTGTATCGCCACACTAAGACAAGCTAACTTTAATGTTTTTCCTGTGCACTTAAGTTTGCCTGTGCTGTGGTGAAAAACAAGGTTACTTGTAACAGTTTTAACACATAAGTAATCACCCTGGCAGCAATCTACAGGATCAGCACACAAGCTTTAATAAATGAACCACATCCGTATATGCAAGCTAAGCTTAATTAGCCCCTTTCACAAAAATACAATATTTGAGTATTAGAACCTGATGTGCTCGGGAAAGTATGTGAGCTTTTATACTTACTAGAACAATTCTGTATTTAATTAGGTCTCATTAGTAAAGGTAATCACTGTAATTTAGTTGCACAAATACAGGACATCATGCTCCATCAGCAGGTAATGTTCTTCATTAAAAAGAGTAAGAACTTTGTGCGCTGGGGCAGATGTGGTCTACTAATCTAAAGAAGTCACATAGTAAAACATTTTGCTAAATAAAATCAACTCACCACTTTTATTTAGGATAATAATTTGTAGTAATGTATCAAAGTAGAAAACTGGGCTCTTGAATTTGCTTCTGGAAGGAAATTGAAGCTTCTTATGGGTGTTTTAAAATTCATTGTAACCACCAGTTACAGTAAATGCAAGTCTGAACAATTTTGTGCATGACCATTTGGTTCTTAAAGGCTTTACACTCACATGACACTTCCCACACCTCCCAGTAACACAAGCAAAAGCTGGCTCTGGCCAACAAAGGACCTTGCCAGTAACTTCTAGTGGTCCTAGGAAGCTGTTTTTAGGAGAATGTGCAGAACTAAGGGAACAGTGAACAAAACTGTGTGCTGCGCCTTTGAATTTATTCATTCCCATACCACTAAAATCAAAGCTTTCCTTTGAAGATGCATTTGCACATTGAGTCTTACCAGGTGTTAACATAATATCTGACCAGCTATTCAACTCCTGAAGTCTCTGAACAGGTCATTCCATGAACACAACAGATGAACAACAGACTAATACCTGTAGTAAATTCAATTAAATTAAATCCCTTGGATAAATTGCTGAAGAAATGGTAGTTATAGTCTAGCACTTTGTTAGAACTCTTTTTGATTTCCAAGGTGGCGGCAGGGAATTACTATCTACATAAGTAACCTCCCCTCCTCATCATGAATTAAAATGCGCCTGTAGCCTCTCCTTGTGTATTTTAAGAATTAGCAAGTGCTTATGTGAAGAACAACAATTTTTGCATTCCCACTTCTCATGCTTATAAGAGTTCTTGTGACTAACATCACAAACTGTATTATACTTCTCATGTAAGGTTAAGTATTTGTCACTGCAGCAAATACCAAATCCAGTTTTAAATATGATTTTGATTCAATATTGAAGATACTATTTTAGTACTGAACTCCACTGAAAAAGAAAGATTAGAAACCCCTTTTTTCAAAATTTAAGGAAAATTTAATCAATATGCTTTAAATTATTTTACAGTAACTACAATACTGACAAGCATAACATTTTCAAAATGGTGTTTTTCTTGGAAGTACTGCAAAAGAGATTACTCTTCATCTAACTAATATGTGCACCATTTGAAGAAACTAGTTAAAGTCATCTTCAGAAATCCAAGTTAACATATAGCTACTCAGACATCCAAATGTATTCATATTTCAAGTGTGACAGAATTACAGATCCCTTTAACTTTTAAACATGTTTTCTAATTCATAATTTAGGTATGTAAACCCTGAAATACTACCACATCAAATGAACAAATAAATGAGACCAAAGAGTATACTTGTTAAAATACAGAAAATACTCTTAATTGCTTGTGTTCATTTGTGCATTTTGCTTTTGGTAAGAGGGGAGAGAAAATAGGTTCCTTATTACTGCAGATTTATTTAAAAAGGACCTCAAACTAAGGGCATCTGCAGTTCTGTTAACTTCTTTTGATAAAAATCTATCAACTTACAACTGCAATACATCTCCCTCCCTGATGCCCCTAAAAAAAGAGAAACACAAACCCCAACAAACACCAAAACGCAAAACAAAAACCAAACATGACCCTCAAACAACCAAAAGTTACTTTTCTAAAGATATAGGAATGGGAAAGAAATTACATTAACCTGACAAGCATGAACATGTATTAAAGCTATAGACACCTCAGGTCAATTGAAAACAGTATTCAAAGTCCTAAAAAAGTGAACGTGAGACATTTGTTTTCATTGTTCCAGATGATTCAAAACAGGTCTAAGTTTTATGATAGCAACACTATACAGTTGTTTGCAGCTGTTTCTGGTCCAGCTAAAGGTTCCAAGTTGATGTTTTTATTTTGGCCCACCGAAGTCCAAAGTTTGGACAGTCTATTCAAAACACAGAAATGAGAGCAAAGACTCCATACAATAAAGCACAGGGGTATGCTACTAGAAGTTGTTGTCCTTCCATTGCTAAGGCAGAAATAAAGATTTTGGAGGCAGAAAAGCTGCACCAGCCAATGACTCCAGCCGTGAGAATAATCCCCATCATTCCCCTGTAAAGACAGAAATAAAAAGAGAATTCATAAAGCCTTGGGTATATAAGCTTATAGATGTCATAATTTGCCTCCTTCTAACACCTTTTACAGATTCTAAGATGAATTGTAGCTTTTATATTCGACATTAAATGAAATTGTTCCAGTAAAGACTTCAGAATGGTATTACTCAATTATGACAGCCTAAAAAAAACCCCAAAATTAACTTTGTGCACATGAAACGTAAAAGCAGTGAGTAAAGTAACGATAGTAAGTTCTTCCTTTTCAGTCCTTAATTCCATAGAGCTATAAGGAATCACACTGATTTTCTTGTTTGTCAAATGCAAATTTGCATTGTAAATCAGAATTAATTTTCGACTTTACAGGTACTGAGACTTGCCAGATTCAAAGCTGACTGAAAACAATCTTGGTATTATTTGAGTCTATGTATTTAAAAACTGTTGACTTACAGATAAAACCAGTATTCACCTATTTTTCATCCAGTAAATACCTGGAGACTGTTGGTATTTGTTTTTACACTTACAAAAAATTCCTGTCATATTCAAATTATATGCATCTTTATTACTGAATATTAAATTCTTTTTAATAACTTCCCTCACCACCTCCTAGGAATCTAATACAAAATTATAAAGTTCATGTACTTACTGCAACGAAAATACAATTGCGAAAGTGGAAAGTAGGATCATGGGAAGAAGACAGTATCCAAGGACACTGGCAACGCAGCCAAACGAGACACCCGTCATGCTCATTAAGTTCAGGAGACAAAACATCCCTAAACATCCGATTGCACTGATTCCATACACATAACCAAATTGAATTTTACCAGCCTGAAAGTCAAGCAGAGTAACATGTTAGCTACCAGAACAGGTAACGCCTCCCACAAACAAAGGGATAAGGGAAGAATACAGAGTATCTTAACTTTCTCCATCACCCACCATCCCCAATTCTGATACTCAAATCCAATAGGCACTATTTTCCCACAACCTGAATTCCAGGACACCTGTATATTCTAGGCACCCAAGAGGCACATTTATCTGAACTTTACACACCTTGATGAACAGATTCAGGTCTAACTGCTATTCTTTGATCTGGGCTGCAAAAGTTTACAAATTCTTTAGGGTTTAATCAACTAACTTCTCATGCCAATTGATTACTTGCAATGATGATCTTTACAGAACTAGAGTATAAAGACCGAAAAACTGTAAATCAGGAACTTCTTGACAAATCCAGAGCTAAAGTCCTTTAATTTGTGACAGACTGCATGAAGTTATAGCACAACATAAATTACAAGAACTTCCCAGAAACTGAAGCTGAGCTGTAAAGCAGTGTATAGGAATGGCAGAATTAACTCATGTAGATTTTAAGAAGTCAGAATCAGAACTTTGCTCACTAACATGTATGCAGAAAGAATACCTACATTATTTCAAAACATGTGTATCCTATGTCATCATGTTTTTCCAATGACAACATCGATGCTTCCCTTTTCACACCTATCAAAACATACACAACACAATGGCATACACCCCGGCAGAACACAGGGCCACACAGTTACTGAAGCTACGACAGCGTGTGGCTTCAAGATCTGTCTCCACTACTAGCTTCCAGACTAAATTTATAACCCAGCTCTCTTCTTCCTCAGGTGCTACAGAAGACAATCATACCTGCTTTAATCTTTTTGCTAGGCTAAGCTTGTTTTCTTTCACTACATTCAGTGAATTAAAAAAAAAAAGCAAGCAGCATACAGGAGAAAGCAGTAATTTCTTAGGAAAAGAACATTCAAATGTCTTTATTATAAATACGTTCATTAATTTTACTGGCCTAGTTTCCATAAATAAAGTTTACTTATTAAAGTAAGTCCCCTTGGTACAAAACCACTGTGTTCTAAGTGTCATAGCAATGTGAAATTTTAGGCAAAAATTAAATGCAGTGCCTGAAGACATTTAGAGAAGAAATACTGATTAAAAATACTGAAGCTTTCAATGACAAGGAATACTGTTTGCTGCTACTCTCTCATTTCATAATCTACACTTTTGAGTCATTAAAGCACAGTATTTCAATTAAGCTCAACTAAAAAAAACCCACCAGGTTTCAACAGTCTATTAAGAAGCGTAAACAATCTGAAAGCATTTACTTTAGAAGTGTTTTACCAGACTGACTCTTGATATAGTCATGCCTAACGTATCAGCATTTATGAAATCACTTTTTACGCATGAATTTTGCATTTCTTTGCCTCTTGAGTATCAGTAAAGAACAATGAATAAAGAGTATGGAGCAAAGAAATACAATGAAACAAAACAGAGAAACAGACTCAAATATTAACCAGTTTAAAAAGTTAACAAAAAGTTTAAAAAGTTAAAAAAGAAACGAAACTCTTAAAGGAAATAAATATTCAAATATTCAGTGTGTCCATTGTTCTGATTCCTGATAAGACATAAGATAACAGAGACTGCAAAAAGACAAGGTATGATTCTGAAAGCAAAACACCTTGATCTATAAAGAAAACTGAAACAGGTAAAAGTCTGAGAAAACACGGGTCACACCCATTCCTGTGACAAAAGGAAGCCATATTCCTCAAAAGCAGAGTATGAAAAGAAATATGAATTAACACTGAAATAATTGCCATGCAAAAAAACAAGCACAAAGGCTTGGATTCAAACTCCACTGAAGTGATAGTGAACTTACTAATTTCAATCAGCAGTGTATGAAGCAGTTTCCTTGGTCAGTATGTGCTTTTTTGACCTCCTTGCTAAGAAGTCACTTCCAATAAATGTGTACATTATTTGGCTTTTTTCCCAGTGTTTCCAAGAGTATTAATGTACAAGCAGTAATATTTTGCAGTCAATATCTTACCAGTAATAATGTGGCTCCAAAAGCTAGACAGAAGACCATAGGTCCAGCCAAATCAGTCTCATTCATGATGCTGCCATCTGCTACTTTTAATGGGTGTAGCACTGTTAGTGTCTTCTGCCAGATGTGGTCAAAATTGATCCCCAATTCTACAAGTTACATGAAAATAATTATGCACATTTATTTCATTTTTCCCCCCTTCCTGTCACTCCCATTTTCTTCACTCCTACTTTTCCTTGTCTCCCCACATTTAAGTCTCCTTCAGATATCATACTATGGGGAGCGAAGAATGGAGTCATTCCACCTTTCCTCAAGCTGCTCAGTGTGCTGCCTCCACAGATTCCAGGTCTCAAATGCTTGGAAGTGACAAGATAGTTTCCAAAGGACCAGGTAAGACTGTAAGCACACTGTTCCGGGTCAGCCTAAAAGTTCATTTAGCCTAGTACCCCATCTCTGTAAATGGCCAAAAGCAGGTACATATGAAGTTGTATAAGCACAGAACATGCAGATTCTCAAAGTCTCCAATGACTGGTGGCTCAAGGACTTCTAAGTCCAAGTAGTTTCTCTTAACTACCCTCAGTGGATTTCTCTTTCATAAACCTGTCATTGAGCCCCCAAAAAACCCACCCACTCTTTTTAACACTTGGCATTTCATGACAAGGAGTTTCACAGCTCCTTCTGGCTAGATACGATTTCAAATTGTATTTCCATCCATGGTTTGGCCACGGTTGTCCGTCAAAACCTAGTTATGAATGCAGTTACTATTTGTCCACCTCAGGCTCTGGGAAGCATCTATGTAAACAGAGCAATTTTTTGAAGAATACCAAAAAAGCACAACAGGGTAGAAGGTATTATGAATACCCTTCTCTCTAACCAGCAACAGTAAGGGTGTCTTCAGTTATTTGGTACTGAACAAGGATAGACTGTAAGCTGGAAACTGAAACCATCCATTTAGACATTAACTACATATTCGTTCTGGCATTCTGCACAGGCTGTATTCTACACAGCCGTTTCTGCAGTGTTTACCATTCCTCTTTGGCAATGAAAGATTTCAGTTCTGACCAAAGAATCAACTGAAGCTAACTGCATCGATATATTTTACAAGAAGTGGGCAATTTTAAGTGATATTTCTGTTGTTGGAAATATTTCTGTTGTGTTTTGTCATCGGTGCTGTACGAAGTCATCTTATCTGTTTTACTGATTACATCTTCACAGAAGAGATGGTATGAAGTAACAAAGCACAAATCTAAAACCACAGAAGTTCACAAAATAACATGTATTTCATTTACCAAATAGAGTTAAATAAAAAATTAATGAGAATTCTAAATCAACTGTGCACTTTCAGAAGTAGGGAATACACACCCTGCTACCCAGCTTATCCCCAAATTGGGAAGAGTTTTGGATTTTGGCCATAAAACATAAGTTATACCTTCTAACAGTGGAGGTTCATCCTCAAAATTACTTCCATAAAAAGACTGTGCTGAAGTTGGAGTGTATGTCTGTGTTGGCTGGTAAATCTGCCCTGTGTAAGGCTGCTGCTGCTGCATCATGTCTGGAGGGACAAATCCACTTTGTTGAGAGTATTCATAGCCTCCATACTGCCTACAAAGGATGACATGGCATTATGGACAGATACAGAAGTTTATTTTAAACACCTCCCTGCAAAAGTAAAGCTTATTTTCAGTTGCAGCAAACAATCCTTTATTCTTTTTTAAAAGGTCACATTAGATCATCCCCTACTCAGATCCAGGCCTTTTAGGCATACAGCCATGTCCATCAATTCAACCCCTTACAAACAATACACTGTTACGTTAAAAAAAGATAATTCTTGCTGTACAGGCTAGTATTGCTTTCTGGTTTTAAGTCAGAGGCCTGGAGAAATGAGCGTTATCCATTGACTGAATTACTACTATAGGCTATAGACCTGTAAAAGATTAGGAAAATTCTACATCTCAAACTTACTCAAATATTGTCCATTAATTACTACTGACATCTCATTTGATGCCAGCATTAATTTGCTATTTAGAATGTTTATTTGCAAACACACTATTAGAGAAGAAAGCTGTTTATAGTATCACTTTTGTTCCTCTCCATATTTAAAAGTTTAGTTTACAAAAAAAAAAAAAAAAGGCAAAAGCAAAGTTGTTTTCCCCTTCACTTGGGCACCACGTGTACCAGGTAGTATTATGATATATAAAAAGGAATCATGATATGGACATCAAATGCACGATGACATCTACCTACAGGACATAATGCAGGGGGAAAGAAAGGGTGATTTTTCAGTTTCTGTTTTGTATATTCTCAATTAATTACCAACACATCAATTCATACCATCTTTGGAATACTTTCTATTATAGATTTTATATGTATAAAAAGATAAATTGCTATCTTTAAAAAAAGCTGAATCAAACCTACGCTCTGTTCCTAAACAAACTTTTAAGTTATTCTTGCCACTAATAATTTCCAAGTCTGACCACAGCTATTTCAGTAAATATCTCCAAAATATTTAAATATGGAAATATAAAGAAGGCAAATCCAGATGTCATTCTCCTTTCTTTCCTTGCACTGGTACAGTTCAGCCCCATCGCAGCACTGTAATCCTTTTCAGGACACAAACAGGCGTCAACCTGCTTGCTCCATCCTACCGCAGGGTTCACAGAGGTCATAAACCCAACCAAACCCCTCAGCCTGAGCATGGATATTCACACAGGACTCCTAAGAGATCCCCCAGCCTAGGAACGCGCACCATGTTTCCCTGCTAAAGCCTAGGAATCGCTACTGGCATTGCAGGCTCATTTCTGTGATGTTGTAACTAATTTTTATGCCCCAAGTGACTGTAGATGGACTTACAGAACAATGGTACTTCTTTTCCCAAAGATGTGAAGATTATTCATATAATTAAATTAGTCATATAACTTTTCCTTCAGCTTTCTAATCTTTGGTTCAAAATGCTGAAGGCAGCATATTCAACATACAACTGCTTTATATCTCCATTTACAGAAGATAAGGTAGGCTTTTCATATAACAGAGCAAGAGGAATTCATTTACAGGCAACAGTGGTTAGCTGAAACACCAACCCTTCTCTGACTAAACAGACTATCCCAGAAGAACCTTAACTCCGGCTTAGTCACTAAAGAAGCATGACTGAATGGCTTTATGCAAGACACATGTTACACCAGTACAAAAGGCAGGCACGAGTTACTTGCTGTACGGTCTTCCACTGTAATCATAGGACTGCGACTGGTCATCGATACTGTAACTCGTCTGGAAGAAGTCTGTGTTGAAGCTGTCAAACCCAGACATCGCAAATTATCTGTAAGAGAACAGCGAGGCTTGCTCGGCTCTGCAAACCCACCCTAGAAGGGAGCAGCGTATCGGCGAGACCGAGCGGCTCAGCCCGCCCGCCGCCGCCCAGCACCTGCCCGGCGACCCTCCCTCAGGGCCGCCGTGAGCTTCCGAGCGCCGAGAGGCCCCGTGAGGAGCGGCCCTGCCTGAGCCAGGCCCCACGGCGGCCCCCGCCGCCCTCCCTCGGGCCGACCGCAGCCGCGCGGTGTGCTGCCCCAGCGGCCTGCCTGCCGTTCCAGCCCATCCGCTCCCCACATGGCCGAGGCCCCGGCCCCGGCCCCGGCAGCAAGCGGTCCCACCTGCAGCCCCTCCGGGCCAAGCCCCACACCCGCCGCCGCGGCCCCTGCGACGTGTCACCCAGCCGCCCGAGCACTTCCGGGGTCAGTGAGGCCGCGCGTGCGCGCGGTGCACTGGGCCGAGCACCTCCCCCGGGCACGCACCGCCCCCGGGCATGCGCCGCCGCCTGGCCCGCGCGGCGCCGCCGCGTTGCCATGGGGACGGGACATGGGGCAGTGGCGAAATGGCGGCGGGGCGCGGGATGGCGGCCGGGGTTGGGGTGTGCTGGCTCCGGGTCCGGTCACCCCCTGGGGGCTGCGGGCGGCCTGGTGATCGCGCAGCCCCCTCGCGGGGGCGGAGCTGGCGGCTTTCCCGGCGCTGGAAAGCCTTCCTGGTACAGCCGCGGCTTCGGGGTTCCGCTGTTTTGCCTGAAATGTGAAGAAAAGCAATTTTTTTCTTTTAAATACATGCGAAAAGAAATGTCCATATTTCAGGGGCTTTTAATGCATTATTAGTCGGCACCTCCTTTTACCGCTTTGCTTCATCTTACGTGCTGAGAGCCGGACACCCCAGCTGTGAGGTGACGAGTCACGCTGGCATTTCGTGAGGTGAAGCTGTGGAACCGCTGACTTACTTATTTTAACTTTTTCTTCTGGTGCAGCCACCAATGACGTAAAATATTTGATTGTGGTCGCAAATCCTTCCATCAGTAGTAGCCTGCCCAGAGAGCCCCTGTGCTGCAGCGGTGGTGCGGAGCAGATGTGATGGTGTAGCGAACCTTACAGAAAAGCCGACCTTTTCTTCAGGAGGTGCAGAAGCAGAGACAGGGCTCTTGCGATGGCGGTAATGGTTCCACATTTCCTTCAGTGTCTGTCACTGCTGTGTTTGCAGTTAGGCCTTCATGGGTCTGGGAGAGGGACCGTGGGAGTGCTGGGAGAGCTGGATGGAGCCCAAAGCGGCGTGTCTGGCTCACCCCTGCGCCTCCCTCCCGCGTCATCCTGCTCCGGCCGGATTGTTTGGGCTTTTGGGATGCGCAAACGGCATCCCTAGCAAGCAGCACACTGACTTTCATCTAACTTCGTCAAGTAAAGCACTGAGGCTGTCAGGCTCACAGCATCTGCCAGGTTCACTGCTTATGCTCAGCAGCGTCATCTGCTTTCAGCTGGATGCAAAATTTTGGATTTACTACAGTTTATGCACACAGGTAACCAGGAGATTTTCAGTAAGAGTTTATTTTCATGCATTTGGGGTCACAGAGGAATTTATTACTGTGTAGCTTTTTAACTGTCAAAAATTTCTCCCCCCCGCCGCTATTATTCATGACAAAAAGGTATTGTGAGTCCTTCTATATATGTGGAGCAAAGCAGGGATAAAATGCTGTTCATGTGATTCAGACATAATTCTTGTTGACATGAGTGAAAGAAAGAGAGTTGACTTTGGCCCTAGAGGTATTATTCTGTGTAATGTTCATTCAAGGAGTGTTGTGGTTTGCTTGGTTTTTTTTCCCCTCGAGGCCACAACTTATGAAGTAGTTTTGCCTGCAACTTTGGCACTTGGCACCGTGATCTGTCTAGTTTAGAGGGTACAGGGTGTGCTCTGTTCACTGCATAGATGGGAGGGTTCATGTGAAGCTGTGGGTACTGAAGGAAACGAAGTAGGTGATGGTGCTGCTGAGTGAAAAGTAAGTAATTGCTGTCACTTCATATTAGACTTTCATACCCTTTCACATGTCCACATTAAATAAAATTAATATTTTACTGAAGCCAGACAAAAGATTTGCTAGAGCCATGAATCTTCTTGTCTTTAATATAGACCAGTTGTTAGCCTGTCCCTCACAAATAAGCTGCAGGAGCCAGGAATGTTGTGAAATTCAGGAAAACATGATTGGGACTGTGAAGACGCTCTCATGTGAAGAAGCTCCTTTCCTACACTCCTTTGTCACTCACTCTGTTTATCCCTCTAGTTCCATTATTTTGCTCCCCCCCCTTTTTTTTTTTTCATGTAGGGCCAAGGGAAAGGGCTGTACTCAAACTCTTAATTATATTTTGTTTTTCTTAAGTACCTAAGGTCCTGATGCTGAACATGGGAAGAAGTGGGTGTGCATTGCTGACTCAGGTGGGCTTTGTAGTGGACAAAGTCAGGGAAAACCCCGGATGAGGTAGTTTAGCTGAAGCTTCAGAATGAAATGAATCGTGATTGCCACTTCATAGTTGTTGCTGAATAGGTATATGTAACAAAGTTTAGAGATATGTTGGCTGCGCATGCATAAATGGTTGCAATCCCATGCTTGATGTAGCCTAACTTCTTACATGCATGCTGGAACCAAAGGCTTGCCACTTTGGCACATGTGCTTCTGCAAGTGTGAGTCCCTGTTTTGAAGTATGCATATGTTTGGTTGGTTGGTTGGGTGGGTGGGTTTTTTTAAATTCATTTTGGCTCAGGACACGATTACAGTTATTTTGTTACAAACTCTCATGTATGTAATCTTCTAGTGAGATTACTGTATTTAAATTATAGTCCTGTTATAAGCTTGTCCTGCAAAACATATCTTGTGGTGCAGTGTGCATGATATCTCCTGAGAACAGCTTCCCAGGGAGTATGTGTTTGTAGAACTGAATGAAAGAACAGTGGAGGAATTATAGCCATGGGTAATACAGAGATCAGTAACTGTGGTATAATCTGCTTCTTGCAAACTTATACTTTAGGTAAATTAGTATTGAAAGCTGAGACGATCCCAGCTTTCATGGAAGACCTGCGGAGTGTGCAGGCTACATCTGATGTTGATGACTTAGTGCCACTTTGCTGAACTGTGTGACTTTGTTGCAGTTCACCAGACAGTAAAATGAGGCCCAAATCCCAGGCAGTGGGTTGTGTAATTGTGATCTGCTGGTGAAATGCTCTTTGGCTCGAAATCTATTTGGATTTGCTTAGATTATGAGAATTTACTGACAGCTTAGGTTGAACTTTCATTAATTAGCTCTCTCTGCAGTAGGCATTTCAACATTGCTTTAGGGTATCATCTGCTTCACCTTTACAGGACAAACTCATGCTCGTCTGTAGCAGTGAGTAGTGCGATACAGGCCTGTGGGTTCAAGGGAAGGTGAAACATTGTAGCTGCGCAGCTGCTTCCTTCCAGCCTGATTTGGAGGAAGGGGCTTTATCTGAACAGCCTAGCTCACCATGCCTTGAGGTACAAGCTAGTAAGGCACCAAACTCTCCCAGGCAAACACGGTCTCTTTTTTGAGGGAGCAGCTCCAGCTGCACCTGTGGTGATCTGCACAGGCGATCTGGTTTTGCAAGGGGCAATGGCTCCAAAGTGGGAAGAGTGAAAATACCCCCAAGATCAGTACACAGGTTACACAGTGCTGATGTCATAATAATGCTACCCAGCAAGGACCAAACTTCATCTTAGCTGTAACATTAAAACCCACACTATAATTACACCAGTGATAATAACAGCATAATTTGAACTGGACTGAAAATAGAAGTATAATTCCAAGAACTTTGGAAGTGAGGGAGGAAGGGAAAAAGGAGGGAGAAGTCTGCTGAAGTAGGCTCTGCTATGGCAGAACTTGTAAGAGAGGAGGGAAGTCCCCTGCAGAAGGGTGACTGAAAATGGTGCTTTTTGATTGATTTTAATCCTTGGATGCTGATGTGAATGCACATGAGGTCTCTCTGACTGCCTGCGCATGCTCGGTCTCTTGAAGTGTCAGATACTCCCAGGACTGTTTGTATAGTGGATTGCTTTGTTAAACAGTGCCCATTAAATTCTAAAGGATTTGTCAGTGTTGGATGTCTCAGTTCATGTTGGAAATGTTATCTGATGTACAATAATTGTTACCTAAATCAGTGGAACATATTTCCCCCTTACTGTCAGTTTTTGAAAACCTAGAACCTTGTACAACATATTTGCTTTGGATTTGGTGTTTGACAGAAGCAGCATGGAGTTTTATTTGCAGAAGCTGTGTCCACACTCTGTTACATGATAGAAAAAACATGTCATGTCTTCTATTTGCATTGTCTGCCTTGCACCATGCTCATGCTCACGTGCTGAGCAGCTGTGAAAGCTATTCTTCTAATTTGCCTTTTTTTTTTTTGGATGAAAATACGTTATGCACTTGAGTTATGAATAAAAGATCAAGGGCAAATCTGTATAATGCTTTACTATGCGCTTGTTAATAAACCCTACTTTGTGGGACTCACACTCTTGCTAGCAGATCTTTTTCTTAGGGAGATTCTGCCATTTAGTGTTTCTTTATGCTTTTTCTTCAAAGTGAAAGATTTGTTAGGGCTTCTTATTCACACATAGTGCTGGATTTCAGCAGAGAGATTTTCACTGTATGTAATTCACACAGCTGGATCAGTGGATAATGTGTTATTTTAGCTCAATATCGTACTTTTTATTGCCTGGCTCACTTCTTGGAACTCCATTGCTGGAGCTACCTGAGTGATGTGAAGAGCACTCCCCTCTAGGAATGATCTACACCTTTTAGAAATGTGTCTGGGTTGAAGGTCTGTAACTCTGTAAAAGCCGGGAATTTATTCCTACCAGAGCTCTGTTACTGTTCTTTGCTATGGATTGAGGTTGGATTGGCAGCCTTGTCTGGAAGCGCTAGCATCTGCTTTTCAGTGAAACCACTGTTCCGTTGTGTTGCTCTGAAAATAAGCCAGAGTTGGGCCTAACACATTTACAGGGGCCAGACATTTCTTTTTCTCTTTGCCATGTCACCCTTTTCAGAATCTGCGCTCTTGTCTGTGGCTTGATGGAGTTCTGCCCTGGCGAAATATTGCATTAGCTCAGTATTTAGATATGAGATTGCTGAGGAGCACTGAACATTACAGCGTATGTGGTTAAGGATCCTTATGTGGCACCTTGAAGTAATTTCTAAATGGAAGCATAAGCCCAGAACTGGAAGTACTGTTTTTCCTTCTTCCTGTTTTAACTATTATGCTATTTAACATTTTTATTTTAACTGTGTAAAAATCACCCAGAGTGATGAAAGTTTCCGTGTGGCTTTTTAGCTGAAATCTTCTGTCCAAAATCCAACTTAGGTATTTTTTCTTCCCAGCATTACTGCTTCAGTTTGTGCTACATTCAATTGCTACTTCTCTGAGTGCCTTGAAGTTCTGCATGGTGTTGCTAAAAGCTGATAAAGAGTTTCGACAGTTCTCATTATGCGTGGGTGGCTTGATTCGTATTTATAGCTTGTGTATTCACACTGCAAGGTGTAAGGTGATACATATATATACCATTGCTACTACAGACCTAGCTGAATATACCCTTTCTTTCTGACATTCATTGCTGCTTCTTTTACAACACGTGGTTTTAGCACCCACAGAATTTGATGAAGTCAGTTGTCCCATGATTTCCTTAAAACATGAATGCTAATTTAGCACTTTGTCATAAAGAATGACCTCAAACCTGTGAATGATGTCACATCATTAGTGTATTGGGTTTAAGCATAGTTCTGCTGTGACTTTTGGAACATACAATTTAAGCTTGGGCTAAATTTTCCCCTACCTATATTGAAGGTTATGTAGGCATCTGTTAAAACTGAAACATGCTTCCATCCTCTTCCTTTAGATAGATGTTGCTTTTCGTTTTCCATCAGAAGTGTAGCTGCTCTTCAGATGAGCTGTGTTGGTTCTGCAGTTGAATACATAAGAACCTTAGCATGGTCCTGACACACATATTTTACATTTAGGTCACCAGTGTATTTGGCCCTGATGTTTAAGTTTCACTCCTCTCAGGCTGCATTTTTGTGGATTTAGCCAATGGCTTATATTTAGCTGGGAAGCATTATGTGATGCTTTTACTACTGAAGCCATTTCATCAAATGAAGTTATATTACATTACAGTAAAATGATTGGAGCATCCTGTGTAAAGAAATAAAAGCATGTGTTGAATTTTTCATTTATTATTTGAAAAGTGCAGATGCACTTATAAAGCTGTTGTGATTAAAATTCTAAGGTTTTTGTTCCTTTCAAAGGGCAATTCTGATTATAATTTTTCAAAAAGACTCAGAGCTTGAATATCTCTGTATTTGCTAATCACATGATATCCATGTCAGAGTGCTTCACAGAAGCTTGTCAGGAATCGTTTTTTTATAAGACACTCTTTCACCATGCTATTAGCTAAGTGCCTGCACATCAGACTTACTGCGTTGTCTTCACTTGGCTCTCAGAACTTCTGCTTAGGTGATCCTTATCCGCCTGCCTTTGTGGTTTGGATCTTAATCATGTGTGTGATTAGGAATGGCTTCGATGCTTGTTTGAACAAGATCTGGTTTTACAGGGGAGAGTGAATTGATTCTTCAAGCCCTGCCAATATGGCATTAGAACATATTAACTAACATTTATAACAAAACTATTTGAAAAAGCTGATGCAATACTCCTTGCTTTGAACAGGGGCAGCACTAGCGAGCTTAACTCCCAAATGAAGCTATCATTCCATCTGACTGGCCACATAGATGTTAAAGTCCGTATGCATTGACTGTAGCAGCCTCTTAAAAAGTAATGAAGACATCTAAGTTAACATGTTCTCACATCACACCTTTAAATCCTCCTTGCAAGGGTTATGGAGCACTTGACAAGCACTTCTTCACCTGGGCTACCAGAACAGCAAGGGAAGATGCACAATACTTTGTCTTTTCTCTTTCTGAGATACAGTGAGCATTCTCTGTAGCAGTAACAGATCCTGCTGGTTTGAAAATTAGAGATCAGATCCATTAGAAAGAGACAGAACCATGGCTCAGGAGCCTCAAAATTAATGATTTGATTAAGGTAAAAATAGAGGGCTTGGTTAAGTATTCAACTCTCAGATTTGAATTTGGAAAGTCTGTGAGTATACAAATGAATGCAGTATTTGCAGTCAGCAAAACCTATCTGTGTGTGGTGGCTTCCTTGCACAACGATTTTACTTTAAAGCTTCCCCTCCAGGTTTTGGCTAATGTTAGCATAAAAAGCTTTATTTTATCATATGTTTATCATCCTGAGTCACCGATTTTTGCCCAGCACTGATGTGTGCTGGGCACAGAGGTGGACTTCCCTGTTACGGCTGCATGCCCAGTTGTGAGATGTGGTCGGTGCTAGTCGCGGCTGGGATTTGGTGAGCCATTCAAGCAGCTCCACGGCTCAGTTTCAGCCGTCGTTTTGTGCCGTGCTTATGGAACCCGAAGCACGTGCTTAACGTCCGATGTACCGGCCCGCAGCCCGCACCCAGCAGCAAGCCCCCCTGGCCCCGGTACCATCCAGCTCCCCTTTTCCAGCAGCGCTTGACCCTGTGAGAGCAGCCGGGACGATCCCGCGCGGTGGCGGACGCGAGGTGGCGGTGCCGGCGCGCCCACGGCCGCGGGCAGCGCGGGGCGGGCACGGAGCCGCGGCCGCTGCTTCCCCCTCCGCCGTTAAAGGCCCCGCAAATAAAGTGGGCGCGGGACCGCTCCTGCCGCGCCGCGCCTCGCCGGGCTCCCCTCTCCTCCCTCCCTGCCGGCTCGGGCCCCTTCTGGGTCGCTGCTGGGGAGATGAGGAGTGCCGGCAGCGTGATAAAACCACGGTCCTGCCTGACAGCCACGGGCGTGCGCGCCGGCAGCCCTCATCCGCCGGGCGCTCCCGCCCTGCCCGCCCGCCTCGCCGGCTGAAGCCACCGCCGTGTCAGCGCGGAGCCGGGAAAGGCACGTTTCGGCGGCGGGCGGGCAGGGGACGGGCGCTGCCGACCGGAGGGGGACGGAGAGGAACGGAGCGGGGAGGAACTTTACCCGAACTCGAGTGGGGCGGGCGGCGGCGCCCGGCCCCCCGTCAACGGCCCCGGTGCTGCCGCTGTCCGCGGTGCTGCCCCGGCCCGGGGCGCGGGCGCCCATCCCAGCCCGACTCCTTTAAGATGATGCAATCGGCATCGCCCTCCGCGCTCCCGGCCCCGCGCCGCTGAGCAGAGCCGCGCAGCGCGGCGCAGGGGCGCGGAAGCGGCCCCACGGCCCGGCCTGGCGCAGCGGGGCGGAGCGGAGCGGGGCGGCCCCGCAGCGCCCGGGCCCCGGCGGCGGCCCCGGCGGGGATATGGGTGTGCCGCCGGCGGCGCTGCCCGGGTGCCCGCCGCCGCGGGAGCCGCCGGAGCTCGTCAGCCCTTAGCACAGGCTGCGGGGTTTCTGCAAGTCATCTGCGCCGGCCAGAACGCGCACCCTGCGCTCCCCTGGCCCGCGCTCACGGCACCCCGCCGGATTTATTCGGGGGCTTTGTTGTGGTTTTGGTTTGTTTTTGTAGGTTGTGGGGTTTTTTTGTTGTTGTTGTTTTGTTTTTTTTCTTCTCCCCTGTTATGCTGTATGTATCAGTTCCTCTCATCACCTACCACGGTTAACTTTCCTGTGACTCGGTTTAACTCTTGAGATCTACATGGATGTTTAAGAGCACTTTTCTTGCCTTTGCTGTCCCTTGCTGGGATTGGATTTCATACTAACTGGACTCTGTGTGCCTGTATGTGTGTGCTGGGTGTCTTGAAATTTTGCTTTCCTTTACAAGAGCTATGCATTCATTGTAACCAAGGTAAGACTCGCTGTTCTTGTTCCCTCATGTGCATGTCTAAATGAGATGTTTTGTTAAAGACGAAGTATGTTTTTTCTTTTAAACCATGGATTCATATGTAGTCCTTCCATTGATAAGTACTTGTGAAAAACAAGTGTAGAACTTGCAAAAAAAAAAAACAAAAACCGCTTTATAGCAAAAAATCTGTCTTGGCTTTCTAAACTGGTCTGCTTTTTTCTGTTGCAGCTTCTGTGATGCTTAGAAGAATAATTGGTGTCTTTTTTTATGTTTTCCCTTTTGACAGACCTGTGACTGACCGTAGGCTTGGCTTGACCTTGATTTTGATGGCTTTGTTGGAAGATCTAATGATGTGATTGCATTTCATGAAGTGATTGCTCTCCAGCCTCTGTGGCTTAGGGTGTAAGCCACTTCTGCCACACTGTCACTCATGAACAATTCAGATTTTTTTTGAACAAACCTTTTGGCTGTTTTCCTTTTCTCACTTCACCTTTCTCTGCCTGTTTCTCCTAAATGTTGAGAGCCTTATTCTACACTTCGATGTGACTGATAGTCCTGCTGCTTTGGGCTGCTGATTTTTGTTTTAAAGTACAATGGCTCTAAGTGGCAACTGCAGGACTTACCTTCCTCCTCGAGAGCAGGGGACAGGGCTGCACTCCTTCCCAGAGGTAGTGGAGCTAAATGTGGGTGGCCAGGTTTACTTCACTCGCCACTCGACCTTGGTTGGCACCCCTCACTCACTGCTGTGGAAAATGTTCACCCCAAAGAGAGACACAGCCAACGATCTGGCCAAGGACTCCAAGGGAAGATTCTTCATTGACAGAGATGGTTTCCTTTTCCGCTATATTCTGGACTATCTCAGGGACAAGCAAGTGGTTCTGCCTGACCACTTCCCAGAGAAGGGAAGGCTCAAGAGGGAGGCTGAGTACTTCCAGCTCCCAGACTTGGTCAAACTCCTGACTCCTGATGACAGCAAGCAAAGCCCTGATGATTATTGCCACAGTGACTATGAAGAGGTCTCCCAAGGCAGTGACACGAGAATATGCCCACCCTCATCACTCTTACCACCTGATCGGAAGTGGGGATTCATTACCATTGGGTATCGGGGGTCGTGCACTATTGGCAGGGAGAGCCAAGCAGATGCCAAATTCAGGAGAGTCCCAAGGATTTTGGTTTGTGGAAGGATTGCTCTGGTCAAAGAGGTCTTTGGAGAAAGTTTGAATGAAAGCAGAGACCCAGACAGGGCTCCAGAAAGGTATACCTCCAGGTTTTATCTCAAGTTCAAGCACCTGGAGAGGGCTTTCGACATGTTGTCTGAGTGTGGATTCCACATGGTGGCCTGTAACTCCTCAGTGACAGCTTCCTTTGTCAACCAGTACACAGATGACAAGGTCTGGTCCAGCTACACTGAATATGTCTTCTACCGTAAGTACAAGACGTTTCTGAGGGAAATGTAACTGCCTGGTTTAAACTGCTCTTTTCCGTTGACTCCACAATTTTCAAAGCACAGAGAGTGCAAGTTTTGTGTCTGCCACGAACTAAGGCTTTATTTAGATCTGGGGGGATACGCTTCAGCTTCAGCTTTCAAAATGTAAAGCAAGGCTGAACTCAATGGCACGATCTTGGCTAGGTGGCAGCACAGACTGCCAAAAGCACCCCACCTCTGTGGTTTATAGATGCTGATGTCTCTGGCTGTGTAAAGCAGCCATATGACTGCCTTGCACGCTTCCGAGTATGTGCGGGATGCAATATAAGCCTTGCAAACACACTGCAGATTTAATTACAGAAAGTCTTCAAACGGGATTCAATTTACAAAGGTAATAGCTGCTTGATAATAGTCAAGCACAGTCAGCCAAGCCATCTGTCAACAAACCTGACACACTTACACATGGTGAAGGGAAAACAAAATCCTGTCCCCCTGGCTGCTTTTCAGCAGGGAGCCTTCTTGGAGCCAGCTGATGTGCTCTGAAATGAGGGCTCAGAGCAGAGAGGGGCACGCTGCTGTGGCTTGTTATGCAATATGCCTGTGAGAAACAAACTGTCCTCATAATGAGAAGTATCTGCCCTGCTTCCCACAATTGCATCAGATCACATACTGTTGTGGTAATTTTAGCGGATAGCTCTAGCAGGCTCATTAACTTTCTAAGCTGATATTCAGGTAGAGGCACCGTTACCAATGGTAACATGAGAGTAATTCTGATTCTGTAATTCTGTATCAGAAAATAATTCCACAACTCCTGTGCTTAAATGTTGGAGAGATTCATGGGACTGTTTTCGTTCCATTTCCATTTCAAGAACATGAAGGATGGAACATTTCCCAAGTCCATTTGTAGAAAAAGGCTTTAGCCAGCTGCTGCTTTGGACAGCAGGGCTCAGAGAAGGCCAGTGCTTTGCTGGCAGACCTGCTGCCCTGTGTGTGGTGCTTACAGTTAGCAGGCTTAGTCACGTGGAGAGCTGACAAAAAGTTTTAGATGAAAGATGTATCAGGAAGTGCATAGTTTGTGTGTAATACTGGATTCAGCGCCATCTACTCTTGTGTCTGGGCTCAACAGGCAGCCCTAATCTGCTTATGTAATGATGCTTAAGTTAGCATTCTGAAAAGCCATCTGTATTTTTGACATGCATAGATTTACTTAAAATTAGTTTTCTAGCTGGATTTCTTAGCAAAACGTTTCTAAGGTCATGGATCTGCTTAGATTCCAACAGGGATGGATGATTTCTATTATTAGGCTTCCTCTGTTTGAAATCATAGTGCCTTGTACTAGTTATAGGAGGAGAATCAATGTAGTTAAAGGAATGGATTCGAATAAATTGTGTTTGCATTTATATTTAAAATCATAAAAAATGTAAGTTCCTTATTTTCTAATTGAAGAGAGGATGAATGTAGGTTTTGCATGAATTAGCAAACACAGACTCCTGATTTTCATATTATTTGAATTTTTATCTTCAAGGATTGCTCATTGCTTCCACATCACTATGGCTAGAGTTAGGTACCAAGATGCACCCAGTCAACCTGAAAGCAGGCATGATATCTACAGAATTCACCTGGAGCAAAAGAACGCTCTTTCCAAATCTCCTAAAATCATTTCATTCTGAATTTCCAAAAATCATTTCATTTGAAACTTTGAGGACCAGTAAAACTGACATCTGGCTTTCTAGTGGAACATTACAACTTCTCTGCAGCTGCTTAGCCATAATTATTTAATTAGAAGCTGCCAACTGTGTCTATATAAGCATTAATTCATCAAGCTGTTGTGATCAGGTTGATGGGCCTAAACATGGGAGGTGTCTAATACAACTGGTTAGGCAGTTGCAGAGGTGGTCTTTGTGGAGCCACTTAGTAGCTCCTGTGAAATGCACAGCTGGAAGGACTCTTCAGAGCTGGGAAAAGATGATTACTTCCAAAGGAGGAAGAATAGAGGGAGGAATGTTTTTTTTGATACACCAAATACATTGTACTCCAAATAGTACTCAGTAGTAGTAAATGCCTGTGGTTGGAGCAAAGATAAAGAACATTCTTGATGTGTGAGTAGATCAGATGGCCTGAAAAGGGTGTAAACTGTGCAGCTACCCACATGGGTACAGTGTGTGCTATTAACAGAATTACATGATTAATATTGCATGATGTTTTCTCCCCTTGTTCACATGCAGGTACCATTAAGGCTAATAGGAGATTCATGTTCTATGTGGAGGAGGTTTTCCCAAAATGCAGGGCACACGGAAAGCATCCAGTACAGCAAACATGCAGCTGTTTTGCTGAGTGGGTGGCAAGATGGGCTGCAAAGCCGGCACTCGCGATGACAGTGCAATCCTTGGAGCGCAGCTGGGCTCCACTCCAGTTTCAAATAGGCTGATGCAAAGGAGGGTTTGGAGACGGGCTGTGTTGCTGTGTTAGAGTCACAATTAAACAGTTTTTTGAAACACAGTTCCTGTGTGGTGGGTAGGCGGGAGTCACAGCCTGGCTCCTGCTCACAGGTGGGGTATGAGCTGAGGAAAGAAGTGAGGTTCTACTCATACATTTTCTTTTCCTCCTGTTTCTTTTATGTCAGAGATGTTTACTTAAATGTTATGCTGGCTAAAACTGGATTTCTGACTTGAGCGATTTTGTGGGTTTCACCCCTCCCTGTTGTTTTGATGATCTTAAAGTAAAACCTCATCTCCAAACGCTCCCATTTTTGAAGAGGGTGATAGCCTGTGCTTTGATCTTCATTTTTACACGTTTTCAACCTTTACAATGGGATGAATCAAAAGTGTGCACTTGAACATCTGGTACATGTTGTGGTGGGGCGGGGGGTGTTACAGCATATGGGCTGTCTTAGCCTTTTCTAGCCTGGCCCTATTCCTAACTTTGCAGTGGCAGCAGCCCATTCTTTTTCACCACCTCTCATAACCTACAAACCAGCTTTTTGTGCCTCATTCCAGTCTTGCAGCATTGCTAGGACTGTGGGTGACAGTCCTGCACGTGGATGTTGTGATTGCCAGAAAAGCAAAATAACAGGTTGGAAACAGAGAAGGCTTTAGCTTCTGACAGCAGATCAGCAACACAGTAGGCTGTGTGCATGTCTGCAGAGCAGCTGGGAACCAAGTGACATGGCGGTGGGATGGGATTCGGAAAAACTACATGGTGGCCTCTGTCTGCATATTGCTATTGCCCCCAAAACCCTGATGCCACATCCTTTCTCTGCTTGTCAGTGGCTGAGACTGTGATAGGCTCTTAGAACAGTTCACTGTACAGAGGGGAGATCTTGCCTCCAATATATCACATCAGACCCCTTGCTTTTGCTCTCATGGCTCCCTGCACAGCTGTGCATAGCACCATCAAGGAGCACGGCTGGCACCACAATGAGCAGGTTGCGCTCTGCTCAGCTGGAGCAATAAAGTGCGGGGTGAGGAGAGCTACTAGGCAAGAGCAAACAAATATAGAAGGAGGACAGATGGAGGAAAAGGAGAGGAAATTCACATGCAATCTGGAGACAAAGAACCAGGGGAAAGATGGGTGTACTGACAACTACACCACGACACAGTGAGGGAGAATTTGTTAGCTATATCAAGCCTTCAGTTTAACCCAAATGTTTTCTCGCAACAAGCAGGTGGAGAGGGGTTGACAAATGCTCCTTCAAGTTCTCTAGCAGAAAAGAATACAGGGATTTAGACAGATGACTGTCCGTGCCCTTCCTAAGGCCATCCTTCAAAGTCTGAGCAAGCATGAGAAAATCAGGACAATCAGTATGATTTGCATAAGCCTTGCCTTGCTCTGTCCCTCTTCACATCTGCACATGTGGAGCAGCTCAAGCACCTGCAGATGTTCAAAGGAAGCCATGAGACATTCCTAGCACTGTGGCTCTGAAAGCCAAAAATTAACAAGGCTCTTGCTCCTGAAGGACATGTGCTGCCTCTGCTCTCTCTAGTGACATTTGTAAATTTTGGTTGCCTCACCTTACTCTTTCAAGAAGGTGCTGGCTGGGTGTGCTTTTCAGTTGCTGGTAGTCAGGGGGTATGCAGAAATGTTTGTGAAGCAGGTTTCAGATTATCCTGGAGTAAACAGATGAATCCTCTTGGGTGGGGATGTGCAGGAGGGAGGAGAAATGCCAGGTGATACCCTTTGTGAATGCGCTGTGATGGCTGTTTATCGGACATGTTGGGATAATCATCACATCCTTTGTACAAGATGATCTACTTGGGATTAATGCAGCCAGCTGTGACCCATCACTCTGTATGTGTGAACAGAGCTAAAAGATCCCAAACTGATATACATACCACTGACTCATAAATTAATTGTGTGGCAGAAATTTGACTGACAAAACTGAATGCTCTTGCACATTGACACCTGCACTGGTAAGATGTGGAAGAGGAATATCACTTATTTTCCCTCTTTAAAGTAAGACTGTCATATGTCCTAGTAGTTGGTTCTGTCTGGTTTTAAATCAGTGAAGATCAAAATGACCCAAAAGATAACAAAAAAAAGTCTAATCCAATGAATACTGCAAGCTTCCTTTCCTGTTGAGAGGAGGTGTTTGTATTTCCAGGTAATTATTGTCATCATCAATGACTCTGGTCCATCCTGCCATACAAAACTCTCTCTCACAAGGATGATTGTTTGCAGGTGATGGGGCTGTCACCAGCCAAGTCTGTTAGCATTTTTTGGTCAGACTTGAGTGGCAGTTGATTTTTTTCCAGTTTGTTATGGCAGGCTGAAAAACCTCCAGAGTTTTTGACTAGTTAGTCCATAGCTGAAAAATGCTATTATTTATTGGAAATCAATATGGTCAAATCTGATTGTTAGATTAGTGTAAGAATCTCCAGCTCAATGGATATCTGAAACAAAATTTGGTAAAAAAGTTGGTTGGTTATAGGACACGGAGTTCATCCTAACAATGTATGAACAGTGATGTTCAGGAAATGACAAGCATGGCTTTTGGGTACTGGCCTTTGTCTCTCTCCAGTATTCACAGCATGGCTAGTTATCTCATAGCCCTTTGAGTATGATCTTCATTGACTTGAATGTTTGAGAGAGATGTTTATCATCAGTGTACAGGTCTGTTACTTTGCTGCTCCAAAATACCACTTAGCAATGCAAATCCTCCCTCTGTCACAGCACCCGTGTAGCAACTAGACAGATATCCCACCAAGGAAAATTCTTACCCCTCTGTCCTGTGTCCGTGGAGGTCTCTGTGGTGGAAGGGGGTTTGTGAGTTCAGGACATAAAATGAGCACTGCCTGAAGAGGTTGAGAGGGGTTTGGTCTGGTGTTTGCAACTTCCCTCCCTTTCCGAGCTGTCAGAAGGGCTGTGTGTGCTTTGTGCAGTGCAGGTATCAGGGAAGGAATGGAAATATTCATGCTGGCTTCAGCAAATTGAGGGCCTGGTGGCATGCACAGGCTGTGGTCGCATCCTCGCTGTGCCTGGCCACCACTTCTGCTGCTGCAGGACCAACAGGTAATGGGCTGGAGGCAGAACCTCATTTGTGAAGCTTGCATCGCTGCTGCTGCTCTGTGATCCGGAAAGAGACTGTAATGACTGAAGGATTAACCAAGGAGGGCTGGCATTTGGGCGAAAGTAAATAAATAAATAAATAAATAAATAAATAAATAAATGTATTTTAAACTGCAGTCTTGAGCTGGATGTTTTCCAGGAACAGTGCACGTGAGGTCCCACAGCACTGTTTCAGTAGGCTGATCAGAGGAGGGTTTTGCTCTAATAAAAATAGATGTGCACCAGTGAGATATTCCCGGGCTGGTGTCCTGGGGAGGTGTGGAAACAGGGAATGCCTGGTCTGCTGCCCTGGGAGGGCAGCGAAGCAGCGTGGAATGGCTCCTGCCACCTGGTTTGCTGCAGGTTTATTCAGCCTGGTGAGGTCTGGCCTTGTTTAAAACTTGCTGAAATATAGTTGTAGTTCTTAGGAAAACAAAATCAGAAAGAGCAAAGGAATGTAAATAAGAAAACATAACACAGATATTTGCTGTTCAGTGAATATCAGCAACATATTGTACACACAGACAAACACTTCCTTGGAGCAGGTTGCATTTTTTTTCTGTCCAGCCATCCTGGATTTGTTTAAATTTGTAAACACAACATTTTCTGTTTCTTCCCAGCCCCTCCCCCCCCCAGTTTTTCAAGTTCAAGGCTAACATACAGTAAATATGGAGACAAGAAGCAAAATCTAAATTACATGTTTGCAAAGAGTAAGAGCAACCTTTTATGAAACTTGCTCAGTACTGTATTTTTTGTAAAAGAAAAAGATTGACCGAAGTGACTTTGTCTTGGTGGAATTGCTTAAACTGTCACTAAGGCATAACAGTGAATGAGCTGACAAGACCACAGAATCCGGCTTGAGTAATTTCCCCCTGCTACTTCCTGAAGATGTGCTCAAGTTGATACTGGAATACATTAAATATTAAATATGGAATACATAAAAAGTAAAACATTGCTGCTATTATTGTGCCTTCTAACATTGACCCAAGTGCTTAGGGAACAGTGGAGCTTAAACTTCAAATCTGTTGGAGCATGTTATTCTGATGGCTGGGAAGTGCTGAACACCTGCAATGCCTCTTAAGTCCATAAAGAGTCATGACTAATATGCAATATAAAAGCGTAGTGCATAGGATAATGTCTCCCTTCGGGTTCAGTGTAGGACGCTGGTGTTATTTCTGTGCTAATGGCCTTTAGTATGGCCTTCCTAGGAACTTTGGACTCTTCTTTTGGAAAGAATGTCCCTTGGTATTATCTCTGCTAGTAGAATCTGGGTGAATAAACTAGAGAATGAACAGCAGTGTTTGGGGCAATCAGAGTACTCTGTAGCCTGTTTTTCCTCATTTTCCCAAATTAGCTTGTTAAATTAGTTTTCTAATAATATTTAAAGGAAAGCGAGAAGTCTAGAATTGTGAGAATACTTTTTATATTTCAATAGTAGGGTATAAGCTTTTTTTGTGATCCTGTTGACCGCTTTCTGTTGACTATCAGTCATGTGAAATGCCTTTCCATCTGTAAGCTGGTATGAGCCCTCTGCAGCTGTGATAACCAGTTGGACTTAGGAAGCTGGTTAATAAATCACTAGTGTTAAAAATTTTCCAGTGCTGCTTCTGAATCTACTACAAAGTAATTAGTGATTTATAGGAGCTCATTGATTAGCTGCTAAGGCAGCTAAAAATTTCCTCTACCAAAAATACAGTGAAGAGAACCCTGGTCATCCTGATTTGCAATCTGTCCTGAAAAACTCCTTGAAAGTCTACATGTGAAAATCTCTGTAACTGTGCTCCGGACACTGGGCTCTGGAGTTTGTTGGAAAAAGACTACAACATTCCCAAACCTTTTATTTCAAACAGGGATATTAACCTGAGTTTTGTTGTGCATTTCTAGAAGAACAGAATAACTTTGGAGTGAGTAACAGCCCTAATGATGAGCTCAGAGCTTCGAGCTGGACTGCAGGTGGGAATGGAGATACAGTCCTG